>NC_064598.1:52229908-52566158 GCF_943734845.2 Anopheles funestus
CCAAAACGACACACGAACTTTCACTACTGTTGCAACAGATGCTCTTGTTCCTTATCTTCCTCCCTTACGTACGATCATCCTAATACGTTTAAACTGATATTTCCACCTCCAAACTCGAACTCAAACTTTTGTAGTCGCCAGACATGCAAGTATGGACGAATGATTATCTCAGGGGAACGGGGATGGAAATGTACACCGAAACACTGAGTCCATCTTTCATTGGTATGCCGTTTGCGCAAGCGACAGAGTAAGTCCCACGCAACAATACGCAACAGTCACATCTCTCTTTTTCTGTCATTCTTTACGTTATCTCTCTGTCTGTCTCTCTTTCACTCTCTCTCTCTCTCTCTCCGTCCATTTTCTTCGTCCTGTGTGTTTATATTTATGTGTGTGTGTGTGATTTGTGCGTATGCTATCCACAAATGCTGCCATTGTAACTTGAGTTGAATTTTTGGTGCTTCCACCTTCTTATGTTTCATCATATCTGCGATTTTTTTTAAATATTGTTATAAGTTGCAAATCCATGCAATCACATGTAGTGCGCCATCTTGGCGTTAAATATGAGCACTATATAAAGGATATAAAGAATACGTACACCCACTTCACAGGAATGTTAATCCACAAACATTATTATACACTCAGTATCAACATCCAGTCAACATGGTTCAATGTACACACTCTACTCACCGATGATGTATAGCGCGGCATCAGATATGTGGAATGTGGATGTGGTTGATAAACTAGATGAAGTATTGTTTTTGGCCGTTTCGTTCAGTTTTTTTTGCGCCTATTACACACACTACAATTTTGTATCAACATTTCTTATCAAGGCAACTGTTTTGCCACTGCTTTCAATGTTTTAGGAATAAATCGTACAGTTGGGTAATAAATAATGCTTGTCGCGTCCGTTGAATGTGCGCCCAGCCAGGTTAATTTCCCATTTCGTTTTCCTTTCGATCCTTGTGTCCCACGTGCAGATCTATTGATGAAACGTGTATTCTTGTTGAGCTTTTTCCAAGAGGTTGTCAACTGTCTTTCAGGATAGACATTCGTTTCCCCCTTTTCTTGACAAATATGTCAATATCAGAGTGAATGGTTGTAACCTGCTGAAGCATTCGGCTATTCGACATCTTTCATTTTACTACGCGTCTCCAAAGTTAAACAAAATATAGTTGATCCTCTTTTGGAAATCCCTATCATCGAATACCTTCCAGTGTGGTGTGCAAAACTAATGGCGTTGGCATATTGTTAAAAAAACACACTTCCCTCATTTTCGTCCCATTTCCCACCACATCGCGAAGGGGTGCTGATTGGTTTTCCCCTCTTGACAAGCGGACTACTATTTGTTTGGCACCGACAAGACAAACTTGACTACGGATACATGCATAAAACAGGGACCCAAAACCTTCCGACCTGTTCCATTCCGCGATTGCGTTGGGGTTTCATAGGTTAAGGGCTGGATTCGTTTTACAAGACGCTATGTTTTTGATTTGTAACGCTTTTTGTCCAAAACGGAAGGTGTTGCTGGAACATCAAATTACCTTCAACCTGTCAGTGTTGGGACGGTTTTGCAAAGCTGTCCCCCCAGACACAATACGACCATTGTGCCATTATATCCTTTCGCTTTTGTTATCTTTCTTTCTTCTCTCTTTTTTCTGTCTTTCCCGTATCTCTACTAATTACAGTCGCCAGATACACAGGCCTGGCAAAATGATTACCTACAGGGTACCGGATGTGAGATGTATACCGAAACCTTATCACCTTCTTTTACCGGCATGACTTTTCCACAAGCCAGCGAGTAAGAGTTCCCGATGTTTTTTGCTACAATTAACCAACATTCTTTTATTCGGTTTCATTGCTCATTAGGCAGACACAGTTTAGCCATCCTTGCTGTGACATAGTTAATCAAACATACCCAGTTTCTATTTACTACTAGTAACATCTCTCTTTCTCTTACTTCTCTTAGTGTTTATTTAAAAAAAAATTAGTATACTTACTATTACTATCACTTTCCTCAGTATTGCTATTACAAATACTATCACTATCTTATATTATGGATATTATTTTGACGTTAGACATGATTGCTAGCAAACTCTTTCTACACTATTTCCTACCGTTCCTAACAATTAAATTACTACGCGTATTGTTTCTACTAGTCCCATTAGTCTGCTAACTACATACTAACAACTAAACCATTTTGTATGAAGATGTGGAAACAATACTGTTTTGCTCAAAATAGTCCTTTCCATAGTTCGATAGTCGATTCTAAAATTATAACTTCGTTTTTAAATAGAATCTGTAATAATATCTTGCAGTCAAATAAATTTACGCCTATGGGTGATTCTTTCAAAATCTAAAAGTGAAATTAATTTCGGCTCATTGTACCATTGCGATCTGAAACGAAAGATCTTAACGTTTCTAAATTATTTGCTTTGTGCAATAAAATTTTATCACTGCCCATGGGTTAAGGTGTTTGACATTTCGTACTAGTGTTTTTAATACTAAATCAATCAGTTTTTAAGTTTTTTTACTAATTGAACTTATTTCATTTCCCTTTTGTTAGTTGTCTTGCTTCCTTTGTTAATTGTATTTGTTTTGTTCCAACATAGACCATATACTGTTTGTGGTGCCTCTTACACATTTGTCACTACCAACAATTTGCCAGTAGAAGAGCTTTCCTCATGTGTTTTCCCATAAACCCTTCTTGAAGCAGTGTACCAAAGGCTTCGCTAAAAAAAAGAAAACGGATTACATAGCAACTAGCTCGATTAGTTGAGCTTAGCCCAAGCGAACTTTCGTAGTTCTGTAGTGGGTAAGCGCCACCGCCAGCATATAGCTTCGTCACCTTTTTCTCTTTCTCTCTCTCTCTCTACCGTCATTCACCTAGTTACACCATCCGAAATCATAGATCGAGCAAGCGATTTCCTGTCCGCCAATTTGTCATCCTTTCACCGCATCGATATCCTGGTTGAATTTTTTTTCACTTTAACATCGTCGTTGTCGTTCCATCTTTTGAAATAATTGAACCGTAGGTGCTTTGTAGTGATAAGCATTCCACCGTATACCTTTGCAGTAGTTTTCCCTGCTTTTTTGTAAACAAACAACGAAAGGACGAATCAAACGAGTGTCTTCTCCGTTGGTCGATGAGTAGTGTATACTAGTTCCTGTATGACCGCTAAGAGTGCTTCGTAATGAACGAACCTGCGCAAAAAAAACCCTCAATTTTTTGTGTAAAATATTGCATTACCCAATTGTCCGTATCCATGCGTAGTTCTCCCGTCGATAGAATGTAGCGTATGTAGCTGTGTGTCAATCATAGCAGCTGAAGTCGTACATACAACGTCCATGCTAGTGATGGTTACAAACTGATCGTGCACATAGCAGCTACAACATGTGTAAATAGCTACATCAAAAAATACACACTAAAATCACACTATATTTAAGAATTAGTAGTTCCCTACTGTAGAATAGTAATTAGCAAAAACACCATGCATGCGTAGTTAGCTATCCTGATCATCTATCTTTACATCCCCTGCATCAGTGTTATCTTATACGTTCTTCGAAATGATCGGTCTCTTACCGTGATCTGCAACACTTGTCGATCATGATGCCACATTGGTTCACTAATTCGTTTGCGGTTTCCATCACATTCGTGACCTAGGCTATGCTTCACCAAGCTTAAACTGTTACTGCTAGCCATCGAGATCAAGGGAGGAGAGGAAGGCAACGATAGCAAGATTTCCATCAATCCTCGAGGTGCTAAAATACTCGCCAACACGCAAGGCTTTTTCATAGCGCAGAGTGCGGACGAAGTGAAGCGGTGAGAACCATTGGCGGCCATTTTGCGTCGGCACGAATTAAGATGACATCGGATGTTAATCGTGTTTGTTTTATTTCAGTGCGTGGTTCTACTGCAAAGCGTGTCATGACGATATCAAAGACGAAACGTTAATAAAGAAATGCAAATGCAAGAACTGTAAGTATACGTTGCATCGAACATCCATTTTTAATACTACTTTCCAGCAAACAATCTACCAACAAGAATATCGATTAAGGATACACACACCTGTACTCAGTTTGTCGGCGGTATGTGTGTGTGTGTGTGTGACCTTAATACATCTACTCGTTGGTCTGTCGACCGATACTGGAGAAATGTCTACGAAAGTATATACTCACGCCCATGAACACGTCTATAGTGTACAGTTTAAAAGATATACATAGATCGTACTCTCAGCATTTCCGACGACGACGGTTACCTGGTTGCGAAACTGGACAAAAATCAATCAACGATTTACTACCCACCTTTATATCACCAACAAAACTTTGTTTATATACTCCATGTGTCTTCCTTCCGATCCAATCTCTGTACCGATGTACCAACCCTAGTGCCAACCCTAACAAAAAATAACCCCCCCCCCCCCCCCAATACTGCCTACCCTTTATGTTAGATATGAATAACTGAACCACAAGCTCATTTCCTAATGTTGATAATCTTTTCTAATTATTTTTATTCTCTTGCGTCACCGAACTGAATATTCTGCGCTGAACTAAACACTATAAATCAAAACAAATAATACGTCCACCTATCGAACATGATCTTACTTGCGATGTGTCCTTGCGATTACCAAACGGATTACCCCGAACGATCATGAACAAAATGAAACCCAATCCGAACACGACTGTGTTTGCTCCGTTTGTGTGTGTGCGTGTGTGTATGTGTGTGTTCGTAACGCATTGTACAGTGACAGCACAAACGAGGACAAAAATAGGTGATCTAGGTAAAGCAATTGCATACGTTTTTTTTCCTCCACTACTCTATTTTAGTTTAGAAACTTTCGTTAATTCATTTGCTCTTTTCCACTCGATGTATGATTTCCCGTGTTCTAGTTGTTTTGATTTTTAATTCAATATTATTATACGTTGGTAACAGTTACACAATTTGTTTTTTTGTCTCTTTAATTGTTCCTTTTGTTACATTGTTGCGTTTGCATTTTGAAAACCAAGATAAAAGAGGCTTTTTTCATAAGTGCGAACCTTTTCATAGTTGGTTTGTTGGTTTGACATATTCCGTTGAAAGTACACTTTTGAATATGTATTATTCATGAAAGCTTGATTAACCCTTCGTCTTATTGATTCCATAATTTTAGATCCATTTTGTATAGTATTACTCAAACACACACACACATGAACACACTTTTATATTCGTGCGCATATGTAAAGCGTGAGCAAGAGTACGCAATATTCCTCTGCAGAAATTATTGCACTGTAAATAGGAGGAATTTTGATGCGCATTGGATGCTGTATTTATCTCTCTATCTTTATCTCTCTCTCTCTCTTTCTCTTTTTTCTAATACATTTTCTACGTTTCTATCCAGTATATTCAGTAATAGTAGTATTGATTTTTAACTATATGCTGCAGTAAACAATGAGCGCTTTTCTGTATAATGGTTTCGATTAAATTACATTTTCTTAAGAGTGTACCGTTAATGTTTTCGATAAATCGCAAAGAAAGTAATTAATTACTTTCGCGTCTAGGTTCGCCGAAATGTAGCATTACGCGTTTTTAAATAATTTGCACCATTGTTTGACATTAGTTGTAAGACCTTTTGTACATTGTGTACTCTTAGGATGGTTTCAATACATTTGTTTCTATTACTAAAGTAGCACTGTAATCAAAGCAAAGTAATAATGACTCCAATATGTAGACTCTTCCGATACAGTATTTATGGGGAAGTTTTGTGCTTTCTTTAAATAAAACTTTGGCTCCACAATGTACAACAAACTGGAGGCAAAAGTTATACCATTGCTCCCTGTACACATGCTGTAAACTGTAAGGGAAATACAATGAACTCGATCACAATTAGTTAAAGATCAATACTCCAAACATTTCGTGTATTCCACTCTCTTGATGTTCATCACAGTTTGTTAGTGAAGCTCTTCGTCAAATTTAGTTTGTATCGTGAGGAAACTGTTTGTACAATTTTTCGTCAAGAGAGTGTATGACGCATTAGTTACGATTGGGAATGTTTCAAAATTTCAAAGAGACAAATGCAACAGAAATTAATTTCGTGTTCTAATTAAAAATAGTTTTTAAAGATTTGTCAAAAAATATGCTAAAGAGAAATCAAATAGCACAATTCTGTAGTAGAGCTCTGCAAAAGGCATTTAAAAATGAAGTAAGATTCGTGAAATAGTTTCTTTAGAGCAATATCATTTATTTAATCTTCGGTTAACTTCTAACATATTCACAACTTCAATATAAAAATAGTGTTAAAATTTGAACTAAAAATAAGTGAACAAAAAAAAGTTCCCAATATAATGAGCCTTAGCATAGGATGTGGTTAAAAGAAATCTTCAAGAAACTTCAAAAATTATACACCCTAATTTAACGCCATATGCGCTCTTGATGAACAGATTGTAGATTTATTATTTGTACCATACATACTTATACTCTTCACTACTTTATATTGTGTTGTCGAATGATCTCGCAGTAGTACGTTGCCATCGTGATCATTGTAATCACATTGGTACGCTACAATATACCATATTTCCTATGTCACTAAACATACTACTGTATTGTATATGTGTTTTACAATCTACATAAATCAGGAATTGATGGTTTGATTCCTGGTCACGATAGTTCTTATGCATTCGATGTAATTTGGTCCAATTTTCATTCACTGAGAAACTGAAATGCTTCTCAATTCACCTCATTCTTTCCTCTCTTTTTTTTTCGCTCTGGAATATGAAATTTCTTACATGATGCGCTGAACGATCACTCCAGTAGATGTTCTTTAGCACCTATCAACACGTCCATTCGTGCAATAACGTCATCTGGGTTTGGGAATGGTTCCCATTTTTCATTTGAAGTTAATACTACCAAGCTCATCTTCAGCTCAGTGCTCAATCTACCATTACTAAAACATACGTTGTTTTCTTTCTTTCGTTCTGCATGAATGCCTGGTAATTCAGCACGAATTAATTGAGTAGAAGAATACGAAATCTGTCGTACCCGTACCCTATACATCGTTTTCCGAACGCTATCTTCCACACATCTTGTAATAATAGCATGAGTAACGTTCAACATCATTTTGTTTTTGTAGTAGATTACTCTATCTAAGCAACGGTTATTGGACATTAATTCGAAAAGCAACAAAAGAAAATACAAACTTGTTATCACGTCACCAGATATACCTTCCATATTTCCCCATTCATTGCTAAATAAGAAAGCGAGGAAGAGGAAGTGTAATACTTATTGTAGCAGTCGTTTTAGACGTAGCAATGATAGACATTTGCATTCTATCGGTGCTGCTTGACATCAAGATGCAACGCTAAGTATGTATGTTGCCTGTTGCTCTGGTTAGAGTCGGCGTGTACAAACGAATCATCCTCCTGGGCATTGTGTATTGGGGAAGGGAATGGGTTGATTGATCAAATATAGTGCATTGAATATTACAGCAGCTCTCGTATCGTGTCATGACAAAAAAAAATACATCCACCCGTTATAACGCGCCATATGATTCGTAAGCAATTATGATGCTGTTCCACTTCACCATCGTCATCATCGCCATCATCATCATCAGCATCCTCGTCAGCAAAAAGAAAAAAAAGAAGTGATGTTCCCTCTCCGCTCTCCTGTTTTGCTCAAGCGTCCTTTCGCCGCGTCCCGTCTATTGCAGTATTTTGTTTTATTTATCGAAATATCGTTTTCTCTTATTATACATGTACGCCTTTCAGATGTGGGCATGATAATGATGCAGACAGGAATGGTAAAACAGGGCCTTAACTCCGCCTGTCACACTTACATCGACGGTACGATACCAAACATTCAAGGCAAATGTATATTGTATATGCAACATATTACTATATCCCGCCTATACCTCCCTCTCAGTTTTCTTGAATCTACTAGGACACAATTATCCTTCCACAATATGCCATTGAAGTTAATATATGCTAGTGAATGTATAATTTACCGACCAAACTAATACTTTCTGTTGTTTTTTGTTTCTGTATTGTTTTTTTTTTGGTTCCCTTTAACAAATGTTTAGTTCCGCTCCGTTCTGTAAAGTTTCTATCTATTCATGCTCTACTCTCCTGCTCTGCTGGAACTGTTTCCCTATCTTTATGCTACCACTTACTTAACGATTCATACAATTTTATGCGTTGAACTGTTCTGTCTCTTTGTACATTGATTTGTATGTGTGTTATTTTACTGCCTTTCTTACTGCTATTTGCATTCAGCCAAATCCGATTACGTTAAGCGTAAAAGTTTGTTCAACTTTCAGTTCGTACTATTTTCCAAAAGCAAAGAACGTAAAAGTTCCACCGTAAATCGTTTAATTTTTTTTGTTTCACCTGTTGCTTAGCGATCAAGCTAAAAGATCGTCATTTTATTTATTTTATTTTGTTGTTGTTATTTTTACTTTACTTAATTTTTGATCGATTGCTTATGCACTAACAGCCCCTTAAACAAACAAACTTAAAATAAACCCTTTTCTGTTAATGCTACACATACTGCTATAACTTTGATTTAAAATAGCTGACATTGCGCTGTTTCTACAACTTTCTCTTTGCTGGATGTGTCACAAAATGAGGACATCTTTCCAGCTTCCTTTTTTTAGTTAAAAAATTTACATTTACACGAAAAAACCTCATAAAAAATCAAAATTGGATGCTCTATTTAGTCGCCAGTCCCCATTTCTACCAGAGTTTCAATACAGCACTCACGTTCTGTCTTGACGAAATGATGCACACTAGGACCACTCACTTACTGAGCCCTCGCATGAGATTTGAAAACACGCTAGTTCTTTACCAAAGAAATAAACAGGTGCTGGGCAACGAGCGCTGACAAAAAGGTGAAAAATTTGTCAAAACGGAGCTTTTGTCACTTTTTTGAGCTTTTGACAAAATTTTATTTTGTGGAAAATCCACGAAAAACGTTGACAAGAATGGTGACAAAAAGTTGACAAAATGTTGACGTTCGCTCAAAACGTAAACAAGCGCACTTTAAAAAATTGCAGACCATTGCGGTGTTCTCTTTTGTTAAATTAACTGTATTTCATCCCTGTAAGGACACAGACCATCTTAATCTATTAATTTGTAGCCAAAATCACTGTAAAACTGCTTCCATCGCGTTGAACATTCGTGTACGTTGAAGATGATGAAGATTTTGTCAATCATGGGTTGCTATGTTTTGTCAAAGTGTACAAATGTGTGCACGGCCACGAGAAAAACTATTTTTCGCAGTTGACAAGCTGTTTTTGTCACTTGAAAATTTTGTCACCTTTTTGTCAGCGCTCGTTGCCCAGCACCTAACAACACGAGTATTGCTTAATGCAAAAAAAAAAGATTTTTTACGAATAATTGATTAAAACAAGGAACTATAATACATTCTCAGCTATTTTATGTCCCAAAAGCTTACAGAAATTTAACAAATGACAGCAAAAGGGAGATACTGTATTGGGTGTAACGGGGCAAAACCCAAATTTATTGCTCCTTTTCTCAAAGAAAACTCATCCAATGAATGCAACTCGATTGATTATGCGGCTTTGTGTTTTCTCTGTTTTGTTGATGTTTTTAATCCTGATGCAATGATCGTTTAGCTATGTTTTGTTTAATTTCGTTTTTGTTTTAATGAGCGTGTTAAGAAGCTTTTCCCACACTGTATCGTTCACTGTTGCTTCTATATGATACCGGTACAATGTAAACATGTAAAAAAAACCCGAAATATGAGTTATGTACAATTCTTCAAGCGGAAAGTGTCATGCAGTTGCGCCGATCCTAGTTTCGTGTTGATACAATCGATAGTAACTGCATGGAATATACATATATTGGACAACGAAAGGCAGTCCAGTGTACAGGATACATACTGAAAGTGTTGTGTACCGTGTGGTCCGGTTTGATTTGGTGACGATGTGTTGTTAATATTCCCGATCAATGTTATATTTCTACATGTAGTGCATGGAATATTACTTTCGAATAATACGATCAGTCCCAATCCTTGTACATTGTCCAGCATCTGTCACTGTAATGGATATAAACTTTGTTAAGTATCTGTAAAAAAAACCCCTATCTTTACACTACTGTTTACATTTATTTCCGTAACAATATCAAACCAACTGTTCAAACGATCGTTGTGTTGAACGTACTTATTACCCAGAGACGCCAAGTTTTGGATAGGAGTGTAAAGCTTATGTGGCCTACATTGAAGCTGTCGTACCTTTTGTTATTATTTTCAGCTTACCTTATCTTCCTTCCAAGCGACAAAACACAGTCCTGGTTTTGAAATGTAATTCCCGTCGTTCGCTGTTCCAGTATGTGTCGATCAATGTTTATCCCAACATTCAATCTGGCGTAAATACATTGTCACACCCTCGATAGCCCTCTGCCATGGTTTTTGGGCATGGTAGCGCAAAGCCTTTCATACTGTTGAAGGTTAAGCAGGTGACCATCTTGGGGATTATACCTCGAAAGCCTTCTCCAACCAACCAGGAAGGACCACATATTAACGCCGTATCCCTTATATCTATAGCTTTATCCCTTGTTCTGTTCAACGCAATTTTACTATTGATTCTTTTTCTCTTTTTCTTTATCTCTTCCCATCGTTAATCGTATTGTATTCGGTACATTGCCAAATTGTGTGATAACACTTCTACCTCTGCCTCGGTGTAACTGCTAAAACTGCAAAACTTGTTACAACAACAAAAAAAAAATACTCTATCGCAAAACCTCTAACCACATGCTACCATTTTGGGTGATGGATCGCTTTATACCGTATGTAACGTTTATTCCTTCCCTAATGCCATACTGCACGCAATATAGTGGCAACGTTCAGAAAAGGCGTCCGAGCGATTCAGATTGTTGGACGTGCAAGTACGTATGATTGTAAGAAACAAATCAAATCAAATGTTAGGTAACTTATTTATCAGTCGATGCTATTATGATGTATATTGTATGTTTTGTTATCTCTCTTTTGTTTCTGATTTTGAACGGAATATTCCTTAGAATAGCGCGACCGAACCCCCCAACCACCCCCCACCCCCCCGTATCCGGTGGCTGTGTATGATGGATCGATCAAAATCCCTCTTTTTTATCACAATAGCTCTGTCGTGTTCGTTTTTTTTGTTTGTCGTTTATTCAATGTTTTTCCCGCTCCCGTTTGATGGGTTCGTTTCACGCGATAGTTGTCAGATAATTAAAAAAAAAAAACAATTAAATTTTACAAACCCACCCACCCTTTAAACCGGCCGATCCCAACTCATGTGTCAGTGTATGTTTCCGTGTATCTTATTAGATGGTTGATTTTATAGAAACGATTAGAACAGATTCTTCATTGTTGTATCAGAAACAATCCCAAGTCAATCGTTTCTTACATACTTTGCAATCTATTCTGTTTTTCTTTTTCTGTGTTTCTACGTGCCGTAGAATAAGTATATCAGAGGAAAAATTTATTTATCCAAACAGTTTCACCTTATTGAGTCGCCCGTATCTCGATCCCTTTTTTTATGAGAAGTTGCAACGAACATGTTCCTCCGATAAGAAAGTCAAGCAATATGAGATGGATGTTAACTGTATTGCGTGTAGCCGTGTAAATGATCGTGAGGAACATTTTCGAAGCATGTCTATGATGCCGAACCTTCGGTTACCAGCATGAAACAAGCGCGACAAAAAAAAAACAAAATAGTTCGACAAAACAGGTTCATGCTGGTTCGAATGGTTTTGCTAATCGGTAACACATTTATGCTCTTTCGTGTTTTAAGAAACTGTGAATAAACGTGCTGCTAGTGTTTGAGATTGCATCTGTTCATCGTGTGAGCGCCGGCAAGCAGCTCGTCTGTTGCTCCGAAATATTATTAGGCCGTTCCAAAATTGTATTACGTGTCGCTTTTGTTCACTATATATGTTTGTGATTCTTGTCGTAATCTCAACATATTTTCCGTTCTTTATAATAGTTTGTTTCGTTCATTCTTTGTGTTCCTTACGAGCGTCAAATCGTAATCTTCTGTAGAGTATGCAAATACCCAAAAAATTACACACCGTACTAAGGGTCAAAAAATGGAATTGGCCAATATGAAACGGTTAAACTGAATTGAAGTCGATTGGAAATCACCCAAAAACAAAACACACTGAAATTATTGATGAACCGACAGTTAACCGCTGAATTCGGCTGAATGCTACTACAGTGGAATAGATTTGTCTTCATCCCGCCCCAAAAACAGAACTTCTCATCTCACCTAATTCCACTTCACTGGAGTTCACGAGAAGTTCACAACTGCATTTAATATAGCAATGATTCTACTATCTGTTGTTAACTGATTATGATCGCTTTTTCCTTTCCCCTGCAACCAAATTTCTTATATCGTGTTGCGCAATGAACAACGAAAAACGAATCTTGGGTCCAACGAAACATGGTTTTGATTGATCAAAACATAATCGAACGTTTGTACGAAATGTACAAACACACCAAACATAAACCATACACAATATTTATCGAACTTGTAGCTGACGATTTCTTACATCCAACACGTAAGTTTTCTCATCCTAGTTATTGTACACCCATTAACGCCAGTAGTGTATAGAGTGAAGATTCATTTGTGACAACAAGCTGATGAACATATTTTTGTTTTTGTTACGTGTTCCACGTGTGCACGAACGGTACGAAGACTGTTATTTTTTGTTTCTTCCGAACAGTGCATATTTTTGTGTAAATTTGATAATGTATCATACAACCAACAAAAAAAGGCTTTATTTTGCTGCACCCTAGCTATATGCCCGAGAAGCTTTCTGCGGCGCAAAATCGAATGTGTGCTGAGCATCAATCACCAATGAAATTGGCATCGTTAGTGTACCACCAGAGGGAAGGGAAGGAGGAAGGGTTTTGTGGGGGCCAAAAAAAGGGGAGAGGGAGGGGATGTTGGGAGTAATGCCTATATTATGCTATGCTGCGAATATTCTCCTCTCTACTCTGGATGAGCAACAGAGCTGATTGGGTGTGATTATAATTTGTGTTATAAACAGTACCACTAGGGAAACCACAATCGTTCAAATGAACAGTATATCAGCTTAAAACAGGGGACAAAATCAAGCATTACACTACCACTTAATTGAAATATTTATAGATGAATAAATTATTTTCAAAATAATAAAGCAAAAAAAAATCAAAATCAAAACTCACTCAAAAGCTTAAGTAGAGTAAAACATATACACACACACACAGCAAGTAGAAGTTATTCACATTTAGCCTGTAGTTAAGTAGATTCTCATTCGTACACGGTTAGCTAAGCAATGATAGCACACGTTCTGTTTTGTTTTGTTTTTTTCGATGAAGATTGAGAAGTAACGAAACATTGGCCCATTGACCATCACCACCAAAGCAAACCACTCATGCATAATTTTAATCTTTAAGACCAAATCGATCACTGCATCGTCGTCTCTAGTCTTTGCCCGCTGTTCGTTTCGCTTTGATCATTTGTGTGCCTTTCATCTTCTGTACCTTCTCTATTGTTTGTGTGTGTATTTGTATATATATAGATTTATATTGTGTACATTCCATGCTTTACGCTCTGCCTGCCTTTAACATTTTGTATTGAAATTCGTACATAGCAAAAGTATGATCATGCTTGCTGAAACTGCTCTGAGTGCTTTTCTTGTTTTTTTCTTTGTTGTTGTTCTCTACTTTTTTCCGTTCTGCTGTGTGTTATAGTCAATCGATTCAGTTATCAATGCATTTCACGCTAGCCACCTGTTAGTCTTTAAAAAAAGAACACAAAAAAATGTCTCAAATTGCTCCCATCGAGGCAAATACGTAAAAATTCATTTTTTTCTTCGTTTGTTTTTATTGATTTCATTGTTGAAAATATTATGCCAAAAAAAACGCACACTTGTTGTTTCATGTTATCGTTTTGTATAGTTTTGCATTGGTATGGATGAATCCAATCCACTGTGAGTGCGCTTTTTGTTTGCTAAAACTATTGTTTTGAATCGCTTTCAATTTCGCAAAGCAACGTAACTAAATATTAACAATTCTGCATTTTCTGCATATTTCTGCTACCGTTTTTGTCTCTTGCCACACAAACACACCCTTCTTTTTGTTTCGTTCTCAACTTCACTCTCTCTCCAAAACAATAGCAAAAATGTTACGTTCATATAGATAAAGTATATATATTTTTTCAAACACTAAGATTCAAGTTTTTCATAGCAATTTTTTGATAGTTCTTCTTTCTACGTTCGAGTTTTGAATTTTTTTTTTCTCTTAAATTCCTTTTTCGGCTTTTGTTGTCAGTGCGCCACGCCATGCAAAAAAGCGTGACTGAAGCGAACAAACTTTAGAGCTCTTGTTTGTATGACTTTTGCAGACGACGGGCACCATCCTGCTCCCACGTTCACCCCACCGGAACTTCCGAAGCGGGTGCATGTTCGTGGAATTTCATCGGGTAAAAATGATCTTTCTTGTCGAATTCCATCCTCTGCTTGTTGCAACGTTTTTTTTTTACTTTCTTATATATACGTCATACGCCTTTATCCGTTTCCGTTTCGTTTACTTTATCTCACGCCTCGACCCCGCAAAACACACGTTCTGTTGTTAGCATTATGTGCGTCAGGATGCCACAGTTTTGTTTTTTTTTTCGCGATCGTTTCGTTTGGCTGTTAAGCGTTTTGATTTATTGTTTTAATTTCCAGCGCATCCACTGTTACTTTTAACAACAATTATTTTAAATTTTTGTTTTTCTTCGTTGGCTTCTTTATATATTTGTAAGTTGAGGATAGATGATTTAATTGATACAAAATTAGTTCAATGTTTTGTTTACCTAAACCGTAAAGATCTATGTTTTAAATTAGACTGGCCATGTTCTATATGTTCGATAGATTATAACGAACTCAACAGCTAAAAACAATTAAAGTATATCAGAGTAGTGTAAAAAATTTCTGGCAAACGTTCAACCTTCAAGACAGGTATCGAAAGAATGGAAACTCCACACATTACAATATTTGATCGTGCAGCATAAAAAAGCATAACAAATAAATCAGGCATAGTCAACAGATGGAAAAAAAACCTTAAAAAATTTGTAATGAATTTGGTTTTTGGGCTGCGTTTGAATTTCATTACTACGTAATTTTCGGCTTAATAATTAAAAAACACGTTTTCAAACAGCTTTCCTTATTCCAAAAATGAACAATAGAAGCTTCGTTCCCATTATTTGTTTGTGCTGTATTTCTACTTTTACCAGGTTACGTGCTTTCGGAAAAAAACAATGAAATTGTGATCGTTGTGATCGTTGATAACTAAGTAAAATAGATAGTCGACTTACATTCTGATTAAAAGAGCTACGTATGATGGTGTAGAGATGCATTGGACAGCTGCATTGCATGTACCAGTTTGTCCTCTATTTCTGAACAGTTTTGTTGTATTCTGCGTTTGGAACCCGAGCTTCTGTAGAATGATTTTTTTTTCCTTTGTTTACTCTATCGCTTTACCAAGTTGGCTTTTGATGGCATTTGTGTTTAATTAGTTTAATTTGTTTGCTTTGTTAGTGTCGCAATACTATCATCCGTCAGTCATTATACATTATACGCTACAATATAATGTATGGACGACAGAAGATATAATTATATTACCTATATCTTTAGCAAATCATGCGGTGACCGAAATCGTAAAAAACCATCATGGACTAATGTGCATTCCGTTGTTCTTTTTCTAACCTCTCCTTTTCCTCTATGAAAAAAAAAACACACACACACATAAAAACACATAAATACATAAAATGGTGTACATCAACACATGCGCACCTTACAACAATAACCGTCACCTGGGTCATCTGGGTGATACAAACTGCATCAAAATCATCAATCTGAACGCCCCACCAATCATCAACAATTGTGTGCAAAAATCACAACCCTTTCAAACACATGCCGCATTCATGTCGCACACATATCCCTACAAAATATGCACACACACAAAAAAAACAATACCCGTGACGGGCAATACCTGGACCGAATCGAAACCATTATCCGCACACCCAGGCGATATTACTCGGGATCGAGAGGATATAAATTGTGAGTGTCTTATGAATGAATTTCTCCTTTTTGCGGATATATTATTATGTACTATCGATTGTTTCTTTTTTGTTGTATCGCTCTATCTCTATATACATGTTACTTTCGCTCTGTCTCTATTTACTTGTCTTTCTTTTACGGAAGCTCTGTGTTTGGTTCTGTTTGCGTTGCGAAATGTAAAGAAAACAAAAAATAAGCCAAAGACTGCACGCGGCAGTCGAAAAAACTTTATAATATTCGACGTTTCTTTACCTTTAATTTTCATTATGTGTCTCTTCCTGTTGTACCTTTGTATTGTAGCATTTTCTGTTCAAGTGTAAATAATGCTAATTTAACAAGGCTTCTGTTTATCTATCTACAATGTGTACTTTCTCTTCCTGCATCCTATCCTATATGTGTTTTTTTTTCCTATAAACGATTTGATCTTCAAGTTTATAGGAAGGTGCCATCCCTTTACTTGTTGTACATGAACATAATTTTCCCAAAAATTCTTTCAGTGTTGTCCATATAGATACATGTCATGGCGTCATAGCTATGAATCGTGTACTATCATTCGATGTTTCTGATGTTACACACCTGTTTGTTGTTTATCTACCGTAAAATACATTCGCACCGACCATTAGATCCGGCCAGTTATTCTAATGCACGTGTCACAACTTTTATTGTCGTTCCAATTTAGTGATCAATCGAAACCGAAGAAGCAATGTCTCGATGACCGGTTCCAATCAGATGCTAAACTCGACGAAACAAGTTAACAAAGTAAAGCCGAATGTAAATAGACAACCACCGGATAACTTAATATCACCGTCGACGTATAACAGGTACGTGTAAATACAACGCTCGCTGTAAACATGATTCCGTTTCGATTAATAACACTTACTGATCGAATTGCAACAAGAAAAAACAAAATTATCCTTAAAAGGGGAAATAGTTTAAACCTGTTACTTGTAGTAGATGTTGTACTCAATTTCAATGACTATAAAAATTCACTACCATCACCAGTTAAGCGAAACATCTCACACACTGATACTGGTATTTTTTACAGGCCACCCGAAACCGAACCAAGCCCGTACGCTGGCTATCAACTCGCTTATGAAGTGAAGAAGCTAATGTATGCACACACTGTTTTTACCTGTTTACTAGCTACAATTATTTTTTTCTCTGATTATTCATTCTACCACATTGATAGAATTTTATGCTGTTATCTCTCTTTTTAATTTTGGTTGGTTTGGTTTGATTTTGCTCAAATTTCGTAGTAGATATTACACCGTTCCCACTCATCTTTCCCTTTTATGCAGACGTTTGAATTCCTCCCAGAAACTGTCTCACCATTTACTGTTGTTTGTGCAAATGCCTTGTACTTGTACTTGTTTCTTCCATTCACTAAAGATAGCTGATTACCGTTTCGTTTTGCCTGAGTAATTGAATTTGATCGTTGTTTTTTTTACATAAATAGAGAGAAGTTGCATATATATATTTTTTAATTTCTTGTTTCTGTTGTGTTGTTTTGGTTTTGTTTACATCTCCCATAGCCTTATGAGTTGAATGGATTAAAGTTGAACCCTGTTGTCCTTGTTAATCAAATTTTGGTTGCTCAGTATGGTTTGAAAAACTTTGGTTTCGTTACCGTATCTGAATGCTTAGTTGATGGTTGTTCGCTTAGCACTGTATTGCCAACGGGAGTAATGGCTGACGGGGAGTGTGGCAGTAACGTAGTACATTTATGTTATTTTGTCAACTCACACAGGCCAACAAGCCGTGGCAGTGGATCAGGAGCGCAGAGTCAAAACGGTGTCACACTGCAGGCAGGCATTGCTGACGATCAGTCGAAGGATTTCGATTTCGAGAAAACGGAAATGAAGTACGATTCAACGGGGATGTTCCACTGGAGCCCAGCGAAAAGCCTCGAGGAGTGTATACTGGTAAGTACACATTGTGCTGGCAAGGACATGCTGGAGCTGCTTTGATATACGTTTCATACTCTTCCAGGATCGAAACCAAGCGGCCATGACCGTTCTGAACGGGCATGTGGTAGTGTGTCTGTTTGCCGATCCGGACTCCCCACTGATAGGATTGCGAAACTTGGTCATGCCATTGCGAGCGTCCAACTTTCACTATCACGAACTGAAACACGTTGTAATCGTAGGATCGGTCGAATACATCCGACGCGAATGGAAGATGCTGCAGAATCTTCCCAAAATCTCCGTTCTTAACGTAAGTGTCATTAGTTACGGCCGTGGTGGGAAGAAACGCTCACTGGTCTTGGTTTCACTTTATCCCAGGGTTCGCCGCTTAGTAGAGCAGATCTCCGTGCCGTCAACGTCAACCTATGTGATATGTGCTGCATTTTGTCAGCGAAAGTTCCTAGCAACGATGACCCTACGCTAGCCGACAAGGAAGCCATCCTGGCATCGCTGAACATTAAGGCCATGACATTCGACGACACGATAGGCGTGCTTAGCCAGCGAGGCTCCGAGCAAGACAATTTAACTCCCGTAGGTAGTCCAATAGTTCTGCAGCGTCGTGGTTCAGTTTATGGTGCCAATGTGCCCATGATAACAGGTAAGTTGTTAGCGTACCCTTATTGCCATCCTTCAAACCTGACGTGACGTTCTTCGGTTCGCATACGCGTTATCTTTGCAGAGTTAGTTAATGATAGCAATGTACAGTTTTTGGATCAAGATGATGACGACGATCCGGACACTGAGCTGTATCTGACGCAACCGTTCGCTTGCGGTACAGCGTTCGCTGTGAGTGTGCTGGATTCACTGATGTCTACGGTATGTATGCGGTCTGCCATAAGGCGTTGCACGGTTTATGATGATTTTTCACCTCCTCCATATACAGACATACTTCAATCAAAACGCCTTAACTCTAATTCGTTCGTTAATCACGGGTGGAGCTACACCGGAACTAGAATTAATCTTGGCCGAAGGTGCTGGACTTCGTGGTGGCTATAGCACACCCGAGAGTTTGAGTAATCGCGACAGGTAAGCAAAAACGTAAAGGGTTCAACTCATATATGACAACTGAACTGTTTCTTCCATCGGTCTGTTGTCGCAGATGTCGCGTTGGGCAGATATCGTTGTACGATGGGCCGTTGGCCCAGTTCGGTGAAGCCGGCAAGTACGGCGATTTGTTCGTGGCGGCTCTCAAGTCGTACGGCATGCTCTGTATCGGTTTGTACCGATTCCGTGATACCAGTTCGAGCTGTGACGCAAGTAGCAAACGCTACGTTATCACCAATCCACCGGACGACTTTTCCTTACTGCCAACCGATCAGGTAGGAAACGATGGGACACAGTGACGGTGAACGTTTTTCATGAAACGTACTTGTTTTTGGCTTCCCCGATAGGTCTTTGTGTTGATGCAGTTCGACCCAGGGCTGGAGTATAAACCGGCGACGGTCCGTGGACCCTCAGGTGGTGGCCGAAATCAAAACAGTCAAGCAGCGGGTGTCGGTGGCGGTGGTTCAAACAAGGACGACAACTCTTGACTATTACTGTGTAGCGCCCTTACCGATGGACCCTACTCATACATATGAACAAAAGAAACCGATTTTATATACCAGATTGCGATCTATATCAAGCGATTTTTCCGCAAACTTGTCTACATTTTCCGCACTCCACCTTCGCGTTCCATTACGACGAAAATACACTAACTGTGTTTCGAACTTTCTCGTCGTGCTGCGGTATTTCGTTGGTTGGTGTTCGCTTGGAAGCTAAGCTAGCGTTTACTCAGAAAACACCAGTGCTACTAATACACTATCTATTGTAACACGTGGTATAGAGCGCCATCTAGTATATAAAACCATCCCACAGCCAGTATAGGTCACACGCACAGCACGGTGGTAGCGCTAGATGTTGGCTTGATCCGCTCAAATGACTCTGAAATCTCTGATTGAAAAGCCAACCATCTGTTCTTCTCCTAATACCAACTGGGTGGTGACCAAACCATGTTGGTCATCCACAAAACTAACTGCAATGATGCATTCTTTACCAAACCAGCAATCATCTACGCTACAACCGAGCTGTGTGCATGCATAATGGGGCTGTTCATATGGAAAGAAATTTCAATGCCAAAAACGAGGAAGAAAAACTCCACTTGCTTCCTACACCATTCCGTAACAAGTGTTTATGTTTCCTTCCTTTCTCTTTGCATATCGTTTCCGTTACCTTTATGAGTAGGTTCAACACAGTTGACGCTTGGTCGTACGATGTATTTAATTTCCTTATTCATTTCTCATCTATCGTAGACGTATAGTTTTACTGTTTGTTGTTAAGTTTGAGTTAAAGTTACGTTACTGTATTGATGATTTTATGTGCATTATTTGTGTGTATTTATCTGTTGCCTTTATCTGTTAGCTTCTGCTAGAAGTCAAATAAAACAATTCGGTTCGTTTAAGTATGTTTTAGTTCACTTTTAATTTATTTTATAATAAGACACATCTCTAAGCTCTAAGGTTAGTGTACATGTTTATTTTCGCACACAAGAGCATTTTTTTACTTGAAACACTATTTTACTCTTTTTGTTCTATATCCAATTTGCACAATGTTTAGTTTGATTGCAATAAGGGTGTAAGAAGAAGTGACAAATTAAGATCAATGGGCGAAATTTCAAACTCAAATTGGGGGTACCATCACAGGGTTGCTGCACACAACACACTCAAAACGGACTGCCATTTTCCATTGGCCGTTGGATTGGGTAGCAGTGAATTGTGAAATCAAACAAAAAGCTATATAAAACGCCATGTACAAAAGAATAGTAATCGAGATGATGCGAAATCGTACACAAAATAATGCTAGTGCTAGTGATAATGCTTTTCCACAATTCATCCCTTAAAACGCGACATAATGTTTAAACAAACACAAGTTTAATCGATTCTAGATAATTACGGTGCCATTTGCAAATAAACATCTGTTGTTTTGTAATTCAACAAACAATGAATGAAATGAGCGAAACACTACTAAATACCGAAACGGACATGTAACTAACAACTAACAGCAGAAAAAAAATGCAAAAAACGAACAAAATGAAGCAAAACAAAAAAAAAACAAAAAAACCACACTTTAGAAAGATCGTTCAGATGGCGGGAAAACAACCAAGTGAGCTACTAAACGCAGTCGATACTTAAATAGTGAAATGCGCAAATTGAAGAACCTCTAACTTGATTTAAGGCGAATTCAATCGAAAGACACAATCATTTTATAATCAAAACAATACAAAAGAAAAAACATGTGTAACCTAAAGAGAGACGCAGAAAATAGTAACAAAGCGAAAAAAAAACTCTTGTGCATTAAAAACGAAAATAACAAGCAAACGAACGGAGTATAAAACATTGCATAAAAACCAACAGCAACACACATACACACAAACCATTAACAACACGAAATAAATCCGACGAGCTATGTTAGAAAATGCGTATAGCCAACGTAAGAACGAAAACACAAACAAACAAAAGAAGCCAGTCTTGAATCCCAGTAGCCCAGAAAATCGAGAACAAATATCTCCTAGCGAGCGTTACATTGACAACAAACGATAGATAGTTGATCATACGAAGAAATCATTCTAACTGTTTGCTCTTGATCTCCCCCATTTTACCTAGAACCTCCCCGCGGGTCCGGCCAGTAATGGTGGGATGTTTGTTTTAGAAGTCCTTCGCTAGTATCGGTGTTTTGCCAGCAATAATGTGCATTAGTGTGGATTCCGTTATTGTCATTCTTAGTATCATCAGCTACTACGCCTTTTCCTAGTGCGTTTTTTGTCATTGATTGTTAAGGCATAAATTGTTACGACTTGATGTATAATAAGGCTACACAGGGTGCTTTAGAAAATCGGTTTAATGACTGTTTGTTGCGTGTGCATTTAATTTAAGGACAGCGTGTCTAAAACCAAAAAAAAACTAACCAAAAAAAAAAAAAACAAAAACAGCAGACGAAGACGAAACGTAAAAAATAGAAACAACCGATCTCTTCCCATTCCCATTCTCAACCCTGTTCTCAAACCAACCCCAGTCCAATCAATACGCGATGAAAGTTTGGTTCTGTTTTTGAATCAAACACACGCGCGCGAACAAACACACACTCTCAGAAGCGTACTGGAAGTATCACTATATAGGCTATTACAAGGTAGTTGTTAGTATATCGGCGGCAACACACGCGACTGTGGCAAACGATTTGTGGCTCGGATGCTCCGATCGGAGTTCGTTTTCCCCCTTCAGTGAGTATTGGTAGTTGTCTATATTTGCATTCCTGCACTTGCATGTTTGAACTCTGTGTGTACATAGAACTGATAAGCGAGCTTTTTTCGTTCTTACGAACCATCAACTGCTGAAACCAGGTGAATATTAGTCAATCATGTGCTACTGTTAACTTTACCGAAACTTTGTACGCTGTTACGTGACGCTAGAAGCGCTGTCGCATGGAGTCGCATGCATTCCTATCTCTCTCTCTCTACTACGAGACGTATGTTTACATCCAGCGGATTTGGGTGTTGTAAGAAAAAGCTCTTGTCCTGATAAATGGAAATGATTTCCTTGGCTTTCTGTTCCTTTACCTTTTTTTCTCCTAGTTATTGGTCTCGTTCTGTAGTACCAACTTTATTACTGCTCAATATGCAATCACAAACATGCTAGGGATTGGAGTGACTTCCGTCACAATCGGAAGTGTAATGCCGAACTGTGAGCGTGTGGGGCATATGTTTTTTTTTTCCTGTGGGAATTGTTTTGTCCTGCCTTACGATGTAAGATGGCCTTCAAACGCTAGTTCACAAAGAAAAACAACCCGCTTTCAATGTCTATGCCGAATAGAGATACATTACATTTAGATTGTATCCGGAGAAAAGAGGGCAAATTCATTCTCTCACGCAGTGAACTTAATGCGAAGAAAAAAAAATGGAAACATTTGCTCACAATCCTACGCAAAAAAAACACACACACACACACTACTATATCAAATCGTTATCGCACTGAACACTCTTTCCAATCGTACACAGTCTCACGTCTAGTTCTTCTAGTATGAGAAAGTCCTTTACACAAGAGACGCCTCTAGAAAAGCATGCTGTAGTGCCACATTTGCCGTGCCGTGACGCATAATGAAACATTAGCCATCGTACTCATATAAAGGTAAAAATGAAGAGAAAAACGAAACAAAAAAAAAGATACATCATTAACTCACCCATCCACACGCACAGCTGTTACACTATGTCTATGTCTTGCATATTTGACCTAATTAGATAGCGCCTTAGAAAAGAAATCGAACGAAAACGAATGATCGATAGCTGAGGGTCGACAGTGAGGAATACGGTAGTAGCAATTGTTCAGCTGTTAGGACGAAGCGAACGCGCGAAGAAGCTTCTTTCATCAAACAAAAAAAAAAGGAATCAACGATGATTTAACTGTTATGCAATTTTTTGTAATGTCTACTACTTCAGTTAACGCTTCCATCGTTGATTCACGAGTAGTAGTGTACTTTTTACGTAGATCACTTTCACAGCAAAACAGCAGCAGTAACCGTACTTGCAAAAACACTGCGTTACGAAGCGTTACATTGAACGCGTAACATTGAAAACGATCGACATGAAATAAATACTGTGTTCAAATGCACTGACTTCACGAACTATAATGCTAAATCTCTGGACATGTCTGTTTGTATCAAAATACTGGACGAAGTGAAGCATCCAACTGTGTGACAAATAAACCAAAAAAAAAATTCCCACACTCCAACACAGAAGCGAATAGCTGTAAAACGATCGAAGCTGTAACTGCAAAAAAACCGGAACTAAATGCTAAAGCGAGCCCCAACATGTTTTGGGGCCTGGTCCGCAAGGGTAACTAGCAACTAACTAACCGGGATAAACAATGAAATACACAACAGACAGCAGCAGCAGGAGCAGCATGTCGTATTGAGCGTAGTGCGGCGAGAGATTTATACTTCTAGACTAGTGTAATTAATTTCATACAAAATATATACATACTGCTAAAGAGGAAGAAGTGAAGGGCAAGGGAAGGAGAAGATTAAAATATCGAATTCATCCAGCCCATTGGCCAGCAGAGGCAAGCTGTAGTGCGATAATTAGAGAAACCATCAACAAGTATGTGAAGCTAATGCATGATACACAAAACGCTACATTGAATCGAAATAGTCGTTATATTTTCTAAGTGTATTGAGATGTAAGATACAAAACACTTTGCTGCCCTTTTGTTCGGATGATAGTTATCAGTTTCGAACCATTTTTTGTTTTGTTTATTTGATCGCGATCATTTCCATATGATAGCCACTAAAGGAAACCGCGCGAACTGAGGATCGAATGTGTGTGGGTGTGTGTGTGCGTGTGCATGTGTGTATGTGTGCGTGTGTGATGCCGCAACAACCAATCAATTCGAAATGCAATAGAGTTAACTGCTAGAGCGATGGAACATAACATTAAACATAAAGTTAACTGAACGAATGGCAAAGGCCATTGATGAGCGCCACCATCATGACATCAACAGCAACAATACTACAAAAGATGTAGGAAAAGGGAGTCAGAACACACTAGCCAGTATTTAACAGAATTTAACATACGAGCTACTAAACTCGTTTGCTGTGCAGTGCGGCACACACGCAAATAGTGACCATGAGAACATGGTGAGCAAATGTGAGCAAATGTGAGAATGTATGTATGCGAGGATGCGTGAATGTTCAAATCGTCAAGGGTAGAATCCTTTTTTTATAGATTTTTCAAAAAACTGACAAAAAAGCATACAAAAATAACTACTTCAGCTAGTGTAATAATTTAGTATGTGTAAGGTATGTGAAAATGCTAAACATTGTACATAGGACGTAAAATAATTCTCAACAAAAAAAAAAATTATCCGTGCATTTGAGGTACACCAACAGCTGAACGTAGAGCGCATCAGTAACAAACAAGAAACCGCTGAATGTGGCCAACAGCAAAGCAGTGTTGGAAGTGAAGGTACTGGTCGAAATGCAATGGACTGGCTAAATCTGTATAGAAATGGCTTTAGTTTCATCCAGCGGGTATGCTCGGATCGGATGATGATCGGTTGGAGAGGTATATACATACATACAGTCGAACACACATACGTAGCCATACGGGGCGTGGAGGATGGAGCACGTCGATAACGTAACATATGCCATCACGCCAGTTAGCAGCAGCAGCTTAAGACAAAACGGGCTAGAGGAAAACATTAAGCAAATCAGCTAACGCAAACAGCCATACAGCCAGACAGGCCAAACTCTCTGAACACACGAAACACTTACACAGAACACGTACACGTGGCACACTACACGAGCGAAAGCGAAAGGGCCTGTAGTACAGGAGATAATGCACTAAACAAAGCCGCGGATTTATAAAGCGAACTTAGAACGCAACAAGCCACAGAGTGCTGCTCGTATTACACTTACTGTATCTCCTGTCGTTGGGTATGGTTTTTGCTAATACAGTTTTGTAACGTAACCCCTTCTTAAGTAGATTGCGTGTGCGTGCGGAGTGTCATAGTGCTGTACGATTTTTGTTGAATTGCAGATACAATACGATTGCTCGGTGTTTGATTTAATTTTTACATGCTGCGTCCCCCCCGCTGTTTAGTTGTCGTTTTTTCCATATAATGACGTATGCAAGACGCGATGAAAAATGTTGTTAACGTTAAACTTATTGTTAATTATAAAATTCAATGCAAAGAAAAACCAAAACCAAGAACAAAAAAGAAAAACAAATTGATGAATATAATAACTAACGGTAGTCTCTCTTTGCGTTTACGCAGCAATCGATCCGAAATAAATGATCTGGTTTACGGTGATGGGGTTTGATAACATTTTAACGTTTTAAATATATTTAGATATCGTAGTTTACATTCGTATTAGTTACATATATCGTTAATGTTGGATTGTTATTGTTTCGTTTATCAAGTGATGGTGTACTTTCCGTCGTGCACACTTAAGCTCAAAGCAGCACGTGTTTGAAATATTTCATTCAAATTTGCTCGAATCGCCGCTTGGCTGATTGTGAAACGCACAGTCAAATTAAAAAGTTATGCAATTCGGTCAAAACCCAAGCAAAAAGTTTCGACTTTGTCAAGAGCAAAAACGTTCTGTCATTTGCTCTTGACAAGTCGAAATTTTCTGCTTGGGAATAATAACAACAGAACCAGCAAAAAAAACCTCTTCAAAACAATCAATTTTTTGCTGCGTTGCTTTTGCGTTCGATGCAATTTTAGTAAAAGTCCATCGATGGTTAAAGTGTGGTAACTGTTTGCTTCAGTTGTTAACAAGTGTAGGTGTTATATTACTGCCTAACTGTATCACAACTTGTACGAATGATGTGAATTTCTCAATATCACTATTGATTTTTGCATAGCTTTTCAAAGTGGTACACTGATACGTACACTAATTGCATTGATGATTCTCATTATTAATCTTCCAGTTGCTGGTCAACTTACTGATACTATAGAACTTGGTAGGAAATGAAATCATTTGCATCTATCCATGTTCTCGAGCGATAAAATTGTTGTTCCTTCTTTTGCGAAACCTGTTCCTGCGTGGTGAAAGAAGAAGAAAAAGAAGAAGACGTGTGTTTTCGTGTAAATAAACATCCGGCTGCTATGCATTAAAACAACAAAGACGGAAAAAGTTACAATCGCTCTGCAGAGAAATCGCAGCATTAAAAGCGTAGAAATGTGAATGAAGGAAAGAGTGTAGTACTCCGATAGAAACTAACATGAACCGGATGGGACAACGTTCATAAAATCTGCCATAACATGTCGGCACAAAACAACAGAGGATTGTATCGTAGGAAACATACCGATGAACGCAGCAGATCGTTTGACCAATCCGCGATAAGTGATGATGATGATGAAGAATCGGACACACTGACGGAGCTATCACGAGAGTCGCTTACAAGTAGTCAAGGACGTAGCAGCATCGGTTCTATACCATGGGCAGAGGATGCAATTAAGCAGAATCAAAACGAATGGGAAAGGATCGATCGGATGTTCTATGGGGAGGAAGATCTCCCTTCAGACGCGAAACTCCGAGAAGAAATATTGGAATGGACATCCGTATTTCCTTTCCTTCGTGTTACGGGCAAGCCGATTACCATCCTAGAGTCTGTCCATGCGAAAGGTAATGATCCGTTTCATGAAGAAATATTTATGGTGGATCCTCCCCTACCTGGACGGACGCGTTCCTCTCGCTCTGGCCGAGATGGGCCGAACAAGTACCCGGTTAAAGATGTGGAATGTGTACTTACTTCCTGCGAGCTGGACAAATGCTTGTGCATTAGCTCAGGGCAGTTATACCGTCAAAGCAATCAAGCTTCAGCGCAAACGAAAGCCGGACGACGGTCCGGAACAGATCTCGGCCCGGTGTCGGAAGTCATAGATAGGATAGATAAACCATACATCAAAGTAAAACCTCTCAACAGTCTGATGGTACCACAGGTGCCAGTCGTCTCGGTAGGTTCGTTCGGGTTATTAATATCGAACCACTATGTCGGCACAGGTAGCTATCATGCTCTGCCTAGCGTGAGTAGAAATTGCAGTGCACAATCAGTCACACATAATAATATTGAGGGAAGCAACAATGCTGGCCGTAGCAGAAACGTGAATCTACAACGCAAACTCGCACCGTTGCCCCATCGGCCATCACAACAGCAGCAGCACCAAAACAAATCTTCTAAAGCGATCGAAACAACTATACTGTCGGCGTCGGCATCGGCAACACATAATCGCATCCCACCGTTAACGAAGAACTATAAGTTCCTGGTGCAAAACAGCTACGTGGCACCGACGTTGTTGGCGGAAATTGAGCAAAGGCATCACAACAAACTGAATGTGGTGAAATCGGCAACAACGAGGTACATGACATCATCGCCAACTAAACACATCTTTGCTTTGCCTGCCTTAACCGGAATCGATGGATTGGTTCGACACAATCCTGTTACGGGTGCCTCGGGATTGCAGCCAAGTCCGGTCAAGAGCCGAGCGTTTCGATCGGAGGTAATCGGACGGTCGATATCTGCTGCTGTTACACAAAAACAAAATCCAATCTAGCACAAAATCATTCATCAATGGTGAAATCGTCAAAACAGTAAATTACGCACCTTTTTTATTTTAATTTATCACGCTTTTAACGGATGGTTGACCGGAGTAATATTGTGCAGAATTTGGTTTTTTCTTTTGAACTCTTGCTTTTATTAATGATAGAATCGAACTATGATCTCGTACTATTAAACCAATATGTTTAAGGTTTTTTTTGTAAATTTTATATCATAATATGTGTTATAATCACAAGAAAAGATGTTTGTAGAACTGAATTAAGCATGGTTAACAAGCAAATAAATATTATTTTCGAGAGAAATTAATTCGATTTAATTTGCATGTAAAGAACAAATCAATGATGTGAATAATCTGAGGGATAAAGTATACTATCATATGCCCTTTTTTGTATTCGGTATGAGAACCGATACCTGTCGAACAGTCGCAACTGTACTAAAGAATGGTAATATTTCAAGTGCAGCTTTTTCCGACATAACGTAATGGGAAAGCAACGGTGGTTTTAAAACTCAATAACAAAACCCCATTTTGCTGCATGGACCCATCCAGCACCATTTGACAGCTACTGTCAATAGTAACAAATTCGCAAACCACACATACCCTTTCGATAGTGCAGGTCGTGCTGTAAGTTGCTGCCGTCGTGTAGCTAAAATTACAATTATTCATTAGTTGCCAGCCCTGAAATTAAAAACTCTCGTTAGCAAACCGTGCACGTACGTACCGTGAATTTGGGACACTGTTAAAAGGCATTGAATGTGTTTGCTGATTTGAGGATTGGAAGTTTCTTTGAATCCAGCTCATCCATAGCCTGGGGCGCGGTGGACAACATTTTTTGCCCCCTCCCCCACCCAAGTCCGTTTGATGAGTAATTTATTCCCTATCGGCTGTTCTGCTAATGCTGTGCTTGCGCTTTGTGAAAAGAAAACAGTGTATATTTGCTTGTCTCGACGCAGTCAAAGTGCTTGCGGGTTGGTTGTTGTTCGTCTTCTTTTTCTTCTGTTCTCCGATGAACAGCACCTTGCACGAAGGGCAGTGAAGAGGCATGTTAATTAGAAAAAAAAGAGTGCGCGTGTAGGAGAAAGTAGTGAAGGTTGTCACGCATAAGCCACGAAGTCGTCAATCGATCCAAACTTGTCCCTTAGCCTGCTGGTGTTACCAAACAGCGCTAAGGATTATCCGTTCGCCGTGCACTACTCATGTGATGTTAGAAAATCCATTTAAATCCGATCTCACAAAACGTAAAGAGGGATTTTCGTTTTCGATAAAAGCATGAACCCTTAATTTTGGGGTGGTTTCTACAGATAAACTCGGCGCGGTTGAATTATTTGTGCTACACTTTGATAAAGCACCAGTGGCAGTAAGCCTTGCTAGCATAATCCTCGTCCGCTTTTAAGATAAGCACAGTCGATTCGGTAAACTTTGTTAATTTCGGTTGAGGAAATGAAATCACTCTTTAGGTTTGGGCCTTTAAAGTTAGACCCTACCGTTAACAAATCAATCGCGCACTGGTAAAACAGTAATAATATTCTGAAATTTCGTTTACAGTCGCAGAAACAGCACGGCGTTAATTTTTGATCCGAAGCGCAACCGTTAGCTTGGAATCCGGCACAATGGGGTCCCTGTTCCGTAGTGAGGAGATGTCCCTCTGCCAGCTGTTTCTGCAGAGCGAGGCCGCTTACGCTTGTGTGTCGGAGTTGGGAGAGTTAGGATTGGTTCAGTTCCGTGATGTAAGAATGGCTAACTAAGAAACTAGATGACCGTTCCGAAGACACACTTTAATGTTTGCCCTTCCCACAGCTCAATCCCGACGTCAATGCGTTTCAGCGCAAATTTGTTAATGAGGTGCGCCGGTGTGACGAGATGGAGCGTAAGCTGCGCTACCTGGAAAAGGAAATCAAAAAGGATGGTATCCCCATGTTGGACACCGGCGAGAGCCCCGAAGCGCCGCAGCCTCGCGAAATGATCGACTTGGAGGCAACGTTCGAGAAGCTGGAGAATGAGTTGCGCGAGGTGAATCAAAACGCTGAGGCACTGAAGCGTAACTATCTCGAGCTGACGGAGCTGAAGCACATCCTGCGTAAGACTCAGGTCTTTTTTGACGAGGTAAGTGAGCCTGGTAGTACTGAAACTATCATTTCATGGTTAAGATTGAGCTACTTAAAATTTCGTTGTGTACATCATAACAAAGAGATGATTTGTAGATGTTGCACTGTACGTGTATGTTCCGTTCATTTTACAAATATTGTGTTTTCTTTTGTTTGTTTCACGAATTGGCTTCTAAAACTGTCTAATGGTCTATTTGAATATGCTATATTAAAGTAAAACATATAGCTGATAAGATTCTTTCACTGTGTTGGAAGTCATTTCGAGGAAAAAAACAGTAAAGTCAGGAGAATGTTCATTGCCATACACAGTTTTAAGTTCAACAACTTTTCCCAAATTCCATTGATTATTTCTTTAGTTTACATTGTAACAAGCTAATTATTCATTCGCCATCGAAAAGTTTATTTCCATCCTAATTGTACCATATGAAGGAGCCCATTGCTATTAGTTAAGAAAAGGAAAAACAAAACAAAAGGTACAACCATTATTTAAACTCAACGTCTTTAGATGTAATAGACCACGTGCGGGGGTTTTATTTGGGGAAGTTGATTAAAACAACTATGAAATCAGTTATTAACGAAGAGATGAGGAAGATTGACATATGTTCAGGAGGACGAGGAGGAGGAGATTTATCGAACTCCTCGAAAATCAATTGCATACCGTTTAGCTGGAGCAAAATAGGAGCATGCGCTCTTTATCTTAACATTACTACCCATTTGCAAATGTCTCAGAAAACACTCTACTACATTGATTTTGCAACGTTATCTGCATGCTTTATTTATTTATTTGTTTAAAACTTATCTACCATAGCTCAAGGCCGGCAATGTGCGCGTTTGAATTTGTTTTTTTTCTCTCTTACCCTTAATTTCTCATTTATTTAATGATTGAATATTTATTCATAGCTTAAGTATCTTAGCTCAGTTACATTTATATACTAACATTTATTAAATGCAGATGCTACTGTGCCTGTTTTTTCGTGAGAATCGGAATAACGTTTCAAAATTCATATATAAAAAGGACTGTAAAAATCACGATATCAATCATTCGCAACAACACAACTGAATGCTACTGGTGATTGGTGTTACGCCTAATCATATGATGATTGTATGAATTGTCTTTCTTTTTAATTGCTTTCAATAATACACTTTATTATCTCTATCTTACTGTAAGTATGGAGGATCTGGTAAAACATTAAGCTTGATTTAAAAAAACACGTTATATAATTCACGTTATATACATCTAAAAATGCTTTCTCTTATTGTCGTATGTGCGATTTTCTAACGAAACGAAGTACGATTTAACTAATAAGGTTTTTTTTAATTTACTCCCTTGTGCGATTTGCAATAAAAAATAAACGATTTTCACGATTTGCAATAAAGTTGGATAAAATTATACGTTAAACAATTACAAGACCTGAAACCCATGCACAATTGTTTCCACTCTCTCACAACAGCTACGTTTTTCGTAATCGAAAGTGATGGTGTCTTGAGGAATTATTCTGCCGGAAGGCTTCTATTTGAATTTTCAAACAAGCTTTTAGTTTATTAGGAAATTTTTGAACAAGAATTTCACACTTTTTTCAACAACTTACTGAAATAGGTATATAAAACCCATTTATATTGTGCATGGTTGGCATGCAATCGTTTATCGGTTAATAAGATTGCAATAGAATTACTGGAAACATTGATGCTTGATCTACGTGTGCGTTTTTCTCATTCTACAGAGTACAAGCAGCTGTGATTGATTATCATACTAACAACATCCCTTTGGGTTTGGGTTATCTAACAATCTAAACACACACACACACACACTGATGGTAATGGTCATTGATGGTTACAAAAATGTTGACGTATGTACTAACACCTCACATCGCAATCAATATGCTACGGCAATGAACTTGCTGCCCCGGCCTATCTCCTTTCACAGGAAAGGTGTTACATACACTATTTTGTATTCAGCTTTACAAATTCCCCGTCATAAGGGAAGAAATTCGATGTAATGCTTTATTAATGGTTTTATACACATTTTTGTCCCTTCCTTGCCCTTTCCTATATATATTTTTTGCTATGTTGCTGGTTGGGTACGTATTGTTTCGGTTGTGTTGTGATTGCAAAAAAAAAAACAAAAAATAAAACAAAACTGAATTCGATGCAATACAAAACAAATAAAAAATGCACGCACGCACAAACTTGCATTGAAACGATCGAAAAACGAAAAAACAGGCCGTATATACTGGAAATGTACCTAATAAGACAAGAAACCGCTATCAACAGATGGCGGATTCGCACAGGGAAGAGGAGCAGGTTAATCTTCTTGGTGAGGAGGGCATTCGAGCAGGTGGTGCCGGGGCACAGGGACAAAATCTAAAACTAGGGTAAATATACACATTTTTCGTTCAAACATTTACCAGTACTCTTTCCTTCCGATTATCCTCTTTCTACTCATTCCCCTTATCTATCTTATCTCCCGCAATTACAAGTGTAAAGTTTACGATAGCGCAATTTGTTACCATCTCTTTTCTGGCCATTTGCTTTCCAAATGTGCCAAAATGCATTGTTTGCAAGATGCGCTAAGTTAGCTTCCCCTTTTCTGATCTCTTTTCGTATTCTTACCTTTCTGTAGTATGTATTCGTATATCCTTTTCTCTATCTATCTATTATACTCGTTGTTGCTAACCGTGTGGAAGTTCTTGTAGTAAAAAGGGATGTCTAAAATATTGTATGTTACTGATTTATGTAATGCTAACCAAACAGTTTTGAAAATGTCATACAATGTGGGAAAGTAATCCATTCACACCATGCACACCAAGTACGCCATACAATGTCACGTTCTTCTAAAATGTTCACGTCACGCGTCACCTTCCATTTCGTTCGTGCTGTTACGTGATTGTCTTTTCGCTGCTAGGATGTGTCCTGATATTAAAAACTCTTCATATTTTTTTTTTATCTTTTTTCCCCATCACATGGCTCTATCTTTTTTGGGGAGTTTGCTTCTTCCTTGTCCTTACGCCCTGCGTGTGTGGTATCTCTCCGGAACTTATGTGCGCAGAAACGTTACGAACGTTTCCCCGAATTCAACCCCAATTACTATCGTCATTTAAGGCAAGCCGTTGTGATTAATCCATGCAAAAGCTACATTTGGTTGCCTCTGAGATATTAAACGTTTGATAAAATCCCAAACTGCATGTTTCACTGGATTGAAGTATTCGCGTTGTGTGTAACCATTGTATCATTTTGATATTTCTTTAATTCCATTTACCTTTCCTTGGAAAACAACGTCCAATGTTTAGAATTAGATAGATAAAGTAATAGTTGCGTATTGTGCGTACAAAATATCGATTAATACTTGTTTTTTAAATGCACCTGTTTTGAAATGATCGCACATCGTTTAATTCGGTTCAATTGTTCCAGAAATGGTTATGGTTTTGTATAATTTTGCTTGATGCGCTTTTTGTTGCTAATGCCGCTTTAAAAAATAGATCAATTTCCTTGTGCAACATATTGCCCAGCTGTCGAAAAGAATTCGTCCCAGGTATTGTATTTTAATAATTCAGCAAACGTTAGCTATTTATCGTTCGCTTTACATCCATGTAGTTCTTGATTTTTTCTCTTTTTACGTAGAATTCTCTGTGCTACTAAAGATGCTAACATTGTTTAATAGAATTGTTGCGAAGCTCGAGTACTAATAATTGTTCTTAAAACGTTTTATTTAAATAATGGTATGTATTTTTCTTACTCTTTGACACAAGAGAGTTAAATGCGCAAAAAAAAAGTTGATACAAAATTCTACAGTTGTTTTTTTTAAATCCTCCTTCATCATCAGTAAATGATAGGTTTTTTTTTTATTTTGCGTTCATATCCCGCTTTTAAACATTCTGGTTTAGGTGAACAGAATGTTCTCGTGTCAAAAACATTGGTATTGCATCGTCCCGTTTGTTATGGTAGAATAGGTTCAAGTTGCTAAATTTATCATCATTTTTCTTCATTACAAGTACATTAAAATGTGTGTTCCTTCGCCATTTGTTTGTGTTATTTTACAAGTTTATTTTAAACCTTTAATCATCACTCAGCAATTAGCGATCATACAATGGAACATGAGAACAGTGATAGTTATAAACAAACAGCAGTATAATATAACAAACCAAACAAATAATTATCACTCACACGTACCTATTTGTTGAATGTGTACAGCAAGAGGGTGGCATGCATACCACCGAATCGATGACCCGAGCGTTGATCACCGACGAATCACGCACTGGCAAGGCAATGGGTCCTGTTCAGCTAGGGTAGGTTTGAATTTGATTGTCTTGTGAATTAAATTTTCTTTTAGTGTTTTATTTATTTCTACAAGTGTAATTTAGTATTTGGTTTTGTTTGGTTTTTAATGCATTAGCCTATTTGTTTTAACAGATTAACAGAGTTGATGCTCTCACTACATTTCAATCGTAATTGCTTAACAAATAATAATAGCTTTATAGAACAATGGTTTACGTTGCCATAACTAAGTTCTAGCCATTCTTACGTTGTAATATTACTATTTCTCTTCTTCTTTTCCTCTTCTGTTGGTGGTATTTCGTTTGTATGTTGGTTTAATTGTTTGAACTTAACACAATCTTATGTTCTTTATGTATTTTACTGTCCCACAATATGCTTCTAACTATGTTTATCTTTTCCTATTTTTCCTATATGATATTAACGTGACTAATTTTTAACTGCAGTTTTCTGGAAAAATCACAAGACACAGAAGAGTACCTTCCATGGTCAGTAGTAGCTGATAAACTTGGACCATCTCTGTATTTCCATGTTATAAGTAGTACATGCCCGTACCCTGTATACGCTGCTTAATGCTAATAATGTGTGCACCCATAACTAATTTCATGCGTACTGCCATTGCCTAAAACACATACTTTCGTCATTATGCCGCCCGCTTGATGCTTTATCGTTCTTTTAGAAAAGAAATATTACCACAAAAGAAACAGCAAAAATCATTAGATAGGTTTCATTCAGTTTTGTATTGTTATAATATATCAAATATTTTAAGAAAGCTTATTAAAATCTTTGTTAGTGTGCGTTGTGGTACACAGTAAGAATCAATTTTAAAGTACTATTTGAAGGTCATCCATTATATCGTCTTTTTATTTCATTATATCTTATCAGCCATTTGTTGTTATATCTATTTGTAATGCATTGCTTCGTGTAGCTGTATACTATCATAGCTACCCTCATGTAGAATTGAAATTACTGTCGCTGCTTTTGTTTTATATCGTGATAGCTTGCATACATCATGCATTCCTTGTTATGAGTTATCAAACATTCCTACATTATGATTTGTTCGAAAGTCCTTCGTTTTTGAGCGTGCATTTGAAACGTATTATTCGATAACATTTCATGTTAAATTTGTTTTTTTTCCAAATGTTTTTGCCCAGGGATGGTAGGAAATAGAAATTATCGAAATTGAAACAATTGGTTTCGAATATAGCAATTGATTACTAATTTCAAAACTAACAAACCTTCTTTACATTACTTCAATGTAATGATTAACGAATACCGTAACATTTTTAGATTAGCGTACAAGATCGAACTGTAATGGTCATTACTCATTTTAGTATTACATAAATCACTACACACAACATATTTCTAGAATGAAAAATTGAAAATGTGATACGATCTTTCATTTATACCTTTTATTTGACATTTCATTTTTATCCATTGCTATTTTGCTTAGTTTTGCAGTTTTTTTTATTCACAATACCGTGAAACAAATATTGTTCTAATGTTGTTTAACGGTGTTTATGTGTCTCCGTTAAATAACGTATGAAAATTAGCAAACAAAATCATGCATTGATATCGTTCTTCCGTTTCCGAAAGTTGTGCATTTTTCACATATTATTAAGCTGTTGCAGCTGTACTAAATGCCTCTAGCTAAACAATTTCTCGTTAATATAGCCAAACCGCTTACAGGTTTTTGAAACAGATAAGGATAATGTGTGCACATTTTCAATTTTTTGGATTGGTTTTCTGTGTTTAACAAAAAGAACTATGCCACACTGTCTAGCCTCTTAAACTCCATTTCGTATCTGGCTGTTACCATCTCTCTTACTCTTCACCTCTTTCCTTGCGTTCCACGTTCCATTTAATCCTTGACTAAAACTCCGTCCCTGAACTGTCGATAATATGTGTATTTTTTCGTCTGTTATCGTATGAATGTCGAACGTTCCGTACCGTCGATAATAAACAAATCAAAAAACCAACACCACCACCACACCGTTATAATGACTGCAGCTTTGTTGCCGGAGTGATCCTGCGCGAACGTTTGCCGGCGTTCGAACGGATGCTTTGGCGGGCGTGCCGTGGCAATGTGTTCCTTCGCCAAGCGATGATCGAAGACCCGTTGGAGGATCCATCGACTGTAAGTAACGTGCTTAGTTGATCGTAGGTGAAAAATTAACGTTAGTCGTAATGTTCGTGTATATCTGCTCCACAGGGAGATAAGGTGTACAAATCGGTGTTCATCATCTTCTTCCAAGGTGATCAGCTGAAGACACGCGTGAAGAAGATTTGCGAAGGTTTTCGCGCGACGCTCTATCCATGCCCAGAGGCCCCAACCGATCGGCGCGAGATGGCGATGGGCGTGATGACTCGCATCGAGGATTTGCACACAGTGCTTGGACAAACGCAGGACCATCGTCATCGAGTGCTGGTGGCTGCGGCCAAAAATCTGAAGAATTGGTTCGTTAAGGTGCGCAAGATCAAAGCCATCTACCATACGCTGAACCTTTTCAATCTGGACGTGACGCAGAAGTGTTTGATCGCGGAATGCTGGGTTCCGCTGTTGGACTTTGAAACGATCCAGATCGCGCTCCGGCGTGGTACCGAGCGGTCCGGGTCTTCCGTGCCGCCGATCTTGAACCGAATGGAAACGTTCGAGGATCCACCGACGTACAACCGGACGAACAAGTTCACGCACGCTTTTCAGGCGCTCATCAATGCGTACGGTGTTGCGAGCTATCGCGAAATGAACCCTGCGCCGTACACCATCATTACCTTCCCGTTCTTGTTCGCGGTGATGTTCGGCGATCTTGGTCACGGAACGATAATGGCTCTGTTCGGTTTGTGGATGGTACTGAAGGAGAAACCACTGGCGGCAAAGAAATCGGACAACGAAATTTGGAACATTTTCTTCGGTGGCCGATACATCATCTTCTTGATGGGGGTATTTTCGATGTACACAGGCTTCGTGTATAATGATATCTTCTCGAAGTCGTTGAACTTGTTCGGGTCTGCTTGGTCCATCAACTACAACACCTCGACTGTGATGACCAACAAAGCACTGCAACTTGATCCGGCGGGAAACGATTACGCCCAAACGCCGTATCCGATTGGGCTTGATCCGGTCTGGCAGGTGGCCCCGTTGAATAAGATCATTTTCCAGAACGCGTACAAGATGAAGATATCGATCATTTTCGGTGTCATTCACATGCTGTTCGGTGTGTTTGTTGGTCTTTTCAATCATCGCTACTTCAAAAACAAGATGGCCATCTACTGCGAGTTTATCCCGCAGGTTATCTTCCTAGTGTTTTTGTTCTTTTACATGACGCTGCTAATGTTCATTAAATGGGTTAAATACTCTGCTAGTGTGGAGGGGGCCCATTCTGCTGGTTGTGCACCGTCGATCTTGATCACGTTTATCAACATGGTGCTGTTCAAGGCGCCCGAAGTTAGTACTGGCGATTGCTCCCCGTTCATGTTCGCGGGCCAGGAAGGTTTGCAAAAGTTCCTTGTCATCGTGGCACTTCTTTGCGTACCATGGATGCTGCTCGCGAAACCAATCCTGATCATGCGCGGTCGTAAGGAAGCTGCCGTAAGTATTTCCCAACTGGCATGTCTTGCTGTCAGGGTTTTCACTTTTGATGGAATGTTTTACTTTTATTCTTATAGCATCAACCAATTGCACCGTACAGCAATGAAAATGGCGATGCCGATGGATTAAATCAGCACAATAACGCGGCAGCAACTCAGGGAGGACAACAACCACCGGCACAGCAGCAGCAGGGTGGCGGTCATGGACATGACAATGAAGAAATGTCTGAGATTTTTATCCATCAAGGTATCCACACAATTGAGTATGTGCTCGGATCAGTGTCGCATACCGCTTCGTACCTTCGTTTGTGGGCACTGTCGTTGGCTCATGCACGTAAGTATACCTTATTTGTAACATCTTCAACTTCAATTGCGACTAAATTTAAAACATTTTTGAAACAGAGCTTGCGGAAGTGTTGTGGAACATGGTGCTGCAAAATGGTCTGAAGCAGGACGGTTGGATCGGTGGAATAGCTTTGTGGGCCGTATTCGCGTTCTGGGCTGTGTTGACCGTGGGAATCTTGGTGCTGATGGAAGGTCTTTCCGCTTTCTTGCATACACTGCGTCTTCACTGGTAAGTGATTGTATCTACCAAATTGTAGCTTCCAAAAAATCGTCAACTTGTACATTAACCATTTCTGTGATGCCATGACACTTTTCCAGGGTGGAGTTCCAGAGTAAATTCTACGCTGGCCTTGGTTATGCGTTCCAACCGTTCTCTTTCGAGGTCATCCTGGAATCAAGCTCCAGCTCGTCGGAGGACTAAACTGTCGCACAAAATGTGTGCATCGGTTTGGCATGGAAGCGATAAGGCAGACAACAAAACAAATACGATATGAATATATACTCTTACACAGATTGCTCTTTGTCGGTGCTCTGTTGCGAACGAACAGTGTCAACCCTATTCTTCTTCAAACGCCATTAATAGTCGAGATATCAAATGAAGCGCATAAGAAAAGATAGCGCGTAACTAACACAAAGACGCAGAATGAGATGTTTAAACTACATATATATATATAGAGCAAACATTCATAACTAACTCGAAATATAAATTATACGTGTTTAATCCCTTTGCAAATTGAAAATGACATTCACGAATTTATCGTTGCTGCAGCTGTGCGCGCGTCATTTCAGTGTAGATCTATGTTTGTACGACCGTAGTAAAGCTTTTTCGACCTATCGAAACTGTCCTATTGAAGACGCTTTTATGCACAGCTTGCGCAACCATAGCATCTTAGCATCTGCATCTCTACATATTGTCCCATGAAAGTAGCATTCGGATAATTTGTCTCTGTCCTGAAAAGTGACAACATTTCAATACTTCGACACCGTGACAGAAACTTACCGATTGCAATACTTATCAAATATTGGAATAAATGTTACTTGTTCATTAGTATCAGCAAAGTACTTCTATCGTGGTTGCATATCCTTCTCTTTCTGACCGTACGTCCGAAAAAAGGTCATCATTATATTTTAAAATCATGGATAAATCACGCAAGTTTACCATTTTGTGCGAAAATTTGCAACAAAATCCGAAACAATTTAACTCATTTTTATGTTATGTATTAAACTTTCATTCTCCTTCAACTTTTATCAATCACTGAATGTTTCCTACCAAAAACCAATTGCATTAAGATGAACCATTATTTTCCGAGTTCGAAACAGTAGCGAGGAAATTCGTGACAAATTACCTGTATTTTATCTTCCCACGCTACTGCTGAAAAGAAATACAATGCAGCGTAGGTGAATATGAATATTGCTGTGGATACACTATACATGCTTAGGCCACCGGTAATTTCTATTCTTGGTGGAAGCTAGCTAAGTTCCACTTGTACCTGGAAGCCGTTGTAAGCTCAGGGCTACCTACATATATAGTAGAAGTACTTCCAATAGGTGAAGGTATGCAAAAAATACATTACAATTATTTCACAGTAATTATAAACATTATACACTCATTTCACGGATTCTTAGATATGCTGTAAAAAAACCAAAAGAAACCAACAGAAAATCAAACCAGATTAAAAAACCCTATTTGCCATGTTCATTTACCACTACGGTGGTATTTTATTGGTTTTAAATTCCAGTTCAGTAGCTTTATTTACCATCGCACGAATTTTTAGTAAACATTTGATTTAATATTCCTTACACGGTAACTCTGCTGCTTTAGTGCCACAGAAGCTGTGCATATTTACAGATAGTTGGAAAGGGTTTGTTTTGTTTTGTTTCTTCTTTTATTTTTATTACACGCAGCAACACACGCACATGAGAAGAGAGTACAGAGAGATAGATGTAAAGTTTAGTTCCATTACATAAATGTATGTAAATTGCAATTGAACACTTTTGCATACTTTTTGGATGGTTGAGCCATGAATTCGAGTTAGCATATTTGTATTCGTTTACCATTCTATAACGTACGAAACGTTTGCACCCAATCGCTCGATCTTAAAAGAACGAGTGTTGGTGTATGTGTGTTCTTGTCGTGTTGTAGAAAGAGAAAACTCGAAACTCGAAAGGACGTGTTCTGTATGTGCGCGTTACATGTTGATAACGACCATTTAAAAGTGTGTTTTTTTTTGGGAAAGTTAACTAACTTGCATCAGTCGTTAACACCGTATACTGTACATGCAATACTCTGAACGGTGTCCCTTTCCATTTCCAAACAGTGTGTTAGTTAAGATCATGCCGGCCAAAAAGGAACTGTTGGGTAGAGTATGAAGTAATGAAGGAAGAAATATTAACGATACATTAGGGTACAATTGCTTACGTTAGACAATAATTAGTAGCAGAAGACTTCGTAAACGGAAGCTCGTAAGCATACGTTAGGGTTTTTTTTAAAAGGGAAAAGTTGGATGTAGTTTCATGTTTCATATTTATCATCTTTATTATTTCCGATTCATTATACATGCTTTTACTGTGTGTTTTGTTGTTTGTTTGTTTGTTTTTTGTTTAATTTAATCGCTTAAGTTATACCTTTCCTCTCGTTCAACCTCTCTCTCTCTCTCTCTGGACTCTTGACGTGTTGAAATTTGAAGTAAAACAATATAAATAACTGTTGAAGTGTTTTCTTTTGCTTTATGTTTTCCATTAGTCAGTTATACCATCCTGGTGGCATGATGAACGCGGTAGTAGTGTTGTTGGTCATGCAAACTACGTGCTACATTTATCTCGATAAGTTTAGCGACTCGTCGTTACCTTACTGGTGACGCCTTTTGTGCGCCGGCCAAACGTTTCGCGTAACGCCTAGTAGTGTAATGTGTCCATGGGAGATACATGGTGTGTGTTGGAGAGTTGGTTGTGCTATTCTTTATATATAATTTACACTGCGCTACGTCAGTCGTGGAAAGCGCCAAAGAACTATCATGGAACTCGGCATGGTCGTGTCTGGCTGGTACACCGGGTGCTGGAGCTAATGGGAGCGGGGGCATTCATTTCCAATCACACTCGCACACGTGTTGTTGTCTTTTTTCTTTGCTGTTGTTGTTGTTGTTGTTGTTGTTGTGATGCACTGGCCACGCCACGGAAACGGAACCGGATCCGGATACGGTCGGTGTATATGATGTCACTCGGAATTAGCGCTTGCCGAGACCAAAGTTGTACCGGTTCGGTAGTCGCTTGTTGAAGTCTTCCGCGTCGAAGTAACGCTTACCGAGACCAAAGTCGTACGTACGTCTCTTGCCTAATCCGAAGTGATAGCGGTAAGCAGCTGCGAACAGAGAATCAAAGTTAGAAACCTTAATCGTTTATTCTTTCGCCAAACATTCGCCAAATGTTAAGCTCCACTTACCACCAGCACCATTGCCAGAGGCAGCTCGTTTCGCAGCATCTTTGTCCTTCTCTGCGTCGTAGTCGAGCTGGCCATCCTTCGTGATCAGATTGGTATAGTCGTTATCGTTCCATCCGAGCTGATTGCCCACCAGTCCATCGTACTCGTAATCGTTACCTCCCAAAGGGCTGCACAGTGAGGAACACAGTGTGAAACATGCAGTTCCGTTCAATAAGCGCCTGATCAGTGCACAAGACCAAAACCAAATCCCAGTGTATGCTTACCTCCCGCGCTTTCCGAGTCCAAAGTTGTAATGGGGTAACCGTTTGGCGCCCGGTACGTCCTCGATGATGTAACGCCGTTTGCCGAGTCCAAAGTTGTACTTTGGCGATCGGACGGCTAGCATGTGCTGAAACTGGGACGTTGAGATTTCTCCCTGTCCCGATACACGATCCCGCGTCAGATCATCCAGGTCGAGATCGTTGCCACCGTTACCACTGCTACCGCTCGAACCACTGGCCGGAAGTGACCAACTGATCGACAGGCAGAGGGACAGCGTCACGTACGCGATCAGTGCCATAACCCACGTGTAGCTACGCATTCTTCTGCTGAACTTCGGTAGTGTGTACCACACGCTAGACGAGATAAGATGAGATAATGAAGGAGAATGTAAATGTTTTGGTAACGTTTAACACGTGCCGGAACAATTGTCTGTAAGTGGTCGAGGCAAGTAAAATTCCAATAATTTTATTTATATTACTCTTAATATTAATATTAAACAATTAGAATATCTCTTGGGGATGGTTCAACTATTACGAAACGCAAAAATAGTTAATTTTGGACCTCCTTCCTGGAATATCGTAGGAAAAAGTAACGCTGTTATTTGCATTATAAATTGGTGATCGTCTCCCCACAACTTCAATCACAATAATTAAAGCAAGATATTTGGAATTAAATCCCTTTAATTGCAATAAAATTAACAAAAGTAAAGGATATTCTATGAGCACTGATTTTGCACGTCGATGTTGATAATTTGAATTCTCTTATCATTTAGAATGTTTCTCTTCAGTTTCAGAAACCTTCTTCAGTCCATATTGATCCTTGTTCGTTATTTGCACCAATGCTTTCTGAGTAAATTGTGTTCTTAACGTCCTGTTAGGCAACATTCTCAGCAAAACTTTAAGAAACTGTTAAAATGTGATCCATTGTTTTCTCTTAACCTTTTGCTACCGTTCGCTAATTCGCTATTTGTTTTAGTTTCGAAATTATTGGAGTCACTCCTTGCAAATCACGTTATGTTAACCCTATTTTAGCTATTTTGAGAAGAACTGCGATCTACGACAAAACGTTAAAACAAACACATCTTCTTTAATATAATTGGGAAATTGAAGCTAGATCGTGTTCATTATGACGGTTCTTCAAGAAAATTTCAAACCAACAGGAGGGTGGTTACTCTACACTTGATTTCAATCCTTATTTTATGCTGCACTTTACTGGTACTTTTAGTGTCGAGAGGACAGAACTAGACTTTTGTTGGACGACTCTTATTTTTCTCTAAACGAAATCTTTTAAATGGTAAAAAAAGTGCTAGATAAGCAATATATGATGGACACCCCCTGTGTAACAAATCGTAACGCAAGCAGTAACCCCCCCTCTCCCTCCCCACCAGTGGAATGATCCCTTAAGCATAACTGGAGCAAGAGCATAACGGTAGACGGTTAACACAACCGAGCAAAAAAAAAAAGCAGAACAACGATCACAACTTTAAACAATGAATTTGAAATAATTCATCAACTTTTACAATCGCGGTCAAATGGTAGGAAATATCGTAATGAATTAAGTGTCTGCTAGATTACTTAATATTTAGTCAGAAATCCGAGTCTGCCGTTGACCAGCTCAACAAGATGCAATGTACTAGATAGATACTCTACTCAAGATAACTTAATCGAACCATAAATGATGTAAAGTTTTCGTTAAAGTTAAAGTGCTCGATGAAGTTGTTAAATACCCTGGATATATGTAGAGGAAATAAAGTCATTTGTTCCATACTGCGTATTTCAGAATTCCAGGTATATCTAGGTATTGTCTATGCATCGAAAAAGGATATTATTTACATTTAAGTTTACAAATGCTAAAATCTCGGGGACATCTATGGTACCACGAAGTATGCCTTCTACAAATAACGCTTGACTATATTTAGGTCTAATTAACTAGAGACTCTAACCGGAACAAAAGGAACCTGGCAAGGCGGTAAATCATTATCTTAGCTTTCTGTTTTTTTATAATATTGTGAGAGGAACAGACATTTTTCGAAATTTATTGGATGTGAGCAAGTTTCATTAGTAGAACCTACTAGTCACTATTGATTCACTAAACTAGAGCAATACTATTGATCGGACAGACTGAAGAGAAGAATGTTTGATTCAAAGTCATCTAAGATCCATCAAAATATTTACTGTTCACAAAACCTCATCGGACAATTCAACACATACTGTCCTATTGATTACAACCGGTTAGTGATTTTGGTCTGCTGCAGAAGTCCATTGAATCACTCACAGTTGACGCCTCCACTCTAGTGGATGGGCCTGTACAATGATCTTTAGGTAGTCAGCACTCTCAACTAATACGAGGTCGATGACATCAAATTGATCATGTACAAAAGAACCGATTTAATGGTAAAAAGGATGATGGTTTATTAGAAAAGATTTAAAAAAAGTCGCCACCAACGATCTTGTTGCAAAACCATTTACATTGTTAAAGAAACAATCAAAATTAAAAATAAAATGTATCTGAAATTCTAAAAATTTGAATATTTGTAACAACTTTCACCAAAGCCAGTAATATCGCAACAAGTAGAGTAAAAATAAATAGACAGTTATTTCGTGTTGCATTAAAATAAATTTACTGCTACATTTTAACAGCTTCCACATTGACTGCAAAGGCCGGTTTGTAATTTAAGTTCCGCTGACAGCATCATTTGCCTTCGAGGCGCTTCCATCGCGTGGCTGTTGTTGTGATAAATGGTGGCTCCTATTCGTTGTTGTTGTTTTTTTTTTGTTTCGGCACCCGGGAGCCACCCGTATCGTTTTGAATCTCAGCCGAAAACTGATAACAACATTTGATCATTAGGTTGCGTCAATGTATCTCACAACGGCCGGGCGCCATTCACACGACACCTTTGCCATTCTATCGGCCGTAAATTTCCACAATAAAGTTGTACCCGTTGCCGCGCTGCGATTTCAGATGGATCGTCGTATAGTTGTATCCGATACCGCCAGCATACAAACTAGCGTACCCGCCCTTTCCATTAATGTACTGGTCAAGCACGGTAATGGCGGAAATGTTGCGTCCCACTTGGCCCTATTTTGTCGAACGAAATGTATCGAATAACGAAACATTAGCAAGCGTGGTTCGGGAGGACAAAACACGGACAAGACACTCACCTTTAGCGGATACACGAGATCAATCGATTTCACCTGCAGAATCGTACCGGAACGGACCGCAATTGTGCGATTCAGCAGAACGTCACGCGGATCCCGAACGCCCCAGAAATAGTTGTTGCTCTGGCTAGTTACCAGGCAGGCAAAAAGTAACACAGCGGCAACTACGGCGAGTCCTTTCATGTTGATTGTAATGATGCACAAAGCACAATAACGAACCAATTAAACGTGCAAATAAAATTGGGCCAAAACTTTCCCAATGCTTCCAGGCGGGAATCAAACACGATGCTCGATGTTGGTGGTTACCGTTTGTTGTGTCTTGAGCGTGTAGCAATTAGACTATTTATAATGCAAAAATCTCAGTCCACTCATCTTTATCTTATCAGCAGAAAGAGCAGCTACAGCAGCAGGGCTCAGAATCAATAACAGTAGTGTCAGTTTTTATTTTTGCCAACGGTACCGACACACTGGGGAACAACGCGCCACCAGTAGTAGCCTCGTGTTATAGAAGCATACAACAAGCTCCCAAAGGTTGCTAGTGTGAACCAGATAAAGCAGATAATAAGAACTCTCACTTGTCGTACAATACATAGCGGCGACAGATCTGATTAGGACATTGAAACTCACTTCTACATATCTACTTCCGGCCGAGCAAGGTCTAGTAAGGTATGACTCAGTGACCGGGTGACCGGGAATGAGTTGAAATCTGATTGTAAGCTTATTAAAATAATGATAAGCAGACCTTTCAATGGCCATGATTACATGTTGAAATGAATCCCTTTGATTCACTGTTATCATCCGAAATTGTTATTCAAGGTGAGCTTAATGGCATTTTCATTGCAGAATGAAAAATTGGTGGATAATTTACATAAACCACCAACTATCAACAAGTTGAATTTTGAATCATATTTTATAGAAAAAGGTATGAATATTTGGGATAGGTTTTGTAGGACGATGCGATATGTAAACAACTCATTAATCATTAGCCAGATATACTTATTTAGCTATTAAAATAATAAGGATATGTTTCAACTTATTTAAATCTAATTTAAATAATTTTAAATACTTAAAATAATATTTTAAATATTATTATGTTAATAAATTTTTTTTCCTTTATAAAACATATACAAAAAAAAACTATCGTGCTTTATAGCACGACTATAAACATGTTCACTTTCAATTCCGCACCAGTATGTATGCTTTGCTGCATCGATTATCGTCACATCCGATGGCCAATCGATATTGATGCATGAATCTGGTTTGGTTCTTGTTTTTATACAGAACAACCCCGGACACACTGAGTCAATGTTTTATTTTCACCGTTGCATAATCCTTTCAATATTACTCTTCGATGTGTCTCCACGCTTGTTCTGTTCCGTGTTTGTTTTTGTTTTTTGCTGTTTTTTGCTTGCCATGTTCCTTCGCAACTCGTTCCGTGTTTCCCATAGCGATCCATACAGACAGTTGCCAGAAATAACTGTCCACTAATCTCACCGTTACTACGAAGGACTGCGGAAGTAGTCGTTTGCAGTAGGTGGTAGTAAGACGAAAGCTTCCCATTATCATAATGAAAAACATAATCCAAAAAGGGGAGACAGAAATACACCAAGAATAGCTCAATTGAAATTGTCTTTTGTGTCTGGTTGAGTAGAAATTGGTGATAAATTCTTTAAGCATTTAACGTGATGAAGGAGTGGAAAATCGTTTACTACCAGGAAGCGTTTAATGTCTTTCCAAAGAAATACTACATTCAAAGGAGAAAAGATATTTAAAATCATTCACTTTCTTTGAGAAATATTGAAGCCTGTGTTGTCTTGTTTGTTTATGGAAAATATTCTTTCCAAAATATCCGATACGAAAGATTTTCATGAAAATTGTAGAAATAGCAAAGAATTATAAAATTGATAAAGTTTCTATAAAAAGAACTCGACCAATAATACTAATGCTTACAGAAACAATAATAAGCCAACGCAATTATATGTCATTTGAAAAGATAAAAAATAATTAGATATTCTAATTCCTTATGCAGGAAATGCATTGTCTATGTATTGTCTATCTGTCTAACTATCAATAATTAGATCTATTGTCTATCTAACTATCCTTCAATTTAAAATATTGTTTAGACAATTTTCTCAGATAAAATCAATTAATAGATAGTAAAGAAATTCTCCCATATGATATTATCATCGACGCCCAATTTTTTAGTATCGATTTCAGTGCCAACAAACGATTTAACTTGTTTAAATAATAATCTTTTTAAAAAACAAAACATTATCACATTTTTTCCCGCGCACATGTGATGGCTGCAAAGCGTTAAATGCGTTACAGCGTTACAGCAAAAACGTACGCAGCCACAAATGTGTGTACGCAGCCTTCGAAATAATGTTCATTGCAATGCAACCAGAAGTTTAAATGGAGCATTTGCTTTTTCATCTCAAATTTGTGTACCACAAATGAATGATTATAATTCAAACGTTTACAAACAGCTTAATGCAAATGATGATGATGAAAAGAAAAGGATTATTAATATATCGACTATCTTCCTTCTTTAGCAGTTCGCAAGCAAAGGGGAAAAACAGTGTGAAAATCCTGCTAGCATTGGTAGAAGCTACAAACATGCTAAATGGCGAAAACAAAAACAATTAGCAAACTCAATTGTGCGACTAATTGATGGAGTGTTTCCTTTCCGCTCCGTTTTGCTGTCACCAGTCGAGCCAACAGCAGCGTACCACAGAACTAGAGCATTTTGTTGTTTTTTTTTTAGCAATGGCATAACAAAGCCGAACGACGGTTTAGTCGTAGCATAATGAATGGGAGTGTAGAAATGGAACGATTATTTTGCATCGAGCGACGACTGTTGCATTAACAGTCATGGTGCGTTTGACACGATGATGAAAAAACATAGAAACATGGCAAATGCTTTAAGGGAAGCGAGTCAGCAGCCAAAGTCTTCTGCAGCATTCGAATAAACTGTAAGTTTGCTCAAGTATTAAATACGCAAAGAAAAAAAAACAATTTTCTAGTAGTTTCGAACGAAAGGAACTAAAGCTCACACATTTGTTTTCTATTAATTATAACCAGCGCTCCAGCGGATAAAAATTGTTGTCAACAAGCCTTTCTTCTGCAAGCAAATCGATGATGGGCTTCATGTTTCGTAACAGTCAATATTGTACACTGTAAACCGTACAACCTGGCACGACTGACGATGAAATTGTTGCCGAGAATTATTAGTACAATCGTGACTGGCGACACCCCTTCAAAGATGGTTGCGGTGAAGCCTTGGAAATAATAGTTGATTAATTACAAACATTGTATTCGTCATCGTCTCTTTTGGAAGCCTGCCCACTACGTGGCAGGTGGTCGTTTGGTAATTGTGTTACGTTGCTTGAGAGAGAAAGAGGGAGAGAGAGAAAAGGATAAAGGGAACCAGATCAACAACTGGTGTTGAGCTTGTTGAGTAAAGGAAATTTTACCATCCTCCAGGATTGTGAGGAAGAAAAGAGGGAATTATTCCGCGTTCTGTCACCCACACGGGACGCCTAAAATCATGGAAAGGCAAGGTACGATTTCAGCAGAAGCACAACAACCGCGTGCCAGTAAATGTTTTGTTGCAAACACTATTATTGCTTTCGGCAGGGTATCATCCGAAACGGGACCTTTCCCTATGGTGGTGTATCGAATGTGCCCGTTCACGTTCATCGTTCCCATCCCTCCCGAATAGTGCGAGGCGTGATCGGAAAAGCCAAACACACGCCGTACACCGAAAGCCCGTCAAATCGCCAACAACAATAGCTATTATCTGGCATTATTTATCATTCCGCAAATAATCCTCGCGCGTATCCTGGCGTATGTGTGGGGGGTAAGGGGGCGCGAACAGGGGCGGTACACGCTTCAGTGGCATGTTTTATTGTACACATTTTGGCAGGATCCGCGTACCGATGAACCGACTGCGTGACTATGACCTGATTAGACGTGCTTATGCATCTGGGCATGGAAGCGCCCGGTAGCTGACGTGTTTGCACCAAATTGAAGCAACACAAAAATAAAGCTAAAAAAAAGCCAAATCAACGCACACACACACGCAACGCAACATATAATGGTCCACTTATTGTGTGGCTGGTCGGTAGTTGTGGAAGGTGCTTTATGGATCACATTATTCGAAATATTCTTCCCCTTCACTAATCTCATTACTAGCGATATTTGAAAAAGGAATTGTTGTGCTAAAGGATTGCGGCATCAACGTTCCGTACCGTTTTGGAAGCTTTCGGTTTTTACTGTGGCTTCTTAAGCAGCCACTTGACTATTTGACTTGACGAAATATGCATCACGAAGGGTTAAGCTAATTGAATTCCTCTGCTAGATAAGCCAATCTGGTGCGTTTGCAATTTGATGCAAATTAAGCTCCTTTCAATACCACAACCATGTATTCATGGAAGCAACGAATCTGACTAATCTTGGCTTAAAAACACTTATCGAAACATATTGGTAAGCATTAACAGCAGCTTAAACCATGTTCGTACCTCGTGTGGATCATAAATTCAAATTTAATTTTTTTTGTAAAATTAATAACCAGCTATCGTTATCCGAAAATCAATCGTAGCGAAATCAGCTCAATCTCATTATGTTTGCCAAATACAACCCTGAACGCCTGGTTAATGATATCGTTCCCTCGTATCGTCTTCCGTTAAATTGTGCTTATGTCGATAAAATTGGCAATATTCTGGCAGCGAATTTGCGAAGTGGATAAATTTAATTTTTCTTCCCCTCGATTGTACTTTGCGATTATCCGAACGAACTCATGATAACGATGATGAGGATGATGATGCACACAAAGTCAACAAAGCATCGATAATAAAACGCGCAACTGTGTGTATTCTGCTTGTCGAGTATGAGAATCAATCTTTTCCGTTCGCCAAAAAAAAAAGAACCATAACGCACATATGCGTTCTTACAGCTCAATTTACTTCGTCCAATATTATATCCGCTTCATCGAACTCGTTCACTCCTAATGCGGTGCTTTGTTCCTCCGGCGGCTATGCATCAGGAGAAAATGATCGTTAAAATTTACTATCCTCCCTCCCTTCGCCACAAAACACGACAAAAGCTTCGCATGTGACACTAAAAATCCACCAGATTACCGTCCAAGGAGCTAATTTTATCGTTCATAGAAAAGCTTACGAACCTGCTTACGAACCACTACTGTTTGGCCCCTTTCGGCCAGTATGGCATACGGGGAAAAAAGCACATTTTGCAGCTTCTTTTTTCCCCCCTTTCAACGGATCCCTTTTTAAGGGGTTGCGGAAAGATTACAAAAAAAACGGTGACACACACTGGTTACCACTGGTTGTGGTAAACATAAAATTTAATGAAGTTTACGCTTTTGCGCGCAAAGATACCATACCCTAGACCTCGACCCGCAATCAGCTTCTTTAATTGTTCATCCGTTAGTAGCTAACGCCATCTTCGCTCGTCGATCATTGCTTCGCCCTGATGACTTCTTGTGACTTTTTAACTTTCGCAGCTAATTGAGTATGGTGTTAGCGGTTAAGTACAGCAACTGTTGATAATGTTTGTTCCTCTCATCCCCTTCAATCTTGGCCACTTTTTTACACCACATCGGTAGTTCGTACGGTGGAAGGATAATTGTGGGATTTCGTGTTGGATTTTTTTCTGTTCAGTTACGGTGTATGTTGGAAGCATATTCCGAAGTGTTGCTGTTTTTTTTTATTTTGGGGCTTTGCTTATCACTTTACAAGTGATGGGTGAATCTGATTCAGATTCGTGAATCTGAAAGAATCTTTAAACTGAATGAGTGACTATGAATCTCCATTCTGATTCATGAATCTTCGTAAAATCATGACTCCTAGGGACAAATTCGAAACTCGGGAAAAGCTAGAGATTCCAGAACAGAAAACTACAAATGTAGGAAAAACCACAAAGGAAAAAGAAGTCAAAAAACAAAATTCAACTTAACCGATCTTCACTATCGAATGCTTGTAGTTTTTGGATTATGTTTTCTTCTGTTGTGGAACAATAAGAGGTTTTGGTTTGCCATTTTAGCCTTGGTTTGAGCTTATTTATCTATAGCTGAATAGCCGAGAGTACGGCCCCGGGTGCGATTTTTTACCAGTCTAATCGATTAAAGTCTGGCACAGCTACCATCTACACTAGAGATGAGAATACTCATTCTTTCCAGAGAGTTAAGACAGAGTGAAAGAGTAGTTTAACAGATTTTTTTAACTTTTACTCACTCTTTTGAGAGTCATAAAAATATTGTTGTAAACTGCTCCTTTTAATACTCCTTGGCGTTTTTACTCACTCATTCTCTCTCCCGACTCACTCCTTGGCGGTTTTACTCACTCACTCGCAGTGCCGACCAATGGCTCACGTTTTTGCATTTGAATGAGCAAGTTCTTTGTTACTCTTTTTGGATTTAAATCACTCTACTGCAGTGATTAGGTATTTAATTCACTGTAATTTCGTGCAAAGCTAATTAATTTGAATGTAATTATTCCAAATTTTGTATTGTACTTACTCACTCTTATTGCGTGAGTTGAAACGCAAAGGAGTGAGTCATTAGTCGGCACAGAGAGTGTGTGAGTAAAAACGTAAAGGAGTAAGTAAAAGAATCATAAAAAATCCTTATACTGAGTTCAAATCATATACTCTTTAAACTCACTCACTCTCACTCAGAGTGCACATCACTAACCTACACACCGGATCGCCCATTTAATTTATCTCATCTGCATAAAAATAACTATTATTCTAGAACTGAATAAGTAAATTTACTAAATATTAAATTTATAAATTAAAAATTCATGAATTTATTAGGATTCACGAATGTTTGAGTATTCATAAATCATTTGAGAATCGACTCGAGATTTGAATGACTCCACACTGAAGATTCATATTAACGACTTTTTTTATTAGATTCATTTCCATAAGATTCAAACACACCTTAGCTACAATTCTTAGTAAGTATTTACCCCGATCGCCGGATTCGTACTACGCTACTGAGAATCTGTATAAGGTATGTTAAAGATTTTAACCTTATTATTGCTTGATGGTTTCACCGTTGAGAATGCCATAATAGCTCATCAGGGAATAAACGGTGGTCGAAACTCCTTGAGGTAAACCACAGAAGAAGAAAAAAACGAAACAAAACAAACATATGACGCTGTTTGCAGCCTATGACTTCATCCCACTTCAGCTGCCACAAAAATGCTGATATTAACTTTTTTTTGGTTGTTGTTTTTGCTTTGCTTTCAAAATATTTTCCACACACACACGTTCGGTACTGATGGTACGAGATTTTCCACTTGCGGAAAATCTTTATTTCGGTGCTATTTTTTTTTTCGTTCACAATGTCTCTATCACACTTGCCGTGCAGCCTAAGGGTGACCTACGCTAAGTCTAGCAGCTCACATGCTGTCGACGTTTACTGATGATTTTTTTATTAGCATACCTACACACCAACAACCGTCCCACCTTACCGGTTCATTATTGAGAAGCGCCAGGACACGGATCGGAAGCATAACGACACTTTTCAAACAAATGACACCCACCTTCGTTCCGGACACTTCTCACTCCCATTCGGGTAACGTGGCGCTTTACAACGCTTCCGGCATTGACTGACAACGGAGCGAACGAACGAGATAAAAAAAACTGCGGAGGGCTTCACCTTGCATTTGTTGGTGTTTTGGTGTTGGTTGGTCTTGTTGCATGGATGATGGCATTCGCAATTCGGATAGCACCATACCGAGCAGCCTAAAAAAGCACTTATGCGGTGTGGGCTTCGGGTATTGGAATTCGGAAGTCAAAACTGAAATGAACACACGCTGACGCTGACAAACATAAAAATCACGTCCGTCAGTTATCATCATGAATGTGTTTTTGGTTGGTTTGTGCTTAACGCATGGACGAATAGCAAGCAGACGGAGAGACTGCGGCACAACCGAGAGACAAACCACGTCCCGTACGTACTTCGTTCGTTCACCACCAATGGATTTGTGTTGGTTTTTGGTTGGAAGATATGGATGTGAATTTTTGTGCGTTACGATTGCATTCCTTGCATAATCGTGATGGCAAGAAACCACACACACACACACACTCATAGAAAAGGACATCGCTTCTAGGAATGCAATGTGTGGGTTATGATGGGTTATTACGCAAAATAAAAAGTAACCAGTTATGACTGATTGAGTTATAAATTGCATTTTTGTTACTAATTGAATATGCAATCGAAAGCAGCGTAAAATGCAAGGAATTTGGGACTGTTATGACAGCCATGTACGAGGCAGGTAACAATGTAATATTTTTAATTGAAATAGTAGGAAGTATAAGGACTTCATGAAATTAATTTTTTTTAAATTATCTTATCATTTTAAACATTATAATCCCAGATAATAAAAACTTTAAAACTTCTATTTCCACATCATTTGTTGTTGTAAAGTCATTCATATATTGAAATATTGAACGTTGATCGCAAATAACAGCATATGTGAAAATAAGCATTTAGAAAAGTTTATTAATATAACATTAGGCTGTTGAGATTTATTTAACTTAAATATTTAAAACATTTTATTTGTGTGGCCAAATGTAAAATTAGTCATTTGCTTGAAAAAATCAATTTTAATCGAATATATCTCAATTATCGAACTAGCCGTTAAAAAAATTTGAAGATTAAATGGAAATTTTATTATGTCCTTTTATTAGGTGCAAAAAATGCAAATATGTGGTATTATACTTCCAAACATCACACAATCATGAACAGAATTTAACTCGTGTGCGTCTAAAATTTGTTTCGTTGATTTTTTTATTTACTTTCTAAAAACAATTTAAAATGTAGTTTTGTTTTAAAACCTATGCAAAGCTTTCATTACATAATATTGATCAAAAAACATAAAAATAATGTTTTAACAATAAAATGTTTGCTTCAAATAGGCTCTCTCAGGCGAGTATTTTGTTTTTGTATTCATGTAGAACGGCCTGGCCGTATTGCTAGGCAAGTATTAGGCAAGTATTTTGAAAGATTAAATTTATAAGCCACAAATGATCAATGGAAAAACATTTGTTTGCTAAGCAGCTTAACGGCATAATCCTTATCTTTGAGGTGATATTCACTTGGGATAAAACTCTCAATCGGAGAAACAAAACCCAGTGCTGTAGTATATTCCCTACGTTTTCACTGCTTTCACGCGTCACGCTCAATTTTGCATAACATCCGCACGACGATGATAACACAATGACGGCAAAACAACCCAACAATGACAACGCAAACGGTTCTCCCCAAGCACCGCAAAGGATGTGCACACACTTCAAAGGCTCTTGGACGGTGTAATGCAATTGTCACGCCATCCCCTGCAACGAGTCGGTCGATGTTGGCGCCGCAAAGTACAGCAACTCGCGACAAATGCAACAGTTACATTAAAAAATAAAAACCTCACCACAAGGCATGGAGCAGTTGTTGCTCACCGTCAAACCGGAAGCGTATAGGTGATTATCTGCACATTTCGTGTTTGTGTTTCTCGTTCGTTCGAAGGCTCCAGTTCGACAATCTATTCATGGTTCCTGTCACAATCCGGGCAACACCATGCACACCATTGCAGGTGGCGGTCCGTCAATGCTAACGATCAGCGTCACCCACGCGAAGCTGCCAGAATGGTCCTCGACGGCAACCAAATTATGCAAGTAATAAGGGATAATGAATTTCGGCAAAACACCATCAGCGACTGGCGAGTGTCAGGAACGAAAGTACGATAGCAGCCCGAACGGGACACGTCATGGAAGAGTTTATGCATCGAGTATTCTTCCATCCTTCGCCGTACGTTGTTGTCATGGGAACGTAACTTTGAATTCAACTTGTTTCGTCTCAATCTTACAACCGTTGGGAATGGACTAACGTTGGATTTGGCTTAGAAGCGGGCTGGCCACTAAGTGGACGATGATGACTATCGGGATCAATTAGGTTGTGGAACGTAACGGGCAATCAAATTCTCGTCAAAATCTGTTGCAAACGTTTGTTGCATGGGGTTCCCTTTGGCGATAGATTCAACCGTGCTTTATGCGTATCATCTTAGCAGATTTAACCATACCGGGCCAGATCCTTCGCTTTGCTGAGTTCTCCACCATGTACCCAATGTGGGAAAGTATGTCGGGCTAAAGCACCACTTCATGCCAGTCCTTTAAACGTATCATCTTCATTACGCATCGAGGGCAAGTGTTGTCTAACAACGCGTGAAAACGAGGCCAAAGAATAAATCGAAGCATCGTTGCTGCACTTTACGACAAATTGACCATTCTTCGGTCGAGCGATGTTCTATTACTCTCTCTCTTCTTGGCTTTAACGACCTTACAGGTCACGCCGGCCATTTCTGGCTTACTAGACTTATTTTACCACGTAGCCAGATAGTCAGTCCTTGCTACGGAGGGACGGTCCGGATGGGATTTGAACCCGGTCCGGCCGTGTGGACTGGCGCCGTTTATCACATGCACCACCGAGCCGCCCCCGATGTTCTATTAAGTGTACCAATAAAGCCAATAAGCTACAGCACCAGTTATCATTACACAGTCTCCTATACGAAAGAAAACTTTTCCTTTTGTATTTGAAAAAAGGACAACTTAAGAAAAACGATAAAAAGTCTTTCTCGGCAGCATTTACTTATCTTTGTTTCATTTTCTCATTTCCAGCGATAGTCACCGGGAAGCGTGAAGGATACGCTTACCGATTGACGGGAAATTAACTGCACCTTGGCAAGCGAATATTTCTATTGAATCGTGATTGGACGTCTTTCTACCTTTGGGCCCGGAAATGAAACCGTGAAATGTTTTTGTTAAAGTTTTATTCTTTTATGATGCAGCCAGAAGCAGAAAGACGCTGAAGTTTACAAAAAAGAGCATCTTTGTAAGATTATCGTTTGCTAAGAGGCAACTGTAGGAAAAAAAAGTTTTATGGATCAATGGTTTGTTTTTTATTGCCAATGTGTAAACTGCATTTTGCAGGATTTAAACTTACTCTGAACTTCAGTCTGAAGAACTGAAGTTAGGTTTTTTAAAATCATAATAATAAAAACATTTGGGGCGGCCCGGTGGTGCATGTGAAAAACGGCGCCCGTCCACACGGCAGGGACCGGGTTCAAATCCCATGCGGACCGTCTCCCCGTAGCATGGACTGACTATCCTGCTACGTGGTAAAATAAGTCTTGATACGGTCAGGCCGTTCTAACCGAGCAAAAAAAAAAAAAAAAAAAAAAAAAAAAAATTTGTATACAGTTTTCAAGTCTTATGACTAAGAATAGTTAGTAGTTTAGTAATAAAATTGTGTAACAAACATTACGAAATCTGGTATCAATACGGCCAGGCCGTTCTATCTGAATAAAAATTTACGAAATCTAGTAGTAAAAATAAAAACGGTGTTCAATTTTACGTTTTTTTTAATTTTAATCTTTTTTAACATTTTGTGATTTAACAACCTTCAGTGCGATAATGATTTAACAACTGTTGCCATAATATCAAAACTTATGGTAAAGTTATGGGAACAGTATTGTCATATAAGGAAATTTTTAGGCATTATTTGACATTTGCAGCAATTCTACAAATATTAAGATAAAAGAATATGTTCCGATTCTATAGACTTCAGGCTTCTAAAAACATATAAAATTACGTGATATTACCAACAGTTAATTTTTAAAACAGAACAATCTTAGTGTTGATGAAATATTTTAGCCATAATTGGGTTTATTTAATTTATAGTTGAATATTTTATTCTCTTCGCACATCATAATAAATCTTCGGAAAAGATTTGAACCGCGAACTAAAATGCTAGAGTTTATATGTAGGCAATATCAAGAATTTACAGACACTGTGTGTGTTGAAGCATAATATATTATCCTGGTACGTTCAATTTTAAAGTTCAGTAGCGTCCTTTGGTCTAAATTATTATTCTTAGACATAAACAATTATTTGACCTAGCATTATTAGACGTAAATAATTTCTATCTACCCAGCTAAGGATGTGACTATACATATAGCCATATCAAACCTGTCTTAGTAATGATGAAAAACTTCAACAACTCTTATGAACATTTCAGTTCTTCAATGCCTCTTTTCAAGAATAAATTAATGCTTTTTAGGCAAAACATAGTTTTTAGGATCGACTACGGGCCACACTTCCACTGCAATAAAGTTAATGATCTAATAATTAAAAAAAGTATTTCTTTAATAACGCATACATGACCGATTAATTGTAGTGGACACATTACTGACAAGTATGTGTTAAAATTATGCTATCGTAACACGTTAAACAAGTTGTTTATTGATAAATTATATTATTTTGTTTCGATTTAAAATTTTCTGAAAGTAGCATGTAAATAGTAGAATGTAATACTATTTAATTTGCAGCTGAAAGTTTTATTCTCATCGCACAACCAATCATAAAACAATCACACTCGCAACATGTAAAGCACATAAACAAAACAGACAAAACGAGTTACGCTACGGGACTGTTTGTTTACGTTCATGTAACATCTTTTCTTGCAGCAACCAGCCACCAGCTGGCGTTGCGCCTTTTCTATGTCGAAATGGTGTCACGAGTAGAACTGATCAACAGGTTCCTTCTGCTGCATTCTGCTTTCCATTCATGGGCGGGAAATGGAAGAGAGAGAGAAAAAAAACCCGTGGGAAAACTGCATTGTCGTGTTGCAACTGTCGGTAAGGTCAAAACTTTAGCCCTTTCTGGGTGCCTTTTGCCATTGGGTAAGGCAACCGACGACACTGGCATGTGACAGGTTTAATTGAATTTTTCTCAACTCCCATCTCTGACATCGTTTCGTCGTTTACACGAGTTTATTTACGGCCACGGAAATGCAAAAGTGATAATCCCTTCCGGAGTCGGGTGCCGATACACAATCCGTGATTTTTGCTTGCGGTAACCGTCCAACGGCAAGCGCCAATTGATACACGCTTGAAGAAAGGTTGACATGAGTTAACGTCGTCCCGAAGGAGTCCCGATGCAATTTCCCGTTGGCGGAATGTTACGTTGTTGTGCAAAGAATAGGGGAAAAAATGCACGGAAAACGGTGACACTTGCCATATGGCGCCGGTTACTGCCTGGTGCCTGAACGTTATGTTTATTGCATTCTGTGGCTGCGCCACATAAGCTGGCCTTGAATGCCGAGACCGCGAGAATGATTGTATCAATTTGTATCAACATTTCTTACTTTCTTTTCTCGCTCGAAGTACACGAATGCAAATGGTAAAGCACAGGCAATCGAGATGGTAGATATGGCCAGTTATTGTGTTTTGTACTTTTTGAAAATTTACCGTACCATTCTGTACTGTGGGCTTGTATGGGGAAAAAACTGAACTGGAAAGCTTTATGCTTTCTCGATACCATTTGCAACCGCTTTGTAAAAGTAAAAAATAAAACTGTTTATTACACCATGTCTCGGAAAATGTCTTAAGTACATCATAAAACATTTGAGCCCGTTTCATGGCGTTCGAACAGAATATTGAACCTTTAACCTTGAATATTCAGCACATTTTATTTGATTTAAAGTTCGATTTTCAACTGTGAAATGCTGAAGTATTGCAACATTTAATCGAAAAGCATTACTAAGTCTTCTAATATGTTCAATAATGAAAAAGAAATGTATTCGAATTATTATTTTCCTCCCTTATTATTGAGTTTCTTTTCTTTATGCTCTAGTATCGTACTACTATTACGTATAATGTCTCTTATTTTGCAATTTTTCGTACACGACTGAAGAAATAAATCCATCGATAAAATTGATAAAATCATTAGAAAATCTTCTATCCTTCCCAGCTCTTCTCACAAAGAAGCTTAAAAGATTGGACACTAAGCCCAAAACCTAATCAATACACATAAGACAGCATGACAATATGCAATTGGTTACGCTTTTTTACGAATGCCAGCTGGTTTGGGTTTTTCGGTTCTAGCGAATATCTTCCGACATCATACCGAATCCCAAATTTGCTCTACATACCGTTGCTGGTTTACCCGGTTTTGTCAATACCGACGATCTTGAGTGTTATTGTGTTGAGCAGATGTGCTTCACCGAAGCGAAATGCTCGGTGGAGGATTAAAGTGACTTTAGATGCATTTTGTTGTTTTGTTTCCCCGAGGAGAGTCAAAACCGGATCGAAAGCCGGATAAACAACAACTGGTCTGGTGGGAGTAAAAGCAACAAAAACTCACCCTCGGGATACGGACGGACGATGCAAAGCGTTAAGATTGTCGCAATTCTCACTGTTTGATGGTTGAATGGGATTCCGCTTAAAATTCTACGCATTTCGCACAGTACCCTTAGGGGTGGTAGTTCAGCGAACATTAAGCTGTGGTGTGAACCAACGAACGAGAAACACAACTCAACGTAGCTGGGTTGCCAGCTTCGTTACGGTACGCGTTGTTTGTGAGAAAACTACTTCCCGGCCATGCAAAAACGGCAATAACTCGGAAGTGATGTGATAAAGAAAAAAGTAAAATGAACTCCTTCTTGCTTAACTTCATAGTTTTGTAACACATCTTATTTCAAGCACATTATCGAAATGCTACTTTACCTGTACCATTGACAGTGCGCGCCGATAACATTGTCCAACACTTCAATGGAGCAGGATAAAAATTGAGTAAATTGAAGGATGCTTCTACGCTTCCGGCTATACTCTGCTTTCCTTGTTATGCTTTCCATTTTCCGAACGAAGCTAATCTTCTCGCCACAAAACAGCTGCTCAGTAGAGCAAGTGTCCAACCGAAGGCAATCAAGACCACTTGAACGAATTCCTTCAACTTTGGTCTTCTACGTAGGCCACGACACGATCCACAATGGAGAGGTCCGAAAGTAAACCCAAGTAGGTACGTGATCAAATTCAGGAGCCCGTGTGTGGTCTTGGTAACTTTCTTTTATTTCTTTTTTCATTTACCATACATCAATGTTTGGAGGGAGATTTCCTGCAAACTGTCCACCAGATCAGGATAGGATCCTTTACCAGAAACGAGGTTGATATGATGAATTTCTTTTAACAATGACAATAGCAACGAAGGTGACAGGGTGAGTGAGATTGAAAGAAATAAAACATGCCCTAAACGTGACAATTAGGTTATCAATTTTTTCTCCAACATGTGAGACCACTTCGGCTACTAAATGGAGACGCCTGGTGCCTCACATACACACACGGAGAATTTCTGAGCTTCGCGCTCTTGATTGTGTCCCCTTTCCATCACGTCTGATTGAAACGCAATGGACCAAGGTGACGTGTTATCCATCGTTCATCATATTTTCTCATGCCATTCGGAACCATCTGTTTTAGTGAAGGGTCTACTATCCAGTGTGTCCAGTACGAGTATCGATGGTGATAATCAAAGACTAACATGAAGAGCGTGCTTTCGGCAGAGCAGGAATGCGGTTTTGGTATGCGTTCAATGATTTATTTTTTCGACCCATTTCATCGTTTGTGGCATTCAGGAATTGTTACGCTACTTTATGGCAAGATAAGGGTGTAATTCTGATGCATACCGTTGCTGTTGAAGTGAAGCTTTCGGGGAAGCAAATGGGTACAAGAATCAATTACGGATAGGCATGAATTGTTTGTGGGAGAAAAAAGATTATTTCACAAAAAATTAAAGTCTTATTTACTTACTTAAAGACTTATTTATTGTCAATATTGCCGTAAAATTATTAAACCTTTGCATCGTATTTTCCCAACCCGATTTTCATGATTTTTTTTGAATATTTATTCATTGTTTATACGGTTCAGTAATTCAATTTTTTGCATTTAAATTGAACAAAACTTTTTTTTTTTGTTTCGTTTTACACTTTTGCTAAATCTCCCACGAACCAAATGGTTTGGTGTCGTGAATAATAAACCTTCTCCCTTTGTGTATGATTTTGTGCAGCTGGCATAACACATCACACCAGCGCGCAATGATAAAACGAAATGTGTTTGAATAAATACGATTGCTTTAATGGCCATTTGTCTAAATATAAAAAAAAATACCCAGCCAGCTTATTGCGTGTACCGTTTCATACACGATTTAAGATCCTACGCGTACAATATGCTACCGTACCGGGGGCGTAATCACGGACTATGTGTCCAACCGGCCAAACGCGTCCGGTAGTTTCGTTCCGTGTTTTACACACGAAAAATTGGTTCCATTGTGGACGTTTAGGACAATTTCCCGTACGCGTACAGTAAGCGTTCATTAACATTCCGACAGTGTTCGGTGGTTCTTTTGTAGGTGGGTTTCGTACATCATAATTTTGCATCAACCGTAAAGGGCAGTACAAAAAGTTCTGTGACATTACACCGGTCATAGGTAGCTCCAAGACAAATGAAAGAATCATTTTAGGTTTACCTAAAAAACATTAACTTAGATGCTAGGTCGTTTGTAGGAACTCCTACAAAGTTCATATTCCTTCAAGAATAGGTCGTCAGTAAAGTACCTAACAGGACATTCTTCGTTGGAAGAGATGCAAATATTTATTTACTGCTTCTGTGTCTTAGTATATACACACACACGTGGAAGAATGTTGCCCAATGACCGTCGTTAAACTTCCGGTAAGGATTCGGTCACGAAACTGGGACCAAAGTGGGGTTATTTGGATTTAATAAAGCAATGAAAACGTCCAAAAGTACAACCATCCCCATTCTCGTCTGGCCTTGCTGTAGTGATCGGAAATATTCACATACGGTTTCCGGTTAATCGTATCGCTTCCCTCCGGGGAGGCGAGACAAATCCCATTCTGGGAGGTACTTTGCTACGCAACAAAGCTTGTTACACATACGCCTGTGTATTCGTACTATCGAACGTTTATTGCTTTGTTTGCATTATTTTAAACAATGCTCCATTGCACTCGATTAAACTGAACCGAACTATGAGAAACTTCCGTTGAGAATTTCTCCGGAAATCGTTGGACGCTACCGCTTCTGAGGGTATCCACGATTCAATAACTTCTAAGCGGAAAAGAGACACTCTTCTTATGTTCTACACCACGAAACGATACAAGAACTTTACGACTTATCATTTGACGTTTCGCTCTAGGTGAAATGAGAAACTTATGTTCACACCGCACCACGGTCGAACACTAATTTTGGCACATCAAAACGTAGTGCTTTGAACCTTTGGAACTAGCATACGCAATATACCAAGCAGGAAAAGAACAGATTTGTTATTTTCGGTGAATGTACCGAAGAATGACCGTTGTTCTTGCATTCCGGCACCAAGAAAGCAATCGGCTTCCGTAGCGGAAGGCACCAAACATCGCTTCTGCTTTTGATTTCGCAGAAAGACATTTTGCTTTCCGGTCTCGGTACCGTACAGCATTCCCATTACAGTGCATGGCAGCAGTGCGAAGGTGAGATAAATTTGCGTGTACAATTTTTAATGTTTTGTGGAATGTTGTGCAAAATGGGCAACGTGAGCAGCTCGAGATCGTCATGTCTAATATTGGAAAACTAATTAAATTTCGTCAGCACCCCTGGAATGGACAGGAACGAATGAAGGGCGACGCTTTAACGCAACATTCACACATTTTTGAGACGGCATTTTCAGACGGTCGCCTTACAGCGGATGGTCTGATGCTTTGATATATGATACAATAGTCGATAGTCTTATTTAAAGACAAGCACACGGTTCCAGTTCGTTTTTCCGCTTGAATAAGGATAGAAAAATTCCAGTTCCATTTTTTGTTGCTTCTCTTTTTGGCCAAATTATACGTAGGATGGATAATAAATTTCATTCTGCATGAAGGATATTTCGAGACACTGGACACGTTTTATTGTGACAGTCTTAGCATAAGAGCAACATTGGTCGGTGATATTTTGGTACTCTTTACAAGAAAATGTTGTCTTGTCGAATATCTGCTGTAGCAGACGTAACTGGCAAATTTATAGCTTCAGTCTGTCTTCTGCCTGTTTCAATTAAGACATTTAAATGCCATGTTTGAGAGGAAGAAATAACGTAGAATAATCCAAGAATCGATACAATTTGGTTCAGTTTATCAACGCCAAGTCCAGATTGACGTGTCACGTCATCAGAATAACACCGTACAACCTATTATGTGAGTTCATTTTCAATCAACAAAAACCATACAGAAGAGGTGAGTAATAGACTTAAATAAAGTTAACGAAACCCAGAAATGGCCAAGATCTCCCTTGAGGTTGTAGTGCCACAAAAGAAAAATCATAATGGAGGTAGGTGGAGTAGGTAGGTCTACCAGTTGATCGATGATCAGTTTCTCTTAATTAAAAATGTCTTATTTTAGAACAATTTTGTGTCATGACCCAGATACATGTTCCAGCTGAAATCGGGTATCGTGCGATATTTATAATTTTTCACAATTTCTACAATTTCTTTGTATTGTGAGTAAAGGTATTTCTCCAGTTTTCGGGTAAGTAGATGATTCGATGAAATGTTTCATCATAATTCCTTTCTAGAAATAAAATCATCTTACAGAGAATGTTGCGATAAAAAAAGAATTTCTAAAAATACCTTTCCCATTCCCAATGTCGTATTTGCAATCAGCGCAGAGGGTGTGAAGAAACGATGATTTTTGTTTCAAACATTCATTGCAAACACGTTGCGGAAACAATAAGCATATTTCACTGCGAAAGCTCTTTAATAGCATCGACTCGGTCGTTCAATTAACACTTGCCGAATCCATGCCGGTGTAATTGATTAAATTAGACATTCTAAGACTTCCATTTCCGTCCATGATGTACGCAACAATCGTAAACTGGTGTTACACACCTGGGCTAGCTTTAGGAGTCTTATTTTTATGCCTTTCAAGTCGTTTGCCCCATTCCGTGACGCAAATGATATCGGAACAAATGTTGACTTTCGTGGTTTTGTGAACTGAGCGGCTTTTGGTGTAATTAATATTAATGCAAACGCCATTTGAAGTACTCAAGACATTCAAAACGCTACGTGGTAACAGATTTGAAGGTGATCAGTAATCAATTAAAGCGTAATTAAAACAATAAATCATGATTATCCCAATTGAAATGATGACCGCTTCATTGTACGAGCAGTTTGATTCTTTCGTTACACTCTCATAAAACTGTTAAGATTTGGCACGCTTACCAGTATTGAAATGATCAGCACTTCCGTCGGTCAAAAGCACTACGACAATTTGTTCACCGCACCGAAAACGGAGGACAGCAAACGCGTGATGTTTTTGCTTTCGGTCACTTTAATGTTTAAATTGTGGCACACTAGCGGCAATGCAAATCGTTGCCACCGAACGCTCCTGTCCCGAGAAGAAATAATGTGCGACTTTCCAACTGAATTTCTACACTATCAATCGTAACAGGTGATTTTGCATATGCACGTATCCTTCCACACAATCATTTGCAACAGATGCACTCACTCACTGACGCCGCTGCCAAAGGACGCTTGGTACACCGCGTTGATCCTCACACGGGGGGTCTGCACTACGCACTAGCCAAGTGTTGACTTTATCTCCGTACAGCAGTTGATGAGCATTTACAGCCATCGCTTATCGTCCTGCCGCTTTTATATTATTCCGCGTTGAGCATTTTTGCCGCCGCCGCCGCCGCCTTTACCACAACTAACTGTTGCGCGACCCATCCTCACGATCCGCGCAGGACCCCTTGCGGCTACCGTCGCAATTGAGCGGTTTCTTTTTCCCGCGGCTTTCCCGACGAACCGGGTTCGGGTGTGCGAAAAACGCACCCGGTTAGTGTGCTTGGCACCCAAACAACGCTGGGTAACTCGCAAGCTGGGAAGCTCGCGTTCGGTAGCGCATCGTGTCGCGCTTCGTGTTCATCGCAAGTAGCCCCGAGGTGTACGGAATGAACCGGAAGCCTCACGAATGAATTCACCGTTGGGTGATGCTTTGCAGCAAGGAAGTAACGACCACGTGTTGCCGTACAATCATGCTTCCAAATTAAACCACTTCTTCCGGTGCCACGAATCGAACGCAGTTGATTAAGTTCGAAACTGAACTGGGCTTCACCCGAAGTTCGGATGTTTGTTAGCGGCTGTGCAATTGGTTGCCCACCAAAAACCGCACACACTCTCAAGCACCCTAGACCCAGACTGGCACTCTTACTTCTCCCCTTTTTGGCGCACAAACATCCCATTTATTAGCGTACGCATTTGAGAAAAACTTCTGCCATTGCCCGAACTAAACCAACCCGCTGTGGGCTGCCTCGATGGAGTCATTTCATTCGCCGCAAAACGATCGAACGGGCACTGAAGAGGTTTGGCATTCAGCCGTGCGGCGTAGCAGAGCCGCAGCTGCAGAGGATTATGCGTGCTGCTTATTCATCGTCAATGGCAACGGCTTTGATTAATGTGAGGACGATTAATTTGGTTAATATTTACCACTGACTGTGATGAACTTGATATTGTGCTGACTGCTGAGATGACTCTTTCTTCAACATGTAAGCGGAAGCGCGGATGCTGGTCGCAAAAAGATATAAAGCCTCGTTTGTGAAAAAAATGGCTCAACCGAAGTATTAAACTAAGCTAACTCCCAAGCGAGCTTTAAAATAGGTAGCGTAGGCGCGTATAGCGATAAATGTTAAGGTGTTGGAAACAAAAACATTTCATTTTCATAATCTAATGAAATCAATATTTTAAGAAATAAATTTTTCCCTCAATAATCACATTAGTATGGAACTAAATGATCGTCAAATCAAAAACACTTTTTTTAGTAAACTCAGAAAATACTTGAAATCTTGAGGATTGTTGGAAGTCCTTTAAGCAATCTAAATCATTAGAAAAAGAATAAAAAATACTTTTTACATAATGTTGGTTACTAATTTATCATAGTTTAAATGGAATAGTTTGAGATATAAATTTTCTTGCAAAATATGGTTTAAATCGAACGATTAAATCAAACTGTACCGAGAAAATCATGTTGCTAATAAACGATGGCACTACCTCTTGTCCACCCTAACACACTCATTACACATGGATGTACTAAAGTGAAATGTTTACATAAACCTGATACCTGCACATACGGTTCCACCTTACAGTACCAAACATACCGCGCCACATTTTCGTTCGACACAGCCAGGAAAATGATTCATTGGCACCTTATCTCCGGTGGCGGACTATCTGATACCGAGCCCAAAATGGTTAATGCAACCCTCTTTGTACCGTTTCGCCCGAAAATCCCGTTAATAAATCTGGAAACTTTTATTACCACCCTTCTGCGGGCACTCTTGTTACATCGTAAATGGTACGGGAGACAACATAGGACAACATAAGCTACTGGTCTTTGGTAAAGTGCCGTAAAAAATATGTATATAAACACACACTCGCATGAACTTACCGTGTTGTCGCTCATGGGAGTGAAAGATGGTTGGTAGTAAGTTGTGCAAGCTGAGAACAAAACTTGGGGAACGTCCCAATTATTGACTTCCCGACCAGCTCCGATCATACGAGCGGAACAGTATGCACAAGCTGCTTGAGCTCATTAATCTCTTGTTGAACTTTTACGTGGGATGATTGTTAAAGAGTGTCTTACGAACGCGGGAAGGTGTTTTAAATATGCTTTTCTGCAAAGAAAGTAGACAAAACTAAATCGTAAAACCTTGGAAAAGTACCAATTGATTTTAATCGCTGCAGATTGTATTTTTAAGACATAACTATAAGTGTTTTTTTTTTTTTAGAATAAGAGAAAAAGTGGAAGAGATTGCCAAAAGTGATGTACAAAGTTGTAAAGAACAAAAAAATTTTTCTTTTATCATTTTTTCAGGTTTTTACGCTTACTTCGTCATGTTATTTCTCCAGGACAAACATCACTGCATGTATCATTACTATAGGACGCCCCACGATTTTTTTATATAGATATACGCCATAAATACTCGATATACGCGATTTTTTCGAAACTGACATTTAATTTCGTTTACTGCATTTAATTTAGTTAATAAAGAAGCAAATTCAAATATTTTTTTTTTCAGCCTGTCGTAACAAGTTTCCATCTAGCACTAACAACTTTACAGTTATATGGAAAGAACATTATCGGAAATAGAAGCAATGGACGAAGATGAAGAAAGGATCAGTAATGTAAGTCAGAATATCCGTAAAGAGATGGTGATATGCAAACAAATCTATCAACAACAAAACTGCTGCGTTATAAGTTAGTTATAACGTTTATCGTTTCATGTATTCCGTATTATTTTCACTGATTAAATCAAGAATTTTGAAATGAATAGGAATTTGTACTCCTATGCTATTGGTTCGACTAAGAAACATTGAGGTATAAACGAAAGGTAACCAAGAACTCGATATACGCTAATGTTCGAGATACGCGATTGCTTCCGCTCCGCATTGATAGCGTAAGGGGAATATCTGTACATTGATTTTTTAAATTTTTAGTAGCACGTGTAAGTTCCGTATTTTTCCTATAATGTTGAAAAAATAACCTTTGAAAATATGGATTTACGTCGCTGACATAGTACCCAAACCGTGTACAGAAAATAATTTAAAAGAAAAAGTAAGGTTCATGTGGGATATGAATCGTGTCAAGTGCGGCGTGTTTATTTCAAAGTTAGACAATACTTAAAATATTTTTTTTAGATTTTTCTTACATCCGCTTTTACAGTAAAAGAAGCGCGGAGAACCCGTTTGTCTTAATCTTAGTATTGGTAGTCTTAATACCTTTGTACACCGAACAACCATGATCGTAAGCATAATACCGATAAAAAACGATATAGTTGTAGCATACACAGCGCATTCTTGCGGAAATACAATTGTTTGCATTCTACTCCACCGAAACGATGCTCAATAACTGTTTCCATTCCTTTAGTTATCGATTATACGCGAATAAACATTCATCCATCACACCTCTTGAAACACAATACAAATACTGCGTAGAATCGGCTAAAATATAGACGAAGCGATTATTTCAGTGACAATCACGATTCAATTTCCTTCTTGGCGGATGGAAGCGTCCGGATCGGGCTCCAATCTTTAGTGCAGTCATTCGAGCCTTGGCTGACGAGTTGCAGATTAGAAGTGTCTTGATTTGACTTCCAAGGTCAGAAAACAACAGGTTGTTATGTTGCATCAAGAACGTATCGATCTTGTACACATTTTTTTCCCTTTGAGGATATTTAATACTGTTCCCCTATTTGCATCGCATTCGTTGTGATGTCTACCGTCTGCAAAACAAAAGCGTAACTTTGGTGAATAGCTTTGTTTTGTCCCTAGAGTCGATAAGCTTCAGTTTCTCGCACTTTAAAACGTTAACAAAAGTAACGGTTCTTGTGAGGTCCAATTTTCATTCATAATAAACATACACTAATTTCATGGTCTAATATTTTATACAATTCTTTAAATATGTATCTTCATAAGCGATTGAAATGAAACATCTAAATAGCTTTCATTGTGCTTTTTTTAGGAAAAGCTTAAATTTCACTTACTTTAACGATCCATCATTATCGGGGCAATCGTTTGATAAATAGCGCTCCAAATGAACTTCCGGCCCAGTCCGTTTTTCATTTATACAAAATATCAAGTATATTACAAACATTCACCCAAAACATCATGCCGCCCACAATACACCCAAAGCAAAGTACGGTCCTAGAATGTTTGAGAAAAGGTTTGCAACCACTGCCCTTCGGATCATAGGTTTTTGCGCAACCCTTCACAAATATGGGGAAAGAATACAAAAAAAATGCTACCCTCTTTCTAGTAGTGTGAGTAAGTATGTGTGAGTGTGTGTGTGTGTGGAAAGCCACAAAACGGGACGATAAAAATCATTTCTTATGCTGATGGAGCCGTTCGAATGGATGAGAATATACAACCGACATCATTTGTTCCGATGCCCGGTCCGGATAGAGAAGAAGCGCATAAAGTAGTTCGGTCAACTGTCTGCTTGATGTATTACTGAGAAGCATTTCAGTTGAGTCGCCTTGGCAGAATTCTTCCTAAAACTGAAAAAATGATAAACTTTTTAACAATTTTTTTTACACTTAGGACAACATTTAACCAGTGTTTTACCAGTCCTGAAATCATCTCTTGCCTAATTTAACGAATCTTTTTCAAACTTAAAGTACATTTAACGCCCGCGTGTCTCGGTAGACTCATTCTTTATGCTTCTTGGTGTATGGTGTTAAAAATGCCTTTAAAAAACAAAGCGTTTTTTAACAAAGTGTCCTATAATGTATGACATCTTTTCGCTCTTTTCGTCAAATATTCTGGAACAACTCAGTTCAATAGTTTGCGCACAAATATCATGTTATTATAAATTATATGTTGCCTTATTCACATCCATTGGAGTATAGCGTATAATATTTCAAATGTTATCTGTAATGCTAAATATCTATTGAATCCTAATATTGTTCGCATATCCCAGTTTTGCTGTCATTGTAATCTTTTCATTTACGTTTCATTTAAGTCGTTCCTAAGTCTACTCATAACGCTACATACCTTTTCAATCGTTTTTATAATGTCATTAATATTAGTTTCAATTTCAATTTCAATTTGTTGTGAATGGTCACTGCAAGATATTTAGTAATTTCAGTCTTTTCTATTTTTCTCTATCTATTTCAATATACAATTACGTCGAAAGATCACCAACACTTTGGTATTTTTTGTGTTTAGTTGAAGTTTCTTAAAATTCAACTATTTACTTAGTGTCCTTCAACAATTTACTTAGTGTCCTTAGTGTACATCAGGAAGTTGCGATTCTAAGAAATATTTCAACTGATAAACACTGACAAACATATGTACTACCTTTAAGATATCCTGACGCAGCAATTAACAAGTGCTTAAGCATTTGTTGACCTACTAATGAACATGAATAAGCTTTTCTTCCATAGAAAGACACTTCATTGCGTCCTTGGGTGAACCTGCGCAAATAGTTGCAGCTATTGTCAGCACCATTGTCCTGCTAGCGAAACCCACATAAGACAGGTTCTTGTTTTGCACAAAACTAGGTGAGTGTTATTAAATTAAGCTGACAGCCGAGTCTTCACGAATGGTCCCCCACCGCTGTTTCATTGGAAGTGACAAAAAGTATGGTACAAACGCATAATAGCTATCTAGATTCAAGGATCTAGTGTAGAGCTACTCTGTGGCGGCAGACAAACGGAGCACATCATTCCGGTGCCGTCAACACGTGCTATTTGTCCTTTGTGACCAAACCACCAATCACCCTCTATCGAAAATGACTCTTTTCAAAACTTCTTAACCACCGACGGTGGACATCGGGGGTGCCAGAGTTGTACGTAGCTGGTGGCCCGATGGTGACAGGAACCTCAACAAAATGGCTGACACAAGCTCGCCGGAAATATTAATCGTCATCTCCTTCCTCAATGACAACAGGGTCGGTTTCTTTATTGCTGTGAATATGTCATTGTTGCTACCGCAGAAGCCATTATTCGTTTCCGGTGTCCTAAATTTCTGCAGCACGAATGAAAAGGTCATTCGGTGGCATATGGAGCATACCGAGATGCATAAGATATGTGTATAAAGAAAGTGTTTCTCTTGGAAAGAATTTGACAATATGTTCGAACATTTATTTCAACATGCATTTTTATTCCACATTTTCCCCAATGTCTTGGTATATGTTAATTGACCATTAATTGTGTTTAAGTTATCATACAATGCATATGTTAACCAATATTTAATAGCAGTGAAAATTACGTGTTTTTTTCATTTCATTGTTCTCTCCACCATTATCGCACCTTCCGAATGGTGAAACACCTCGCATCGTCATTCCTACTATGGCTGAAGTCAATGGGGACCTTCGGTTCGGTTTCCCCATCCCGAGACATAATTTATGACACTTGCACCGTACCAAATAAATGGATGTTCGGTGTGCATAATGACGACAGCGAGGGTATTATATCTTTGCCACTCACCATGGATGTATGAGATCCATGGTTTCCGCAAAACAATCACAACGCAATGCAAATGCGGGTAGTAAAAGAGAGATAAAAATAAAGTAAACCAGTGCGATAAAGCTAGCGGTTGGTGATAGTACGAGCATGCCGAAAGAAAGCGAAATTTCATTTCACCCCTATCGCGGTGACGTTGCGCGCATAACGCTAAAGCCAATAAACCGGGCAACGCTAATAAAAGTATTGCTTGATATGGTGATAATATACAGCCGAACGTGACAATTGAATTTCTCCATTTCGATTTCCCATTCCCAAAACCCATCCAAACCCATTATTTTGCAGAACAGTCGCGTAAACGGTGGGTGGAATCAGTTTAATCGAAATCAAAGTGATAATACCCATGAACTGAAGGACGATAAGTTCGGCACCACAATTTCAATCGAACCGCAAAATGGAATGGGAAGCATCGTACTACTACGCTCACCGTAGGGCACATTAGCTATCTTGCTGTCTAGATTTGTGCTGCTTTGTTTGCGGTTGGAAAAAATGAAGCCATCAAAGACAACTTTTCACTTCATCAGTTCATCACCAGCACACCAGCAACGGACAATGCGAAATGCAAGTTGACGTTAATCACCGTCGTACAAAAGAGATGACGTCATTCAAACAGTGAAAGCTTTCGTAAAGCTTCGCCCGCTTCCAGGAAGGCAAACGTATGAAAGCTTTTGATGATGGAGCTAGCAAAATGGTGCTGGGGTGACGGGAACTGGAGCGTGTGGAATTTGAGGATGAGTTGGTTGATTGAAATTTTGTGACGTACATAGGACGCACTTGTTCGTTGGTGCCATTTATTGCGTGGGTAGACACTGAATGGTGTAAGTTGCTTAGCTGCTGTCGGTACATCAATCTATTTTCCTTTTTTTTGGAATAAATTTGTTTATACCGTAAAGCTGACTCCGCCTTCTCGATTCTCTCCTAATTCAGGACAGAACAGGGAGGAACTATACATTGATTATGGTTCCTTTCTAGCATGTTTGAGTAAAGCTTTCGTTCAAAGAGATTTTAAACTAATAATATAATAATCCGACTTATTCCAGGCGATGGTATTTTTGTAGAAAAAATGGGAAAACATTTTTAACAATTTCATTCCTTTTTTGGTATATTAATGGCCATTACGGGATGGGTTTCTTACCACACTTAAGATAGGTTTCTTGGGATCTTAAACACACAAACCAACCCATTTTTAAGTTTCGTTGAACTCCCGTCCAACAATCCCGCACAACGTTTCAGCTTATTTTGCATGCAATCGACAGCGTATAACCCAGATCGCATAACAAATAACAAAAACCAAACCAAAACAAGCTTTATTTTCCATCTGCCATCACAAACACATTTGTATGCATCATCAGTCAAACACCGTTGGACAGCTAACCCGTTCGCGCACAAAACTTTCCAGCTTCTGCTCCAGCATGCGATTTGCAATGACCCACATTTTCAAGGTGGCACCAATTAAAGGGCAAGGTGGTAAACGGGCGGGACAAAAGAGAATGTTTGATCGGACTGAGCAGCACCCCGCCAAAGGGTGAGATCTTACGGAGGTCTCGCACAAATACGAAGAAAGCGCGAAGGAATCTCCCCCGAGCATTCCGAAAACCTATCTGCTTTGGTTTTCATTCGGGCCTAACTGACGTGCGTTGACCCCAAGATCACAGTAAGACGTGTACTGCCAACTCTCTTTTCAGCAAAGTGAGTGCAGAAATGTACAGTCGGGTACAAAATTAATCAAGTCTTTTTCGATCGGAATTTATAGTTATTTTGTTTTGTATTATGAGCGGCAGCAAAAAAATACTTTATGAAACTTTCTTACATATATTTACCTATATTTATATAGTTGGAACAATGTGCGACATGTTTATAATTGGGATTTACAAGGAATCTGGAGTGAGAATGAATGTGTTTCTTATTTTTTTTTATTCAGATAGAACGGCCTGGCCGTATTGATAATGTGTTTCTTATGAGTCAGTTAATTTTAATCTCCACAAAGAGTTATTATACTCTTACAGAAAGAAATTTAAATAACGAATAATTAAAAAAAAATCATGAAAGAGTTATTACACTCATGAATGCGTCATTTGACTCTTGAAAGAGTCATGGCTCTTTCTGGCGACGATAACTCGAAAAAATGATTTATTTAGATTCTTTTATTATATATTTGAATTCCATTACCTACTCCCGCCTTAATAAAACAGGTTTATATAAAAATTATTCACAGAAGCGGTTGAAGCATTAACCCATTTATGCGAGTCACTCAATAGGAGTTAACTCACCTTAATGAGTTATTATTTCCATCTCTTGTTTATATATGACCTTGTCCTGCGTCTCACAGCATCCTATAGAGTGTACAGCTTATTTGTTCTTTAGTATAATTTTTGTCTCAATTACAATGTGCCAGGAGAAAAGCATAATCAAAGAAATAATTAATAATAAAAAATATAAATCATGTGAATAATAAATTTTCGTACAACATTCCCTTATCGCCCCTCAAGCCATATGAAAGATTTCACAAAACGTACTGTAGTGTTAACCTGTTACTGCTTTTACTTCTGTACGCATGGGTGGTGGACTGTCAGAAAGAATTCTCACCACACACGGCTACTCTCTCACCATTCATCGCTGTATTGAAGGATATGTTTCATTGTGAAATGATGTGTACCAGTTCCAGTTAACGGTTACCAATGTCGAGCTAAAGCCTGGCTTGGGGTTCACTTTTACCATCTTTCCAATACAGTAAAACTTGTCTCTCAAGGGCATCGGGGGTTGCCCGGCAACAGCAACGCCTTCCAAAATGCAACGAGATTCCCAAATAGCACATCGGCCAGGTCTTGTGCACCTCACAGTGTTGCGCCAAAACCAGTTGAATGCTCTCCGGTGTAGGGTCAAGCAACGTTTTTTTTTTGGATTTTTGCAAGTGAATGTCCATCGAGTAGAACAGGTGATTTTTGTTGTCTTGATGTATCACTACATACGCAACGAACGGAATTCACACATATACACACTTACGGTAAAGCATATACACACTCAAACAAAGTAAGAGAAGCTGTCGAATTTTAATATAGGTTTAGGTGTGAAATTAAAAGACTTGACTTTCCGAAAGCAAGCGACGAACCCGATCGAAATTTTTGAACTAATTCTTTCACTACGCAGCATTTTGTCGACTAATCGCTATGCAAAATCTCTTTGCCGCACGGCTTCACAGTTAGCTTTTGTTTTGTGTTGGTGAGCTGGGGCTCGCACCAGCCTCCAAACGCCAGAGATGAAAGGCACACAGAATCAGGCAAACGCTTTTCTAAGCCCTTCCCGTCACCGATCACCCATGATCTGCACCGGGACTCACCTGCAGCACCTCGCGCACCTAACATGTACCGCTAGTGTTTGTGCTGCCACAGTACCGCAGCAAACGCGAAGAATGCGCACATGCCGGGGCTCGATCTTCTCGTGAAAGGTCGATCTTTCCAAATGCTCTCGCTCGTGTATGAGTGTATGAGTAGGGCGCGCATACGCGCATTTAACCATTTATTCAGTTATTTTCTATGCGTTGTTCTTCATTCGTTCTGATTTTTCGTTTTCCTATTCTTCTGTCTCTTTTATCTCTTCTTCGTCTCCATCAGCTGTGGGTTTTCTGTTTAATGCCTCTGCGTTCCTCTCGATCATGAGGCCGTTGTTTATTCGTAAATATTCGTCAACGGGTGCCAAACCGAACGGCGCAAACCCCGGGAACTTCTCGTCGTTCGGATACACGGTTCGAAAATTCATCGCGTGCGGGCCGCGTGTGCAGGTTGTGTATAGTGTACGGAACCGGGATCGTGTGCCTGGTCGCGGGTTGCATAAGACTTTACAGTCTCTGCTGGGTCGGTTGCAGGTTTCCGGTCAAAAGTATCGTTCCCGATCGCGTTCGTTGCGCTGCAAGCGTACTCGCACTATGTGTTTGTGAAAAAAATCCAGTGTCGAATGTAGCAAGTGTAACGTGCAGTTGCATTGAGTTTTTTCCAACTATACGTAAAACACTCCCTTTTACTGCAACATGTCGTCGAACCCGTGCAAACACGGCGACCGAGAGAAGGATCAGAATAATAATTTCGTTAACTCGACCGCCCACGGTGGGGCGGGAATTGATCGCGAGGCACGGGCTCGCCGTATTGCGTCCCGAACGGCAAGAGATGATCTTCATCAGCAAATGTTGCGAGGTGCTCGAACTCAGCAACACTACCACAGCCAGCAGCACCAGCAGCAACAATCAGGTGGCAGTCCGCGCGGTGACAAAGACGTGGCAGCGAGTGCGGGATGTCACGGTGGGGGATCACAAGTGACCGCTAAAGTTATGTGGGGCAATGTCAGTGCCATCAAGGAGCTTCGTGAACAGGAGCAAAACGAACGACAACTCGGAACTCGCACAGCAGGACGTCGACAGTGAGCGTGTCCTGTGTGGTACGCACCAAAACGCATTGTGAGTGTGTGCACGCAATTGTTTTTTTTTTATCATTCTTATGTTTTCATGAACAATATCGTCCGATAAGAACATTTAGCTCGTATGGTTTGAGTCTTTAACTTCCTAAATGCTTCTGGTTCCATCACGTCGTGCTGTGAATAGCTAATTTTACAATTTAAAACAAACGACTTCCATTCGATTGCTCTCTGGAATTAGATGCACGGAAGGCAGCACAAACGCTAATTCCATCTGCTCAGTGTGATATATTGGATACGTGTATTAGATATATACAAAGAAAAGGTTCAAGTCTAAATGGACATCGTATGCGCTGTAACTTTGTACTGCCAGAAGCAAGAAGTGGATCGAGAACGGATCGTGCAGTTGATCAACGTCGAACATGCAGTGGAAAATCATCGTGAGCATCGCGTACCTTCATTCCAATCGTGCGCAGGTGAGTTTATTCACCATCCAATACCTTTCTTCAACGTGCTCTACTCACACTAACATACCGTACCCCATTGGGCGTTTAATCGGAGTTCAGCGCCAGGGAAAAGATGAGAGCATCTTACGTGTGGTTAAATGTAGGTCAACGACGGTTGGAAAATGCTGACTTCATTTTTCCACATATCGAACTAAATAACCATTTTAATGATCACATGCATATAGATATTGAATAATATGTATAAAAATAATTAAAATATAACGATACCGATATTCATTTGTTTGATGGTTTGGTGGCGTTGAAAATAATTTATCAGACATCTTTTTTGAATACTTTTTCATAAATTATTCCTTACTTCGTTTAGTTCAGTTTGAAATGGCATAATGTTTGTCGCTTTAGTACAGACAATTTTTAATTGCTAATTAGGAAATGGAAGAAGTTATTTTAGTAAATACGTTTTAATCTGGTCCATATTTATTTACTTTTCATGTATAAACTTTTCATGGTACTACGGAAGAAGGTGTCATATTACAAAGATCATTAAATGCAATATGATTATTATCGTCAGAGCGATAATTTTTTTAAGAAAATATCCTTATTTAGATACAATATATTAAAGTTTAAATTTCAGTTAAGTTTTAAGTTTAACTAATGTTGTATATAAAAAGAAAAGAACAATCCTATATTTGAAGTTGTATTATACATCAAGTATCATTCATTGTAAATGTTTTGTTCAATGCTGTATCCTAACATTTTCAAATATTGTTAAAAATTAAATAAACAGGTAAACTATTAGAAATTGGATTTGTTTTCATAAACTAAACAAGAATTGAATGGCAATGACGTCTAACTTATAATTACCTAAAAGCCTTATTTTTAATGTGTAGCATATCGAAGAGATAAAAAAAATAAGTCAAGATGCTTTATAACCATATGAACAACACAATGTATGACAAACTTTGAAACACCCTTTAATATTTTGCGTTATATTAACAATCAATTTAATACATCATGCTCATATATGCACAATATTTTTTATGCAAAACTATTCTGCGCCAATGCTATAGGGCATTTTACCAATAATCTTTCTTGGATGATCTTTCCTGCTTCCGTTTACAAAAAGATGCAGACCTAATGGGCGAAGAAACGCTAAATTGAAACGACACCACAACCAGTTTTGCGGTTGCTTATATCACTTTCTTCGCATGTGTATCGTCGCACCTTTGTTCCGGAACGATCGCACAGCGTTTAATAGCTTTTTAGTTTTTGCTTTTGCTGAGCTCGGTTTACGAGTTTGCGGGCTGCAGATGGATATCATTCTGCTTCCTTTGGAGGGGCATGAACGTACGACAGGCATAGGGCTGATGGGTTTTTAAAAGACTCATCTGAATAATTTGCGACACTCCGCAACGGGACGGTGACGATCGGCTTTATAATCATCACCCAACGAAGGTGGAAGCATTCCACAAAGCAAGCTTTTTGCCGCACATCATATTTCTATGTCAGCGCCATTCGCCAGTACGGGAAATGAGGTGAAATTATGCCGTTTCACCGTGCGCGTAAAGAAACTATCTCAGGACGGAGGGCAAGATGGCATCAAACGACAACGTTCACGATGTGTTACGCTTCTTACCGGAACACACCCAAACAGGAATTCAATTGGATTGTACTGTTCGTGGACCGAGCTTAAAGAAGATGACGACGACGATGATGATGTTTGTGATGATGACGGTGAAAATAATGATAGTAGGAACGATCGTGTCGAGGATGATCGCCCAAGGAAGGAGACATCCGCTCCTGAAGATGTTGGGTCGATTTATGGGTCAGTCATTCTCCAGACTAAGTCAAGTTCAAACGCAACGTCAGTGCCGGATTTGCGTTGTTTGCCTACGGAGTTGTCGGGCATCGTGCGCATCCTCCGCGGGATAGTTGTGGTGCATTTGTTCAGAATTTTGAGATGTAGAGCTAACTCTTAATGTATAGTGTGTCATTATGAACGGTGATTTAATGAAGGAAGAGTTGCAGTTTAATTTTTTTTAACTACAAATAAACTGTGAAGCGATGAAAGTTTAAGACAAATGTGCTAAGAACTGTGAAGGTGGTAGTTTGAAGTGTGTATTTGAAGGTGTGATCAATTTCGTACAATTTTGCATAAAGGAAATATCCTACGATTTTTCATTCTCCAAAACGACTACGGCAAGCTAATGAGAAATTTTTAGTATAACAGTCGAAAGGTCAATTACAAAACCAACCAGCTCATGTATCATAATGAACTGTATGATAACGTTCTTTCCTCTGCAAGACAAGAAGATTGCTAGAGACAGTTTAGTGTCCATCGTATCGTTTAAACGAGCGTTTCGTTATTATTATTTTACAGTTCCCTCCGTACAGTCTTCTCAATGGCCGGCCATCAAACCCGATTCAACGCTGATTAAATATACTAAAAACTCCTATAAATTGGACAATTACTCGGCAAGAATGGCGACAAATGATCAACAAGCGAAGGCAATAAATCGAATTGCGCCGTGTTCTTCGATGCAACGACTCCATATGACCTCCACAATGCACACGACATCGACAGTAAAGTGGTAAGTGGTAAATTGAACATTAAAAAAATTGGTCGATGCGGTGGAACATGTCATATTTTATGACTTTCTCCTCAATAAACACACTTTAAACGGTTTCTTTTTTTCTTCTTTTTAAAATGATTTTTATGCTTTGTTTTGAACTACATGAATAGAGAATGATTGCCTGATGTTATGTTACAGTATAAATTTTAATAAATTCAGTATTATTTACAAAGGAATGATCTTTCTACATAAAAATATAACTCGATGTAACCGAATGCAATGTGTTTCGTTTTGCATAATTAAGAACCATTGTTTGCAATGCACCAAAACTGCCTAACATAAACAACAAACAAAACGCTACGAAGGGTCAGGCACGGCAGTCGGAAGGCGTGTGAATGATTACCGCAAACAATTTTCTAACCAAAACAACAGTTACCTCACACCGCATCATTGCCGGGTGCCCGCCAGTGTCTGAAGACCGTTGGTGAAATGGTACAGCACGACGCCTCGTTGTATCAATTAAGTCAAGCGGCTTTTGTTTTGTTAGATTTTACGACTCTTTACGTGATTCCTCGCAGCTTTCGTTATGGTGCTCTGTGGTGGCCGTAGATTAGTTGTTGGTGCCCAGTGAATGCATTGGTTTTGTGGCACGTGCTTCCATCTATCGGTCTACACGTCTTCCTATCCGACCGGGCACGAACTAAAAGCGAGAAATGAAAGTAAAAGTTTCTTCCATTTGCTCTGCTCAGCCGAATAGCTTTCGTAACTTCCTTCACGCTACTTGCAAAATTCTGAGAATTTTAGATACTATGAAAATGATAAATTTTTCATATTTTTATTTGATTTTCTTTCCATTTTTTTAGCTTTAGCTGTTTCTGGACTTTTGTGTGGATTATGGTGATTTACCTAAGTTTTGCCTGTTGTATGGCCGTAGAAATCTCCTCAGAGGAACATTTGAATGACGTGGAACAACATGAGCTGATAAATAATACTCCGAACACCTTAAATCTTGATCTTCCACGTCCGATCGTAACAATCCCAAGGGATGATAATCTAACTCAATCCGATGCCTTGATGATATCGCCGAGACGGCACAAAACACGTCGAAAGGGTACTAGCACTGCAAGCAATGCTCGTCCTAACAAAACGAAAAAAAGGAAAAATGTCATGCAGGTAGCATTACAAACAGCCGCTCGGAAAGGACTGGAAGCGATGATCGAGCTATATGATCGAGCCGAACCCAATCTGCTAAAACGAGGTACTTGATTTAAATAAAAACAAATTCCCTTCGGTGTATGTGTTTCATACGTTTGTTTACCATTTTAGGAGCCATTTTGGATGCGAATGATCCGGGAGCATTGTTGGCACAGTTTAGCGCTTCCAACCAGACGGAAATGGATGCCAAAGCTGCGTACGCAACACTTGTCGCTGCAAAAACGTTCAAAGAAAGGTATATTACATGCATCTTATCGTTTTACTTTTCAAATGGATTCTTATTTAACAGTTATTAATACTTTTTCCACTAGCTCAATAAGGTTTTGGTGTAACACATTGATTTGCCGACATTTTTAAAAAATTTACTTAAAGTTGGTAATATTTACCTTAAGTTACAAAATGCTGCTGTTAACGTTCTCATTATTTTATAATTTTCAAGAAAAATCCGTATGTGCATTCTCTCTCGCTCTCTGAGGACATGCCGGTCATTTCTGTCTTATTCATCTTATTTTTATCACGTAGATGGATAGTCAGAATTTGATACCCGTTTCTATAAATGTTGTATAAAGGTCCGTAACTAAGAAATAACAGTTTTTTAGAAGAATTATTTCAAACATGATCATTTTTACATCATGGGTTACTTAGCATATTGCTCGTCGTTTTTGATGACTTTTTGCTGTTTTTCTGATAATTTCTACATTACTAGTCAATAATCTTTGTCTTTTGAAACAACTCACGAATAAAACCGATATCTGTTACCGTCATATTATTGGAACTGCTGTTTTGATAGACCATCTGCCATCGAAAGGAACATTCAATTTGACATCGAAAGATGAAGCTAAGCCGTAAAGTAATCGGGTTCAATATATGAATTGGAGTCGGTAGCGTTCTCCAGTGATAATTTCTACAACTCATAATAGTTTATTCCTCTTTGGCGACCAGTTTATCTTCTTCGGACGTTTTCAGTCAACTCAACTTCAGTCAGTTTAATCGATACAAAACGAAACGAAAAAATAATAATAATAATTGGAGTGCCCTATGGTGGTCTATGTGATGAAGGCGCCGGTTCCACACAACAGGAGCGGGTATCAAATCTTATCCGGACCCGAGCAAGAACTTACTATCGGAGTGGTGGTGGTAAAAACAAGTCTTCATATGGGCCTGACCCTTCCTTAAAAAATGAATATTATTATAATAACAAGTTGTGCTATGAGCAAACTATTGTACATGCAGTAAAATGAGGTCTCTAAACAGATTTGATACAAAATATCTGAATGCTATGCATTTGCAGTTGTTTAGGTTACCGGAATCTCAAGAATTGACATCTAGTCCTAGTCCTAGTATTTATGTTTCTTTTTTAATGTAAGTTATAAGTATGCACCAATCTCTTACGAACCGAAACTCAACCAAGTCAACTTAAAATGCTTTACGATAGCATTTGTCCTATACGTGACAATTTGAACACACAACTTCACACAACAGCACAACGAATTATGCTTATGAATACAAAACTTTTGATAACGTTAAACATTAGTGAGGACCAATCACGAATAAGTCACCTGTTTGCTTTGCTAATGCTCACGTACTGGAACAGACGCAAGTAAAAACGTTCTACATTTTGTATGCGCGTCATTGCTCCATTGTATTTATATTGATAAAATGTTCGGGATCATTGCAATTAAATGTGTGACCCTGTGTGCGTACTGCGGTCGCCCAACTACAAATGCACGTTTAACCTAAAAAGCATAGCAATAAAAAAAAAGAATCAATACACTAACCAAACCAACTAACTGCTCCCATATTGATATCATTAAAACATAAGCCGATAGCGTCTGCCTCGTTCAGCACGATTTGTTGCACAGAGAGCTTTCAAACAGAACCGCTACGCACTGGCGCAATAGAAGGGCACACTTTAATGTACGCGGGCATCGCCTACGCAACAATGCATATCGACGCAAGTGCCTCGCCAACAATCGTCTAGCTGTGTGCCGCATATTGATTACTGGCCACGAAGCTACGCTTGTTCAAAGGCAAAATAATGAATGATCGTTTCGCTAAAGGAGTTCAACATTTTGGTGTTTGTTTTGGGGCCAACGCTCATTCGTTTCATAATTAATTGTGTGGCCGTGCCGGGACAGTTAGGGGAGGACGAAGGGTGGTTGGTTTTTGTTTGCACAATTAGTAAACATGGTGTATTAGTATTCAAATATCTTCACAACCTTAAGCATAGTTGCAGCCGAAACTCGGTTAGGGAGGTCGATAGCGATGGCCGGAACGACGGTATGGACGGTATGGTAATTAAATACGCACAATTGTGTTGCTCCAGTTGCTTCAAGTGGTCTCAATATTTAAACGATTCGACACAGAGCATCAATAGAACGGATATTCAGTTTGCATTTGTCAATAAAAAAGAACCTCAAATCCCAAACAGTAAAACCTTCTTGTGTAATAAAACTTTTACATGGTACAAACTTAACATTGGGACACTTTGTATTTGGAGACAACGAACGATGTAGCGATGATTGCGCTACAATGTTGCTATGTCGAGCTCATCTTCATATTTGTACGTAGCATTATGAACAACCCGATGGCGCATGCACGTTATTTGCATAGTTCACAGGCTAGTCTTATTAAAAAACTAATTGAGCGAAATGAAATACTGACATACCGCAAAGCACTTATTAATCGTGCGAAAGTTCAAACAGTGCTGTAGCTTGCTTGAGTCACACAAAATCGGCATGATGATAGGAAAGAGTCTTCACTTCGCAATCATCTGTTCAGTATCGCTCAGCTCGACCACAAGAAAGCATTTTTGAATTTCCAATGTACGATGGATAATCCCCACCCGGACACTGGATGGATAACTTTCTCGCAACGCAATTACATGATGTTTCTTCTTTTGTCTGCAACTGTTTCAAGCCCAAACCACTTGGGCAAAGGGCACATCATCGCTTGTTTTTGTCATGGCTTTTGTCTCGACAAATTGAGATGGACAGACTACTCCGCTGGCTGGTTGGCGGACAGTTTTGCATGCAATGTCAAGTGACCCATTTCGTGTCCGCATACGATGTTGGAAATTTTCTTTTCATCACGTTCCTATCGCCACCCCACCGCAACCAGCTATAAGGGCTACAATTCGCACAAGTTTTTCCGACGACCGATTTCGTAACATGCCTCCACTGTCAAAGAGACCGAAGACCGAAGCAACCCCTCCGTCTACGTCAGGGACCATCTTCGAAGATATTGAGTAATAGAGGTTTCTTTTTATTACCGCGTTTACCACTGGTCACATACCGAGCGCCACAGTCAGTCACCGGCACGCTTATCGACATGAAATTTCTCGCGCGCGGGAAAACTGGCCCAACACAATGGGGGCTCCTGTTTAGGGCAGCACTGCAGCTGATAACTAGCAGTGTTTTGGAACAGAAAACATTTGAAATATTTTCACTTGGATTCGACAACTGTAGGTTCAGTTGTTGCGTATGAATGAATATTAATGTAGCGTAATAATAAATACTTAAGTAGCTTTCATCCATCATCATGTGTTGCATTAATAAGAAAAGGTATGATTTTTTTATAGTTGTATAACAATATCTGACTCTTGAAAATATCGTCCAATATTACTTTTTAAAATGTTATCAAAATACCTCACATCCCCATTACTTCCTCGTACGCAAGGCTTACTATCAAATTGATAGTAAATGAAAATAAATAAAGAAATTATAACAGGCCAAGACCTCCTATGGTTGTAATGGTCAAGAAGGAAACGATTAAACATAAACATTTTCTCTTACTTAATTTATACTTTAAAAAACGTTTTAAAAACCGGCCAAGGAAGAACCTTAAGTGAATAAGAAAAAGGCAAACAATTTTCTCAACATGTCGGGTTGTTTGTTTCGTCTAGTTTCTCTTCCTGGAACTTACATGAGCAGAAATAGGTTTTATTGTTAATAGTCTTCCATGTTGTGATATTATTTACGAAAGTCTTTGTCAAAAGACTTTTTTGTCTTTGTTTGATAACCAAATTTTTTTTTTGCAGGCTACTGATAAAAGATGGTGAATCCTCATAACACCGAGGCTGCAATAAAATATTTGCTGCTAACATATTTTATACTATGTTCTTTCAACACTTGAACAGAGAGATTCTTAAAATAAAATATGTCACGACACGATGATTTCAATTTTGTCTACCATTTCCGTTGCTTCTCTACACTATTTTGAGTTTTCAAGTAACTATAGTGAAGCTTTTTCTTAACTTTATGATTTGAGGAAAAAGTCATGATTCTCTTCCAGAAATTATTTAATTGAAGACCACTTCTACTTAATAAATTCTTCAAACAATTTTGCTACTAAATTCAATGAAATATTTTAACACACGCGTTGGTTTTTTTTATATGAAACTAAATGTTTCATTTTTTAATCAATGAGGAAAAAATTGATCTTTGGGAATGGCAAGCATTAAAACAAAAGACGAATGAACAAAACCATTTCTAACTTCAAAGCGTTCGACTACCGTATTGTTAGTTTACGGAGAAGTTAAACACTTTCTTTTCGCTATACATTTTCCCACGAACTGTTGTATTTTCGCCATTGCCCACAAAATAATGCTCTTCTCCAATGCAATTCGATGCAGGCACATCTAATCAAATCATAATTCCCACACTCTTCAGCATTATGGTAAGAGCGTGAGCAAACAAAAACCCACGTCGTGTAGGACAATTCCACCAGTTCACTTTATGCACCTCCAGCCTCATGCGAGAATACAAGGGATGAAGAAGAATAACTTATACTTAAAAGTGATTTGATAACTAAGCTTCACCGCCCATACACATTGCCGGTAAAATAACAATGCATTAGTAGGTACTAGCATAAAACACCGCACGAACCAAACTGTTTTGTTATTGTTTTGATTTTCATTTTTGGCTTTCATGCCACACTTATTTCCACTCCCGTCTCGCAACGCGCTCAAGCGCATGCTGCCGAAATGGTGTACAACCTCACACGTTACACAATGCACAAAACCGAAAAGCCCATCGAACACGGCAAACAAATAAAACGAAAAATTAAACAACGATGAGAACCCAACTTTCGCATATGCCTATAGCCGCAAACGGAATAAAACAAATAAAAAAGCGCACGAGAGCAAACACAAAAAAGAAGAATCCATCACGCAAATATATCTGTACAAAGCTTCATCGTTAAATAGCAAAAGACAGCGAAACTTTTCACACCCAACATTGTTTGCGGTGGGTGGCTTAATCTTCGAACGATGCAGAAGTAAAAATGGAGGGAAAAACGACACATAACAAAATGAAATTATGACAGTCCCAGCTGGGCGGGGAAGCAGCTCATTTGGCGATGCTTACATCGTCCGGGCGGTTTGTGAGAACAATCGTGAAGAGATCACAGGAAAGAGAAACCCAAGAGAAGCATTAGTCGACTATGTTTTGTGCCTTATGCTATTGAAATGGTAGGTCTATGCAAGATGATTCAATTATTAAGCAACAGGTTGTAAAGTTAAGGGCTGGTGTCATTAGTCAGTAAGCCTTGGTAAACAAATGACGCAAGCATTATCGCAACCTTAAGCATATGTCTTTGAAGAATGAAAAGGGTTTTTCGTGGGAATAATATGAATCTAATTGATCAATAGATGTTGACTTAGAAATGTCTTAGAATGCATCACTGAAAGTATTCAAAGTTCCCACAATAAAATAGGCTCTTTGAAGAAAGGATGGACAACTGAAAACAGTTCATTGCCCATCCCCCAACTTCACCTACCCCTAGGAGCTTTTCGTGGTGGATGCACATCAAAGGTTTCCGCGTTATGTTGTGTCACCCTAATGACACTTTCTCTCCCCCTTTCATTTCACCCAGCGTCATTCGGGAAAGCATTAAAAAACATTTATAATGTTTCATTTCGGTCTGTGGATTTCAAGTTGCAAAAAAAAAATAATTTACACCTTTCCAACAACTGACACTACCACCTAGTTACTACTTATTTGGTCGTTTTAGCTTACTCGTATACTTAGCCCAATTGCCTCTAGCTACTGTTTCAGCCGAGTTCGTATCGCTTCTCATAATGACCGGACGATTGGAACTTGGGTGCAATTTACTTTTGATTGGTACCATTTCTACGATTGATTGGTGCTTGCAACCGGTAGCAGAAAAGCAAATACAACAAACCAGCTGGTGATCGATCTCAGTTCGTAGACATCCGGTGGAATTAGTCGACCGATCGTAAAACAAATCAAAAACCTCACCACCTCGATAGTTTTGCGGCATGTTTGAGGAAACGGTTGATTGCTCCTTCCACTGTATAAGTGCAGGAAACCTTATATTATATGATTAGTGTTATGTCGCCGATGATTAACGGTTGCCGTTCGGGACCACTATCAGGTCGCAACTTTTAATGTTGATATTTGCATTTCCGTGTTTGAATTTGAATGAGCTCCCAATTAATGCTGTATTTGGACAATGTATCAAACCAGCAAATGTGTAGTAATATTCTTTTGTTGGCAAAAATTCGTTTGTTTTTTTTTGCTTTTTATTCTGCAGCTGAACTGTTTCCATTGGATTTAAGTTATTGTGGCAATGATTTCGTTTCTGGAATTAATGTATGTCTAGCTTTCATTTAGTGTACATTGTACAAGAAAGATTTCCGCAATGTTTTACTCACTTTTACAAAAAAAAGACTTTTTGGATTTGGCAAAATTACATAATGGTTAACTGTAAATATCAACACAATCATTCGTATACCATTTTAACAAGATGCAATTTTCAATTTGTTTTCAATTCTCCAAAACTCGCGACTCCTTCACCAGTGTGTGAAATTTGTTAGAAAGGTGATACAAAATCACGCACTTATGGCTGCTGTAACACTACTCCTCAGAGAGCCTTGAATAACCACCCGCCGATGGACACTACACCGTATTTCCTACAGTCCTATACTTTCCAATAATAGCACTCCCAAAACGAGTCGAACCGGTGTGTGATTCAATGATGCAAATGGCGAACATCTTCACACAATCCTCCATGTGTATTGATGATGAGCAGCATACCCAGTCGATTGGGATACCGTTCGAACTCTTCGATTTTAGCTGAGACACCGTCCTCAAGTGTTGGAAAAAAAGTGCATGCCATAAGAGAGCGCTCCCCCATCCAACGACAAGCATGTGTTACGGACGCCAAAGCCCAAAAAGCCGGCATCATCCGCACAGTTCGTGTTCGTTGAATTAATTCTCACCTTATGTAAGCCTAGGCGCGAGCACTTTCTCCCACACGGTATGGCCATTTGTGGATGAACGGTTTTTAAGCTTTCCTACACTCCCAGCGACCACCAATTCGTGATGAGCTGTGCGATGATTTCGATGATAACCTCACTGGAGTCTGGTTGAAACAGACGAAAAAAAACAGGTTATGGATGGATCTGAATCTCTCCATAACCCTTTTTTCCCATCAGGAAAGATCTTCGTCAGTGTTGGAGGGAATCCTACGTTACGTTATGTTTTGCGGAAGTATCGTGTTGCAGACTGCATAGCGTTTTCCATTAGGTCAGGTAGCTCTTACTTCTTCATTTCCTCGAGTGTGCGAGCGAGCTGGAGTAGGCTTTAACTCAACATACGCACGAGATCTTCTCTAACCATTACCGTAACCTATCCAATCCCAAGCATATATTCGGTTTTTGGGGAATCAATTCGACAAGACATGCAAATCATTCGCTTTTTAATGTTATATCCTCTCGAACTTTGAAGAGGATCTCATCTTTCTCCTCTTATGCTAGTCTTAGGTGATTGTGTCATACTAGCGTACGGTTTGATGCAATAAATAGATCCCCGGTAGAGCTTTTTTCTTGAAGCATTGAAAAGCTTTATGTTCCACATTAGGTAAAGCTACAAATAAGGCAAACGTATTCGCCTTATGGTAAGCGGGTTAGAGTGACAACCTAATAATCAATAAAGAAAGATCACATTTGCTTATGATAAAACAATATTCGTTGGAGGATTGGCAAACATATCATAGAAAGCAAAAAAATGTATTATGTATTAAAATTGAGGAAAGGTTTCATAACCTCATTTGGGTTTAATTTTTCAACCAAATGTCATCGATAACAAAGATAATATATTTAAAATTTAAATATGCCACTAAAGTATTATTAGCTTGTAAGAAGAGCTTACAAGATGTGAAGTTGTTTCACTCCATGTGCAAAATCCCACGTAATAAAAACAGTAGTAATCATTCGAATCATACGAGGCCAACACGAGGTCGCTTGCGGAACCGATCGTTAAGACGGAAGATCGCATTTCATCTGCATAATTGCATTAGCTGCGCTCCGATTTGGTGGCCAAAAGAAGAGAAAATAAATGGTAATACACACATCCACACTCTTCACCCACTGGCGAAGGTAACCCAATTGATGCATTCGATATGTTTTCCACCGATTATGCCCCACTCCATATCGTACCGAGATTCGATCGTACGACCTGATTTGGCCTTTCTTTTCCTTGGCGTTTTTTTTGTCTTTTTTGTGAACTTCCCATCCACCGTACCCTGCAAGGCTCGAGACACTTTCTATTTCCGGCCGACTCAGGTTCCGATTGCGAACCAGAGGCACCTTTGCGGATGTGCTACGGGTAGAAAGTCGTTTGCTCTAGGTTTCCTTCGATGGTCGCAGCATCCGTACCAAGGCTATACACACTACGCCATTTGGTTTACCTTGCCAGCACTTTCCAAGCGATTCGAGCCTTCAACAGGAAAGCAGGCTTTCTCGGCAAACTGGTAACTGGTGCTGCGTTGCGTTTCACTTTGCGATCTGATACTCATCTCATTGCACAGCGCGAAGAGTGCGGGGTGCGAAAAACGAAGAGGCAAAAAAGACGACCGCAAACAATTGCCCCAGCACATAAAACCAAATGTGTTGCACTCTTCCTGCCTTGGATACTTTCTCGATTTTCTTGTTCAAAGTTCATGATCTCTTGTTGCGGCCTGGAAAGGTCTTGGACTTTCTTTTCTTGATTAGTGCAGGTAACCGTCGTCACCGTTCGTTGGGCGACGCACGAAAAACCCACGCGGCCAGTGACCCAAAAAAGTCATCGAAGCAAATGGATGATGCAGGGGTTCACCCCTAAAGGGTTGTCTAAACGTTTCTCACCCGATCGGAGGGGCGGATTGATTTAATTGAATGTGATCGTTTGTTTGTCGATCTTTGGACAGGGTGTTGGTGGAGGTTTTTCTTACAAACGATGGAGCCAGATTGATGGATGTTTTGTCAGGCTACCTGTCAGATGGTGAGATTGTAGTGATCGAATACGCAACTAATGGGAAGAGAGGAAGTAACGACCATTTCAAATCAAAAAGATATAATAGATGAAAGCGTTGTGTTTGATAAGCACGAATAGACAGCGGTGCATTATTGTTGTATGCATCATTTTTTTTAATTCGGCATTAAGTACATAAAATTATAGCATTGCACATTTTATAGCTAACAGTATTGTAACACATTTCACTTATTATTTGCGTTTAGATGTATTTGAAAGCGATTTTTTGCGATTAAACATTTGCTGTAACATACTTATTAGTCCAAGACGTTCTAATGAGAGAAAATAAACTAATCGAGCCCAACATCCCTCAGGCAAATGCAAGAGAAATTCAAAAAAAAACCCCCGTGAGCACGTACACCACGTGTGCCAGTTTGCCTGGGACGAATAACAAACAGTTCGACCTCCACCATTTTATCATACACGTACAACTACACCGTACAGTTGCATCGTCAATCGGATCGAACCGAATCTCAACCCTGATCTCGACTCGCGTGCAGCCCAACACCCGTGCTGTTCACCGAAATAGCGATGGTTTGGTTTCGGGATCACCGGCGTCAAGTTCAGTGAAACGAGACCTTTCTGTCAACTGCCTGAGCATTTGTTTGGCACTGTCGGGGGAATTTAAATTTCACTCAGTCCGAATATCGCGCATCAAAAATTTCCGAGACGAGTCTACCGACAAATTAGTATCTGTTTATATCGACCTCATTGCCAGAGAAATGAAGGACGACAGTGAATAGAGATGTGAGGAAGTTTTTAAGTATGGTCAAATAATATCGACATTTCGTGAAGAAAAATTTTGGGCAAAATTTTATTTGTTCATACTACCGAGTCCCAACAACATTGTATTTATGCAAGCAACATATGGGGCATATGTATGATGCATTTTACGACCCTTTTTAAGTTTGTCATCTCGTCAGGTTTCTAATTAATCTTGTCCGGGTTTTGCTGGAAACTGGTAAAAGTTTTCCTTCCGTTGTTTTGTCCCATCGCTGCTACAACGAAATCAATCACTCGAAACAGGTAGACAGAAAAAACGATCTAAATTAGCAAAGAAAGGAAACCGGAGCAGTCTGTGACGAAACCGAACCGGGTAGCCTAATCAAGAATAACGTTTCTCCAAAAAATCTGTCATCCGAACAAACCGTTTAATTCGCCCTAGTCAGCAAATCGGGGTGATTTAATTTACTTTATTTTGTGACCTAACAAATTTCTAGATAATGGTACAGACCCATGAGAAAATGTCGCAAAACGACACTTTACAACAAACTCGAAAACATAAAAGCATAAGAGACAAAAAGAAAATGTATAAAGATTACACGGGTAGGAAAAGATGAAGATAAAAAGTATTTAAAAGACAAAAAAAAGTTGTAAAAGAGAAACTGCAAAGCGAATAGGTCGTCAGAGTCGCGGTTCACGATCACGATCGTAAAGAAGACGTGATCGTTCACTTTCCCCTACCGGTGGCTGATGATGGTACATTTGCTGTCTACATGCAAGTTAAACAGAGGAATGGGTCGTGAAGCTTTAATTCCGGTTCACCAACCGTTTCCGTGAGCCAGTACACAACACCAGTGACACTCACGTACGAAAACGGCAAGCACTTTGATTAAAGCACGCGGGAGAAATGATGCTTTGGGGAAGGGAAAAAACAACTATTTAACGAATGGAAAGCTTTAAGGAAAAGTATCATCATGAAAACTGCTATGTGATCACTTTTGGGATTATTTTTTTCTTTCTTTCCCTATAATAAAACACCTGCACTGTATATAGCCAATCCGACACATAAGGGATGATCATTTCGTTGAAGCATCCAGCACAAGATATGTGGAACAAAGCGTAGAAAAAAATCAACCATTTAGCAAGATGTCATCTCGTTGATGGAAGAATGCCGATCGTGTCAGCTTCAACGTTTCTGGCTAGTGTGGTACATAGCTTGCACTACCACTTCTAGCCGCGGGAACCTTAAAACGATCTTTCAGGGATCCTCCCTTTAGTACAGTACCCACAAGGTGCAAAGAGCGAAAAGATCAAACAAAAAATATCACACAGCGGTAGGTTAGGGAAAGAAAACATCGCCACATTGAACCCCCACCATTCATCACGGTCCCGGACCGGTGGAAAGCGGCCAATGTTGCGCAGAGCTATGCCGAGGTGAAAAGGCGGGGTACGAAATCGGAAGCGATCGTCTGTTCGGGCGCATCCACCATGGTGGAAAACTTTATAAATACGATCGTCACGATGGCAGACCGTGTCAGTGTGGCTCACGGTTCGTTGCAGTGTGGTTCGTCGCAAACCCGCAAAGGCAAAGTGATAGCAAAGAGTGGGGCGAACGTAACCTAGAAATAACGGACAAGCAGAACGTACAGTACGCGTACAAAATGCAATTAAAGTGGCACCGATCGCGGGTGAAAGTGAAAGTGCAGCAACGGGCACGCAACTCGTACGCCTACTCGGGCTATGATGATGATACGGGTTGATGAAGTGGTCGTGAGCCGACAGAAAAGAACAGAACAGATCAATGTGCTTTGCAGTGTTGCGCTAACAATGTGATCTTTTGTGCATTTCTCCATGCGATATATATCAGCACCAACGTCGAGTATATTGCCATCGGTCGACAGGCACCTCCGAAAATTTCACTAAAGAAAACACCGCTTGAAAAGTTGTGTCCATCGCGGGAATCGCCACGCTGTGTTCCAGCTAGCCTGCGGTATAGAACGCACGATGGAACGTGCAATAACGCCCGCAGACCACGATGGGGATCGGCGCAGATGCCGTTTCATCGGTTTCTGGCTCCGGAGTATCAAGACGGTGTCGAGGGGATACGGTAAGTGCGAACAATTCTACCTTTAACACTCTGAGGATCTGTGAAGATATTGTGAAATTTAGTGAGATTTTTTGCCCTTTCGCGAAGGAGTGTAATTCTTTTTTAAGAATCGATTTTTTCTTCAAAATATTCACCGGTTCTGTGCAAAGGCATACCAATAAATTAGAGTTTTTTTTTTAAACAAAATGGTTTGCTCAAAAAAATAATTTAAAATTTTAACTTAAGAACACACCAAAGTGTTAACTAAAACAATTAAGGAACCCGTTTAATGGTCGATCCAATGTAATCAGAGTATGGTTGAATAAATTGTCCGGCTGACCTCATTTAACAACGAATTTCTTCGCTTGCAGTCGATCCGTAACTGGCGCAACGTTACCGTCGGCCAGATTCGTCAGCCTCGTGGTGCATGGGTCCCGCAACGAAGAAGCACCCGTGACGATGATGTTGGCCCTCTGGGGACAGCTGATTGATCACGACATCACAGCCACAGCCCAGCCGCGCAGCATTAATGGATCCACGCCTCGCTGCTGCAACGGAGGCGAAGAAAGCACTCATCCCTCCTGTTTGCCGATCAAAGTTCCGCACGACGACCCTTGGCTGTCACATCTCGGTGTGCGCTGTTTGGAGTTTCTTCGGTCAGCACCGGCTCAACGACGCGACTGTTTGCTCTCGTGGCGGGAACAAACAAACCAGGCCACCTCTTTCCTGGACGCTTCACCGATCTACTCGAGCAATCCGCGTTCGTCAGACAATGCACGGATCTTTCGTAACGGCATGCTGCTGTTTGGACGTGGTCCACCACACGAGGACGTCTGCTTTCGGGCGGCCCTTGCGAACCAATGCATACGGCCCGGTGACAGTCGGAGCGGAGAGCAGCCGGGACTGCTAATGATGCACATGATATGGGTGAACGAACACAACCAGATCGCAACGCGCCTATCGGACATTAATCCCCACTGGAGCGATGAGAAAGTGTACCAGGAAACGCGACGCATCGTAGGAGCACTTTTCCAGCACATTACCTATCGGGAGTTTTTGCCACTGGTGCTGGGCAAGGAGGTGTGTCGACTGTTCGATCTGGAGCTAGAAACGAGTGGCTACTATCGCAACTATGACGCTAACGTGAACCCTACCATAGCCAACGAATTTTCGGCCGCTGCCTTTCGTTTCGGACATTCGCTTATCCAGAGCACGTACATGCGTGCTGACCGGCATCACCGTTTCATCGCAAACAATGTCAGTCTGCACGAGGACACGTCTGAGGGTGATTTTGGAGGTCCGGGTTCGTTGCACAGGTTGCTGCGTGGTATGGTCAACCAGAGGGCACTGAAACGCGACGAGTTCATCACGGCTGAGCTGACAAATCATCTGTTCCAGACTAAAAGTAAGTGCGTCACTAAAATGTAACGATCATACGATCATACGAGCTCTTTTAGCTACCTTTCAACGTAAAAAATTGCAATGACTTATTATACTAATAAATATCCGTAAATGCAGGTTTCCCGTTCGGGCTCGATTTGGCTGCGATCAACATCCAGCGCGGTCGTGATCATGGACTTCCGGCGTACGTCAATTGGCGTGGTCCGTGCGGTCTGTCAACGGTGAAAGACTGGTCCGATTTGGAACGCATCATGGGTCCAGCATCGACGAATCGTTTACAGAAAGCTTATCGTACCGTTGATGACATTGACTTGTTTGTCGGTGGTTTAGCAGAACGTCCGGTGGTGGGTGGAATCGTCGGTCCAACATTCTCCTGTATTATTGCTCAACAGTTCAGCAACTTGCGTAAAGGCGATCGGTTTTGGTACGAAAATCCAGGCTTCGAATCATCGTATACACCTGCCCAGCTCGAATCGATTCGTCAGGTAGCGTTTTCGCAAGTGCTTTGCCGTGCGCTGGGCGGTGGCGGAACACTGCAACCATTCGTGTTTCTTCCTTCGGATTTTGGCCAGAACGAAAGACTACCGTGCGAATCGAGACTTATGGCACCCATCGACTTGACGCCATGGAAAGAACGTGACCCATTCAATAACGATGCCGGAGACGAAGACGAGGACGACGACGAAGATGACGAAGACGATGACGATGTGCTACCAGCGAACGGTATCATAGCTACGGCCGACCAAGACACCGCACAATCTTCGACATTTTCTTCAACGACGAGCACTACGCGACGCCCTACTTTGGTACTAGACACTTCCAGTAATGTCATCAATAAAGTGGACCTTATAACGAACGGCAATACTGGGGTGCAACCGAACCGACAGAGACCACAATCTTCGACATTGACAGTCGGACCTACAGTTATCATTAGCAACAAAGTAGACTTTTCACCGACATCCAGCAGACCACTGCCCAGTGGACAATCTTCGACTTCGACGGTTATAGATCACAAACTGGACCTGAAGGTGACTACGAAACCTACTCAGAAACGCAAACCTACCCGCAAAACGACTACCAAGAAACGTCCCACACCGTCAGCGAATCGACCACTAGTGAACAATAATTTGGACTTTTCCGCTTCACGTAACGCAAACGGCACAGTTACTTCCGACGAGGACTCCACAGACCGGCAGCCACTTGCACGTACGAGACGGGCATTGAGTAAAGTTAGGGAGCAGGACGCACGTTACGGATACTACCAAACACCTTCTCCACCACCTGATTACAATGACTACGACGAGGATTATAATACGGACTATGATCCACCTCCACCGTACTTTGCCTATGTCTATCATCGACCAACTACTACAACGACTACAACGCAGACTCCACCGTACGGATATTATCCTCCCTATGGAGGAGGCTATTACACAGCCCCACCGACGCCACCTCCTCCTCATCCACCAAATCCATACTTCGACACCCGAAGACCGTTACGTACAACGACACCACGACGTAGACTCTCGGACAAACTTACGCTTAACGCCGACCTACCACCGCAACACGCTTCGCAGCGGCCAAGGACATCGACGCATAGACCACTGACCGACAATAACTTTCACAAGACACCATCCAATAAACCATTCAAACCATCTTCTCTCGCACAAACTTCTGTCTTCTCTGTAGACTTCAAAAACCTTCCCACTGAAAGTCGTAGCCTATCCACTAACAGTAGTAAATCTTTACTTCCTGCTGTCTCTGCCACAACTACTACTAGTGACACTATCTACGTCTCAAACGAATCCTCTGTCGCTCTGACAGCTACTCGATCGGTTTTTCCTACTTCCGGGGATCTTCCTATGAAACTTTCGGAATCTTTCTCTGTCTACGACTACGGCAATGACTATGACGATACGGTACCGAATCCTAGTAGACAAACGGCAACGGACGCCGACACTGATGGTGACCGACTTCTGGTACTTCCGCTAGACGAACACGACGGCTATCTACGACCGGAGCAAACACATTATGAACCTCTTGTACGCCAATCCGTAGTCAGTATGGATCAGACTTATCGAGACTATTGGACGAAGGAAAGAACCAACACAAGACATTATACTGACTATTTTACGCCAGGTACTTTTCGACCTTTGTACCACGACCTAGCACAAAACGACAGATACGCTCCCGGACATGACAAACAACTGCTGTTAGATGACTACTCAGACAAATTCGTTGGACTGTTACTAGACGGTGCAAAACGTGACGCTACGATTCCTGACAAAGACAATCGACCGACCGTTAAGACACAGGACCGTAATAGATCAAGAATGATTGACTCCGAAAAGACGCAGAATGACGCCCGCTACATGACTGAGCAACGTGCTATCCGAGACGATACAAGCAAAGACAGAACATCGATAACGAAACTCAAAAACAAACGACCGACCATCAACCGACTGAAGACGTCAACCAAAAAACCGAGTGCCATTTCTTTGGTACCGTTTGTACTATTAACCAGCATAGACAGGTAAATCATTCATTATACCATCTGCTAATGAAACGTGTCAGAATTATATCATTTTTCGTTTTTTTACGTATCTCCCCAGACCGGACAATTGGGTAATGTACCATTCCAAGCCATCGAAACATCGAAAACCTCCGGCAACGGTACCACTGCTAAAGAGTGATACATTTTCTCTCAGCGAGTTCCCAAAACCGATTGCCGACCCAGACTGAAGTAACATGTGGCTGAGTTTTGCTGCAATTTTTAACGCATTTCCATGAATACTTTACTGCATACCTTACATTATCATCATATGGCTATTTATTTATTCCACAACATAAAATAAAATTTTATTGAAGAATGCATATCATATTAAAAGCAATACGGTTATAGCATACATACTTTAATGAAATGACGACAATTTTAGAGGAAATTGAAATGGTAAGTATTGGAAGATAATTGAAATCGTAGATCAAACAGTAAGTTCGTTTGTAACTTGAAAACTTGATGCGGCTATAAAACTTACTAACGATGTAATGAAGCGTTTATACCAATAGTTTATTCGTCAACCGATCAATAAGTTAATGACGAAATGGAAAAGAAATATCGTATTGTGTAAAAACCCACAAATAATTTGCATTAACCAACAACAAAACAGAAAAACTAAAGATGAATAAAGAATACCATCACGAGGAATAAATGGATTATATACCTTCCTTCCTCCAAATACCTCATTTTCGTACAGAAAACGCACCATCGCTCGCCGAAGTGAATTTAATATACCGATAAATTAATTACACACATTCGAATCATATGTATCATTCAACGCTATGTATTTATGTAATATATAAGGGGTTTCCGATAGGTTGTGTATACGAGTACAAGTGGAAGGTGAAATAATTTTTCATGCATTCGCATCCTATTTGCGTAACAATAAATTGTATATCTGGAAATTGTGTTGCCTTCTTTTACGCTGCTCTAGGTACTGCTTTTGCAGAATTGCCCTTCCTTTACAGTTAACCAAGAGTAAACAGTATTCATAAACCTATGGAACGTTGTAAATTTTACTTATAAGAATGTACCACACTCGCGCACGCCATTGTAAGCCGTCATGCAAATAAATAAATTTCTTGTGGTTGTCGATATAAAAAAAAACTTAGTCATCACTGCGCGGGAACGCATTGATCGACAAGGAACTGGTTCCATTGCACGACCGCCCTGAACAAATTTCACGTGTTACATTACACATTATCAACCGTTGTTTCGTTATTGCTTTGCAGCTCTCCTCCAGAAGCGAATTACTTTTTCTTTGTTACACGTAGCAGCAGTAATAACAGGCTACACGCACACATTTCACACCTTCGTTCCACATCTTACGATTGTTCCCCTTATTATCGGAATTAGCGATACAAAATTATACATAAAATCAACAGCTCTCAATCTTGCTCTGTCTGTTCCTCTGTATTGAATAATCTCACAGTATGTGAAACATTTAACTTATAAGGATTCGATCAGCTAACACTCCTTCACTCACTCACTGAGCTCGGCAAACGGATATTACAAGGTTTCCCGTTCAATCGTAACATCACAGTGCATTCGAACCCTGTTCCGTACCTTTACACATCAAATGATCGCATTCCTTTTGATATAAAGTGAAACTTTACGACACAAAACGTAAGCTCCTTTCTTCCTAGTTATCTTTACAGATGAATTTTGCTCAAGTATTCACATTCCTGCTTACGTCATTGTCTATTACTGTGTTATCCCTGCGATAACAAAGATTCCGAACAAAACAAAACCTACATCTAATATAACTTAAAAGCTCAAAACATTTGCATTTGAAATCATCATTATTGAGCGTGCTGTTTAATAGAATTTATTTTCGTTATAGGTACTAAATGAAAACATGGAAAACGAAAACCTTCCCATTCATTCTTTCTGTAAACTGTTGTTAAAGCATTCCCTATCATCCATACTCGCAACCGTCATCATGTGCCACGCAATGCACATCCGTGTTTCCTAACACTGTGATAGCACGTCCCATTCCATATCCTACATAATGTACATATTTATCTGAACGAATGAAATTTCTATTACATTTCACGTTATCTAGCGTAGAGGAATAAGTTACTGGCTTGTACACATTACACATAGTTATCAACAATCAACAACGTGGGCAAGCGGCATGCAGATTGCTAAAATCTTTCATTTCAATTACAGTTAAGTTCTATTGGATTAACATTCATTTTCATCTGGTTACTTGTATGATTTTTGATGCCATATACGTAACAATCCACATCCCGTAACTGCGTAATTTTCGTCTTTTATTCTACTGATCTCTACTCAACATGTGGCCATGTAAGTTTTGTAATTTTAATTGATCTGTTGTGATATATACCCTCTACCATTTCATTTACGGCGCTATTTTGCTGCTTTTAATTCTCTCTCTCTCTCTCTCTCTCTCTTTCTTTTTACGCGATTGTAAGCACTGTAGCTAACTTCATGTGCTGTAGGTAATGGTAAATTATCCATGTTTATTATTCACACAAAGCTTTAAAACATTGCGAAACCGGTACCTTAACGTAGGTATCTTTTTTTTTTCAAGGAATTACAATGTTTAAACCATATTTGCATTTGCTGCGGATTTGTGGTTAAAGATGTTATAACATATCAACATTTTAATACTCTTACAATACGCATCTTCACATAAGCGATGCGTAATAAAAATAATTCTACTTTCTGTATGTTTTGCTATTAAGCTACTCAACTAATGCGCTTCATTCTAAAAGATCGCTAATCAGCACCAGGTTACCAGGGAGGCTTATCAACGTTCATAACTAGTGATAGCAAGTAAACGACGAAACGGTGTGATGTTAAAAGTGCACTTTTGTTAAAAGTAAAACACAAAACAGAAAGGACAAATTATCACATTAGCTTCATTCAAGCATTGCCTTTCAGTTCTTTGCCCCCATCTGGCCCGTCCAGTCCATACATTGCTTTTTTGTGGCATAATTCGAAAATGCCTTTGCTCGTATGGACATAGCAATTCTACGCTGGAAGAAACCAACCATGTTTCTAATACGAAAGGAACACATGCGTACAGTTCGATGCATTAAAAACTCCAAACGTTTGACATAAAAATAAAAGAGTAACGTGATGTTTCGAAAACACTTACGCGTTCCAAACGAGCGGGAAGGGGGGAATTGTTCGACTTCATACGGTCGAATCTGGGATCGCGTTAGGATAATTAAATCACTGTAACACACTAACCAATTATTACCTACCCAATATTCGCAACGGCATCGTGATGCGACACTGACTGATCTTAGTTAGAGAATAGATTCTGTTGGCTGGCATCACTTTCGAACTCGGTCCACGCGTTGTTCAGCTCCATGAATATCATTTTAGCCATACTTTCATTCTCCGTACCGGTATGCTAGACAAGAGAGAGAGAGAAAATCAACTATAGGCCAGGCTTTCAGCAAAAACTAGAAAGAACTTTTAGCGCATACCTTGTCGGGATGTACAGCGAGACACGCTTTGCGATATATTTTCTTCACATCAGCCGCAGACACAAGTTGATGCATTTCACACTTTGTCCACTTAGCGCCGGGCCACAACACGGTATGCACGGTGCAGAGTAGAGCACGGATATTATTCTTTTTACCTTCAGTCTGAAAAGAGAAAACACAAATTAGTAATAATTAGACAATACGCATCAAGGTCATGCATTGACAGTTTTTGATTTTTCGATTCGTACCCATTCCATCAGTTTCACCCTTTCGGGGTCCATCTCCTTCACCAGTTCCTCTTTGCGCATATCATTCATCGTTCGTGGTCCTTGGCTTTTCGTGCTACCGAAGGAGTAACCTTGTTGGCCAAGAATATCGCCAAAAATGTCCCCAGATCGGACGCCACCACTCAATGCGTCTTTTGCGTTTCCATTGCTTCCATTCTTCGGCGGTTCGAAATGCGATCTGCTGTAGTCGGGACGTGCTTGTGCCTGGCTCGGATCATTCGGACTGCGCATCTGATGGTTCGGTGTTGACGGAGCTCGCGGTGACGGATTTGCTGTGCTGGCCCCACTAAACTGATGTGTCGGGCTGGAGAACTGTGTTGAACGAGGGCTTGGAGTAGTTCCCGATTTACCACCCCACCCGCTGGAAACACCAGCAGCACCACCACCGCTACCAGCGCCTCCACCGAGACCCGCTGCTAAATTGCCAATGTCGGCGAAAGGATCTTTTGATGCAGCGCTAGTCGATGATGGTTGCTGTTGTGGAACCGTTGTCGTTGGTTGCACCGGGGCAGCACTGTTGTAGATTGCTTGTGGAGCGACACCCGCGAACGCATCGAAACCAAAACTGTTATTTGCATTAGCCGCTGATGCGTCCGATTGCCCTCCTCCGTTCGTAAATGGAGCACCACTTGCTGGTTGCGCTACTCCACCAAAGTGATCAAAGTTTAGATTTAATCCATTCAGATCACTGCTCGATTTGGTACTAGGCAAGGTGCCTCCACTTGGAATTGATGTATCGTCAAGCGTTCCAAAGATATCATCCAACACGGCAGTGGAAGTTGCCGTACCTCGACCACTAGAAGAAACGTGAGCTTCATTGACAGTTTGTCCTGGTACCACCGGTGGTGACAAACCACCAAGCAGATCGTAGGTTTCTTCGATCTTTGGAACCGACTGCGATTCTTCCTGTGTCTGCTTTCCTTGACTAGATTTGTTTAGGCTTAAAAGATCGGCCTCTTGGTGTTCCATGCCAACACCGGGTGGAGTTCCAGATGGATCATCGCCCAGTACTCGATGCATCGGTTGTGGTGACGGTGGTGCCGGCCTTGGTGGTGGTGGTTTATGAGGGATAACCGATTCGACGCTTCCCTTGCCCTTACTGCTTGGTTTCGTGACGAAATTGTCCACGTTCTCTTCATATTCCAACTGCGAAGCGAACAGGATACGAGGATCGCGCGCTGCTTTCGGTGTACTCCATGGTGGGTTGGCAGACGGTGGACGCTCGGAATCACCCACGAATACACTTAGAGCCACACTGAACTTTTGCGGCACATGCTCTACATCCGGAACTTCATCCAACTCGGCACGATCGTAGTTGATCAATGTTTCCTCCTCCGGAATAAAACCAGTATGAAACTGGATCTGGCATATTTTAAGGCCCTGCGGTCGTCCCATACCGCCAAGAGCGTTACGGGCATGGTATAAACTGATCGTAACATCGCCACATACAGTTACATTCATTGCGAGTGCAATTTTTCCCTCCGACGTGTGGTACAGGCGCATTCGTTCATAGTCTTGCAGCGTACAAAATACCGTTCGATCGGCCGTCGCCACCTCCACATACATTCGGCAACCATCGCGGGCCTTTGTCATGCGCGGCACGGGTGTCACAGCAAGTGACACTAGTGTTACCGGCTTGTAGTGTGGCAGGTGCGGTACCGAACGGATAATGTCTCCCAAGTAGTACAGATATCGGAGCTCCGAGGCCCGCATGCTGGGTGGTGTTCGTTTGATAGCAAACATTTGCATTGCATCTTCCGGTTCCGTTACCAATGAGCCGTATATCAGTAAAGCGCACACGACTGTCGCTGCAAGCGCTCGTCCACCGTCAGGGCTTTGAATAATAACGACGGTTTTCGGATCGGCACTCAGAAATCCATAAATATCCTCTACCAGCGAGTAAAGCCCAGTCAGCAGTGGTGCTTTGCCACTTTGCTGTGGAACCGGTGCATAAATAAACCCAGCGTCTACCGTTCGTACCGGGGGCGGTAACCGAGGACAACTGTTTCGACCGACCATATTATAAACGCTCAGCTTCGTGGGTTGGTATCGGCTGTCCAAGAACAGCTTTACATCCTCGATGTTATTCGTGCGATACGTCGACTCTATGCCCTCCGATGGACACGGCATCACTATGATCCGCTGCGTAACATAGCTCATGTCCAGATCTGTTCGGGCGATACTTTGCTGTACCGTTTGCATCACTTTCGAAGAGGTGTCTTTAAGATTCTTCAGAAAGCTTCCCGCGCCACCTTTTATCGAGGAGAATAGTCCACCACTACCACCTCCCATTGCTGGTGGAACCGGCTGACTAAACTGTTGAGTAGGAGGTGTAGGATATGGCGAAGGCCCGGAATGAAGTGGAGGTGCCATGCGTACTGGATCCGGAGGACGCTGAGGGTATTTGTTTCTGAGTGAACCATCGCTAGACACCGGTACGGGACCACCAGGCGGACAAACGGGTCTAGGTGGTGCTGGACGTTCCGGTACTACACCACCGTTGGGCCGATTATGGCTCGGGCTGGGCGCCGGTGTCATGCCTACAGGAGGTGAGTTTAGTGGTTTCCCCAGCAGTCCTAGTGGTGCCTTCAATGGCCATCCTTTCGTTTCCGCAACTGCTGCCAACCGTTCCAGAATGGTAGCAGTATCGAAGCGTTGATTTGGATCAATTTGTAAACATCCACGAATAACTTCACTGAAGCAAGCATACCGCGAATCATTTGCAGGAATAGTGTAGTTTGCGTTTATGATGCGCAGTTTCGCCGAATCCTCGAAGGGATGCTTGCGGTAACAGAGACAATACAAAATGCAACCGAGTGCCCAGACATCCATCTTGATGCCGATCGGATAATTGGCCCATGTATCGAGCTGCTCCGGTGCCCGGTACATTGGAGTCGTGCATCGTGTTAAAGCATCTTCAAGCGTATCTCGCTGCTGGGCATTCCACGTTACATCCGGTGCAAAACTATCCGTAGATGCCGATCCAAAATCGCACAGCTTCAACAATCCATCACTTCCGATCAGAAAGTTCTCAATCTGTAATTTATCAACAAAAAAGGTACAACATAAATGCGCGCTCAAAATGAAAAGAACAAGTGTTGTAATACAAAAAATACCTTTATATCCCGATGGTTGATCGGCTTCGATTGACTGTGCAGATGAGCTACGGCTTTAGTAGCTTGGTAGAACACCCGCAGTACAGTTTCTGGGGCGAGGTCCTGCTCAAGACAATCGTACAACGAACCACCTTTACATAGTTCCGATACGAGCAGATATTCCGCTCGCCGCTGCGAATTGGAGCTTTGTGTTCGATCGATGAAGGTAGCCGCAATGAATTTTACCACATTGGGATGGCCAGACACCTGCTTGTGAATGTTGATCTCACGTATAATGTTGTTGCACTCCTCTTTATCCGTGCCGAGCAGACGCTTCAGTGCGTACTCCGTGTTAGATTGCACATCCTGTGCCACGTACACGTACGCAAATCCACCTGCGTAATGAAAAGGTACAAATAAATTAGATAATGAGGAAACAAAGTGCCACCCTTCCCCGCAGCGTTTTTATAAGGTCCAATTTCTTATAGTGTCAAGATGACCTTTGCCCGTATGTCTTGCGGCTAGATAGCGGGCACAGGACGAGAAACGTTTTTATCCACCCACTCAGACCGTCGCCGTCACCGAGTGTCCTTAAAATGCATTTGACATTTGCTGCGCTCTGGACAAAGGACGGCGACGGTCGGTAATTCGATACGAAACATGATTCCGAATGAGTAACAGCTGGCTGAGGAACACATCGCCACCTATCATTATACCCGTCGCCGTTATCCATTGCGATAACGATAAAATTGCGGCCGACTGGCGTAAACCCTTCGAAGCGACACTAACCTTCCGCTATAACACGTTTGATACGCAGCTTCACATTAGCCACTTCCACCGTCTGGCCCACGAAATCGTTGTCCAATCCATTCGAAGGTGTCGCATTGAAGTAGTTTATGGCCGATTTCAAGAAATCACTCATCTTGTCCGCACGCTCAACCGCACTACGCGATCTTGTTCGGCCGTATTTTTATCAGCACTTGTGCCCACGATAACCCTTTCCTGCTTCCGTTGCGTTTTTTTCTGCGTCCACTGTGTCCACACTGGCTAGATCCTAATCGCGAGACACCCCCTTTCATAGAACGAACGGGATTCTTGCTTCTTTCTTCCCGATAATGCACAACGACGTCGAGAGCCACGAAAAGTCACCCACTTATGCTTGTATTGTATTTCGGTATCTTTCGTTGGTAGTTGTGCACACTGTCAAACACCATTTTCACCACGCTGTCAACAAACGACGTTTGTAAGCATGGGCCGAGTACTCCAATTCGCTGTGCAGCAAACAGGCTGAGAAAATTATAATTCGTACCAGAGACCGTTTGAATCATGGAATCGCTTTTGTACGCTGTTGATCAATTATTACCTATATTTTTACACTTTTTATTGATACCCACCTGTACTTTTGAAACAGCCGCACTTTGCAACGATCGCTTTGACAATTGTCGGAATGGGCCGTAATTTGACAGCTGATTTTGATGTAACCATAATCGTCACAAGTGAAATTCATTGTTCGTAAAAAAGAAAATTGTGATCTCGCCAGACACTTGCCCATTTGTGTTTGTTTTGTTTCTAGCCTAACCAGCCCAATACTCCATCGCCCAAGTGCACAGCGCACTGCTTTTATCGCTTCCTCTCTAGTGCAACAAATTCGCAACATTTTCGTAACATGTCGCACCAAACTGGCATCAAGGGTAGGTTTTGTACGGACAGAATGAATCAACCATCGAAGATCGTCATCAACCGGGAATGGCGTGCAAAATTTCTTTTTGCACCAGCTCATCAGCAAAACGAACAAAATATCCATACGGTGTATGACGAGTCTAATTGCTTTTTTCATCACTACCTTTTTCTTCAGCAAATGCCGAGCTATTGAAATTTTTTGGAAAATCCAAAGATGGAAAGACCAGAGTGTTGAAAGTTTCTATCGAGAATGGTAAGCTCTATAATGCCCTACGCAGGTTTGCAAATAGTTCATTTCGCTCGACACATTTCAGAGGAACTTCGACTGGTAAGCCACAGTGACGTCAAACGTGACTGGGAAAAAGATTACGATTCGTTGGTAAGACCACTGATAGAAGAAAGTACACCATGTTACATCCTTTATAGGTAAATAGTTCGCAAACGGCAGTAAATAGTAAGTAAATAGTTCACCATTATCATTCCTTTTAACCTCACAGATTGGACTATAAAATTCCCACCGGATACGCATGGCTGCTGATGAGCTGGGTCCCCGAATCGGCAACGGTGCGACAGAAAATGCTTTATGCTTCGACCAAAGCAACGCTGAAGCTCGAATTCGGTTCAGGTCACATAAAAGAAGAGCTGAATGCAACGTCCAAGGAGGAAACGACGCTGCAGGGTTATCATAAGCATAAGGTCGATTTCAGCACACCGGCCCCGCTGACCAGTCGCGAGGAAGAACTAGCTGAACTGCGCAAAACAGAAGTTAAGGCAGATTTCGGTATAGACACAAAGCAACAGACGCTTGGAGGGATCAACTGCCCAATATCGGATGCGGTCGCACAAGCGCTACATGATATGCGCCGTGGAGGCTACAATTATCTGCAGTTTCGTATCGATCTTGAAGAAGAGAAGATACACTTGGTCAAAGCGGACAACATCGAACTGACAACACTGCCAACGCAAGTCCCGACCGACCATGCACGCTATCATCTGTACATTTTCAAGCATCATCACGAAGGAAACTATTTGGAAAGTGTCGTATTTGTCTATTCGATGCCCGGCTACAGCTGCTCCATTCGTGAGCGTATGATGTATTCAAGCTGCAAGGGGCCGTTTTCTGCGACCATCGAAAAACACGGCATACAGGTAGCGAAGAAGCTTGAGATTGACAACGGTGCAGAACTGACGGAAGAGTTCCTCCACGAGGAGCTTCATCCGCGCAAGCTTAACCTTCGGCCGCAGTTTTCTAAACCGAAGGGCCCACCAAGCCGCGGAGCTAAAAGACTGACAAAACCACAAGCTGTCGAATAAGAACCGAGGCTAACTGAGCATGGATAGGGGTCACAATTAAGGCGCTACACCACGTTGCTAGCTAGATCACCTGCCGACGCACCCACCTTTCATCGCATTTTGCATCGCATTGTGGCAATACACTTTTATGTATGTTTGTCTGTTTGTGTAGAACATAACTTATTGAACCCATTTTTCGTAGAATCACAAGGCAGAAACAACGATCACGCAATATTGACGGCTAAAAACCCGCAATGAAGAGGACACGAATCCTTTTCAAGCATTACGCTATACACTTGCAAACAATGTAGTTAAAAACCGTGTACAGTATCAAAAGTATTATACAGTTCATCACATAAAGGTTATGAATATAGCATCTTTTGGAAGGGAACAACACAAAAAGAAACATGTCTCGAAATCGAAATTAATAATATCCAATGAACTGTGTTCTCCGACGAGCAGCACTAAGAAGTACCGAAAATCACGACAAATACGGGCATGTGTCGTTAAATGTTCGGCCAACAATTACAGGACATCCGGCTAAAAATGCCTGTTTCAGTTCGTGCTCCATGAGCCGCTTTACAGTTAATGCATGTTCGTATAAGTATTGAAGAAAATGTATGTAGAATGGCTACATTTTGAGTTGTAAAATGTGCTTTACCTTACCCAACTATATTATCATTTTCTTACGCCAGCTCAAACTATTCAATCTAAACTTTCAATAAAGATCGAACTGAATAAAATATTATATTTTTCAAAAAAGAACTGGTTGTTAGTTTAAAATTAAAACATCTAGAAAATTAGGCTCATCTCTACTGCGTGAGTTGTTTTTTTTTCATTGGGCAAAAATTGTAGGTGAAACATCAAGATTTAGCGCATGATCGTTTCCGTGGTAGCCAGTTGTGTGTATGTTTTGATTTTATAAAACGATGACCTTGAAACAAGACAAGAATACAAGTAAACAAACTGTTGATAGGTTGGTAAATCTAGTTGTCAGAGGAAACATTTCAAGTTGCCAAAAAATGGCGCGCAATGTTTAGAACACTGTTTTTAGTTTCGTCGTCGCTTGCAAAATGGAACCGGATTTCGAAGGCTTTTGCACTGGTAAGTGATGCAGTACAGTTTAAACTCTAACGATAAACGAATAAACCATTGCTATATGATATCAGACAGCGAAATTGTGACGAAACATGCAGATCGTTGGCGTAAAGTAAGCTTCGGTGTACCTGTTTTCGATCGGCTCACGGGAGGTGGCATATCCTGCAGAGGAATTTTCGAATTGGCTGGAGATCCTGGTTCGGGCAAAACGCAGATTGCTTTGAAGTTGGCTTTAACAGCTCAAACCGAGGTTCCGGAATCGTCCGTGGTGTACATATGTACGGAGCATATGTTTCCCTCCAGTAGGCTTCTACAAATGGAAGCAGCACATAAGCGCCAGTATCCATACGATGATGCGGTACAGACTCACAACTTTGCAGATCATATCCTTGTGGAGCATGTACGATGTGTGGTACGTAAACGATAATTCGTTTGCCTGTTTATCCTGCAAATTTTAATCAATTTTATCTCGATTTCAGCCTAACTTAATGGCGTGTCTGTTCGATCGGTTACCTAAACTATTAGAAAAAACAAAGATCAGTGTGCTTATCATCGATTCAATCACCAGCCCATTCGTAGAAGAGAACAATTACATTTTGCGGGCCGAAACGTTTCGGTCGATAGTGCACCATTTGCAGCACCTCCAAGAGCAGTACAATTTTGCCACATTTGTCACAAATCAAGTCCGAGCAGTGATCGATTCGGCTACGCTCGACGATCAACGTATCGTTCCGGCGCTTGGTCTAAGCTGGGGCACACTGGTACACACACGTTTGCAACTTTTCCGAAAGATGAACTCGAACGAAAGACGATGTTGCGTAGTGTTTGGACCATCTTTAACACCGGAGCATGGATACTATGAAATCAACGAGTCGGGCCCGATTGATGCTCGTTAGAAGCTGCCCTTCGGCAAACATGTAAGTAAGAAACGTTCCATTGTTTACACACCTGCAGTAGTCCACAGATTTATTATTGTTCATAAAGATAGTGTCGCGGGCCTCACTCGAGCCAAATACCTATTAGTATGAGCGAACGGATGTGGATCGGTGAGATCTTCTCTGCCATACACACCAATTACAAACAGTATCGACCAAATATGATAAAAAGTATAGTATATAGGATTGATTGTTAACAGTACATTACATAAACATTTTGTTTAGCAATATTTCTAAACAGTTTCTGGTTGTTTGTCTAAACAGATTCCTAAGAGCGATAACATTCACCTTTGGCAAATAGTAAGTTTTTGTTTTCCATTGTGTAAGCATGGAGAGCATGGACATGTGTTTTTGGCTATTGTTTATGGGTCTCTCTTTTTTTTCTCTTTTTGTTGTGAATTGTTTTGTTAATTTAAACATTTTCCTAAACTAAGCACATGTTTCTACCGATGTTTGAGTCTTTTTTAAAATGCTGCTCACGTACGCTAATCATAATCAACTAGTCTAGTCTCTGTAATCGTATGTTTTAAAACATTTCTCACTAGTTTTTGTTTGTCTTTCTTGTTTACGAACGATGGTGGGTAATGTCGTTTTTAAAACGTTGATATTTAACAACACTTTAGAGTAGAGAGTAGCGTTAGGTTAGTACGTGTAATTAGAGCAATAGTAGCCGCTAGGTAACTCAATTGCCAATACACACAGGGCAGAAGATACGCTCGCAAACGCTATTCGCTTTCTTCTAGTGAAATTAGATTGTCTTAGTAGTAACATTACACAGCTGATAGACATGGGTTGTTTCTGAATCATCTTAGTATTTGTTGGCTTTTGTCCGGTAATTTCTTAATTCATTATTACGACTAAACGCTATTTACACATCACATTCTGTAAAATACCCGATAGACATTGTTTTTACTATGACAAAAATTATCCAAAGCACGATGTTTAACACAAAAAGCGTTGTCAGCTGTTATTATGCTATAATGTTGTTCAGTTAGTTCTGTTTTTTCTTTGTTTTTGCTAGCAATGTGATAGAATCCAGAACAAAATTCGAATGATTATTCCATCATTTAACTTCTTTTCCAGTTGTACTGTAAATTCCGATTAGTGATGGTAAGTTTCTAGCAACAAAACTCTGCTACATTGCACAATTTTATCTTAGCAAAAATATACTTTATCTATGTAAAACTAAAAGCATTTTATGCTGGAACGACGATTTACGCGATGCGGTAGTTTATATTGTTCAAGAATGTATGCATTGACATCGATCGGATGCCCGCATTGAATCAGTCACAAAAAAAAAGTTGTTGAAATGTTTCTTTCAACAGAATGATGGTGGCATCTGCTTCATGAATATGCTATCGTAAAAGCGGTTGAACGCGCATAGCAAAGAAGAATTAAAAAAATAACAGGCAGAAGTTAATTTATCACAGGCGTATCTTTTCTTCCAGAAAATATTCGAAGTCCTTTGACGGATGTCTGAAAAGTTACGGGGATTAGTTAGAAAACATATGCACGGTTGTAATAAGCAACAATGTTAGCTGGTAACGTGCGTTAACGTATTAACGAGAAATGTAAAACACTCTGCTATCGAGCACATGCTTTTCTGTTTACATGCTCAAGCGAAAAATGGTTCTAATTCATGAGGAAAGTTTCTTCGCTGAAGCGAAAGTAACTTCCACTAGCTATTGAATGATGAAATAATATACACAACACTTTGCTACAATTATCTTCATCCAACTTTGACATACATACAAACAAAATAAAACGATGCACTTTAAGAAATACCATCAACTGCTAGGAGCTTTTCTTCAGTTTCTTAATATATTACTCTTTGTCGGGGCCTCTTCAGGAATAGCAGCTTGTTCAACATCTACCAGCTGTATCTTAGTTCTTGCCCCGATAATATGCGACCCTTGATTTGTTAGTTTCCATGCAATGGCTTTTTTTTCCTACGGTGTCATGAAGCATTTCATTACCGGGTTTTCAATTATATCGTGCGTTTTGGGCCAATTGATTTCTAATGATTCTTTGCATAATTCACTAATCACCGTTGTTGCTTACATATGAAAAATGTAGAAAAGCTCTAGAAGTTTTGCCATGTCGAATGGAAAGCAGCCGATGCTGCCTGGGTATCAAGGAAGTATTTGTTAAATGTTTGCTGATACACCAAAAACACAGACACATTTCATTTTGCTGATTTTTGTACATTACTTCTGTCGGTTCTACGTAGCTCTTACGCTTAATGAAACTGATTTAAAATTATGCTTCATGATCATATGTGAAAGAATTATTTGCTAAACGAAAAAGAGATCTGAGAATTACATGAATAAGGATTAAGGTGATAATGATGAACTGTAAACCAATCGAAACTTCTATTTAACAAACAGATCGAAAATGAACACACCAATCAATGTATGGCACTGGTTAAAACGAAATATATATATACGTAAGATCATCAGACAAATTGAACTATTAACTGCTATGTAGTAGGTAATGGCAAGCACAGCTTCTAATCTATCTAAAAGCAGCATTGAACAACCAAAACAAAAACAGAGAACTAGAAATCGAGCGTATTGTTCTTTTTTTGCGATAGAAAGAGAACAGCAAGAGAAAGTTTGGGCCACTGTGAGACGAATGCATGGCAAATCAATCCAGATCGTCAGCCACGACTCTACTTCAGTGTTTCAAAGTGTGCCCCTTGCCGCGCTCGTTCACTAATGTTCTAAGCTATCTAGTAGTTTAACTTTACGCCAAAGAGGTTTGGAATTGACTTTACCTTCTTCTTTGAGCCGTTCAGACAGTCTTTGTACATATCGGAACGAAGGAAGCGCGAGTAGGAGTCACTCTTCATCAGATAAAACACGTGATCGGCTGCGACATCAAAGCACCAGCGGCTTGGTTGTGCCGCCCCTTCCTTCACAACCTCGCGGGCCAGTTCGAGCGACTTCGAGTCGATATTTACCGGGCAGGCAGCATCCGGTGCGAGATACTCGTTCCAGATTGCCTTAGCGGCATCCTTTATCTGAGACTGCGGTAAAGCTTTCATGTCTTGTATCGCTTCCCAGAATCTGTGAAATTGAATGCGAACGGAAAAAAAAGAATCTCCATTAAACACGGGAACCATACCTGTGACAAACATGTAGCCTGTTACTTTAAGTTTTCACCGCTGAATTCTTTATCGAGAAACTTGGTAAACTGCTCGCGACCAATCGGATCATTTAATAATTCTCGCAAACTAAAGCCCCATCGTTTGACACGTTTCATCGGGATATCCTTTCTGTTGAAATAATAAAAAGGTATTATAATGCTCAATTGTCGATATCCACCACGAAGCCCGCGTACCCGAGTTTTTCCGCATCCCAAAATTCGGTATTGTCCGTTTGCCATGGATTGGGATGATCCGGGGCCGATTGAAAATAATCAAACTCGCTATACTGTTCATAGTACGAGATGTAGCTGGAATGGTAACAATGAAGATTTGTATTCTGTCGCTAAAAAGACACAACGATTATGTACTTACGATTCAGCTACTTTTGAAACTTTGATCGTGCGTCTATCGAGCTTTTGCTTGAGCAAAGTGATCGTTTTTGCCATCGTTTCTGCCGGGTTGCTGTGTGCGGCCGTACCGGCTGATCCTGATCCGAGCGATGAAGCCCCCTTTCGGTACGCCTTTTTGATGTCCATTTCGGTCGTATTGACGCAACCCGGCATCGGTCGATGCACATCCCAGAACGCACGTTCCTGTGAGTCCAACACTTTACGCTCGAGTTTGTCCCGCTTTTTATCCACCTTGCTTTGCGCTTCTGCCTGCATGAAAATAAACTCCCATTTGCGCGAGAACATCTTCTGCAGCTTGGCCAGATTTTCTGCCTCGTAGTCGGCCAGCTCAAGCCGTGTCTTGTTTTGCATCGTGCGCTTGCACAGATAGATGGCATAGTCGGTATTTTCCGGTTCCCAAAAGTTGGACGGCCAGAAGTAGGGCGTCTGGAAGCGATAGAACGTACCATCGTTCCGTACCGTCAATTGATGGTCATCGATCGGGAAAAGATATCCGTGCGATGCGAGCAGATGCGCTAAGTGCAGCGCCTCACTAATGTCGTCCACCGTTAGGTTGGTCATGATCCATTGGATGAGATCCGCTCCGGTAAACACTGACGGCACTTTGCTCATGAAGGCCTTCACCGTACGCACCGACACGCCACTTCCTTCGCTTTGCATCCGTTCAACGATGGCTTCCATCTTCTTGTACACCAGAATGTTGGGCGCATCCTGACCTTGGGGTAGGATCTGTTGCACCATATGGCTACTGTTGGCCATGGTGCTGGCGCTAAAGCTTACTACCGCGTTACACGACCCACCGCTGGTTCCTCCCGCACTGGACGACTTTGTCGGAAGACCCGTGGCGCCACTGTTGGAACCGGAGTACATGTTTTTCGCAAGTTTTTCCTTTTCTATGTCAACGCTTTTCTTCGTAACCATCCTTCGTTACGATAGCTGGCAAAATGGATTGCAATATTATCTGGGTGGTATCGATATACTGTGTACGTTGGGATGTTTCGATGATGGATTTGGGTTGCCTCTTCCGCTTTCCCAACAGCACTCGTTGGATTATGTCTATCAGCTGAGTTAAGAAGAAAAAAAAGCACACACCATTCCGTAGTTAAGACGTAAATAGTCGATATAAAATAAATTTCAAAAAAAACCATCGTTCACTCACTGAAACGGACACTCCACACCCAACTTTTGCAAACAGCCTTGGTTGTCCTGGATCACTGTTCCACCTTTTCTTGTTTGCGTTTTACCTGCTTATTTCCCCGATGCTTGTGACACAGTTAAAAAAAATTGTGGCACACCTCCCTCAACACAAACGTACAACGTGCGGGTCAGTTCCGCGCAAACGATGGCCAGCCGAGCGATACATCAGCATGGCAACCCATTTTTATTCTATCGTTGTGCGAAACATTATCTGCCAGTTAAAAACACATTCAGCTTACGATGGAGCCGAACTTACTTGGTGGAGTGCAAAAATGAAAATGGCAATTTTCACATCTCTCCTTATACGAATGGTAATGAACAAGGACATAGACCGCGCGCGTTTGCGTGTATGTGTGCGTGAAAATAAATGTGATTTTTCGCCTATTTTTGAGCGGAATTTTCCACCATCCGTGAGCGGAATGGCATCTTCTGGGAGATCCAAAGAGAGCGATAGCTAAAAGCGAGAATATTCCGAATAGGTGACAACCGAAAAGGATACAATACGGAGCACATACCCGAATATCCTGGATTTGTTGAGCGAAACCAGCGTGCTCGATCGCTGATAGCAACACGTTTCGATTTTAGCTCTTCGGAAGGTGACCAATCGAACAATTATAATTGATTAACTAAATTGGGTAAATGAAAACGAAACCATGTTCTCAACGATAAAAAATGCGCGTTTAGAAACTGCACAATTAGTTTGTAAACAGCTTCGGTCAGTTGTATTTGCGCTTTAAACACGTAACCCACCGAAAGACATATGATATAATGAGTCATTTTTATTGCCAGCCTATAATTTTAGCAATGCGGATTTGTTCTGCCGATATGCATTTTGTTATATACAAGTGGTTCTGGACCACTTCGCGACCGTGTTAATTACCCTGCATGCAACATTGCCCACCAATGTGCAGCAATAAAACTAAATCTTTAATCTGTTGCAAGTGGCTTTATCGGTCCCATTCCGTAACAACTGGTAAATATTTTCAATCCATGCTACGTGATATGATACGCTCTTCTTTCGAAAGCTTTCATGAGATAACACACAACAAAATCATTCATTTTGCGGCGAGAGTTTTGTTGTTTGTTGCTTATTTTTATTTTTTAAACCCTCCAGCACCCATTATCAGCTAACCGAAATGTTTGCTAATTTAATTGCACAATTCGTTGTACCACTGCTTGCTCACCGAGCACTTCTGATTAACGCATGCCGGGCATCGTAGCAAGAACTTTGGCCCAACGGTGGAACCGTTTGATAAATGCTGCCGTACTACGTCCGTGAGGGCATCTATAAACAGTGGATGATCATTCGGAGCGGCCGCTCGACCAATCTTTTCCGCGCCAACCTCATGTGCCAGCTCTTGGCAGTACTCAATGTCCAGCTCATGCAGCGTTTCGATGTGCTCGTTAACGAATGCGATCGGTATAAGGATGAAATTTTTCTTACCCTGCTTCACATAACCCTTGATGGCATCCTCCGTGAATGGTTCCAGCCAGGGCAGCGGTCCTACCTTAGACTGCCACACTAGACAGTATGGTTGGGACCAGGCAAGCTCTTGCATGACATTCTGAACAGTAGCGCCAACTTCGGAGGGATACGCATCGCCACGGTTAACCGCTCGTAGAGGCAGCGAGTGTGCAGAGAAAAGCAAAACTACGTCCTTCCGCTTGTCGGCAGGAAACTTCTCCAACTCTTTGCGAATGTTGTCGGCAAACGTTTTGGCCAGCAGCGGATGTGTTCCCCATCGATCGATAACACTCCAGCGAGCCTTTTCTAGTCCGTTCAGAGAGTTACCCTTGAAGTGTGTGAAGATGGCATTAAAACTGGATCCGGATGTGGCACAGCTGTACTGTGGATACTGAGAAAACAAAACCACCCGCTCGGGCTGGTCACGTTCCACTTCACGAAATGTATCCTCCGTCAGTGGGTTCACATATCGAAAGGCCACGTAATGCTTGTGCGGTGCAGTTTCCGGTGAAAGTTTATCCAGCTGTTTACACATCAGTTCGCCCTGCACATTGGTCCACTTTAGAATCGGTGAACCGCCGCCAATTTCGGAATATTTTTTCTGCACTTCAGGTGTACGGCGCTTCGCAATCCATGGACCAAGTTTGCTGGAAATGGTACATACATTAGCATACAATCGAGAACATTCTTGTGAAATAGTGACTAAGCAGAACAACTTCGGCACACGTATGTTCCTACCTTTGTACCGGTAGTTGGATCATATCACGATCGGTCATGATGCGGTGCAGGTAATCATGTACCTGGTCCGTGTTTTGTGGCCCACCCATATTAAGCATAACCACAGCCGTTCGTGGTTTGGTGGCAACGGTGCGAAATTGATAGAAGCCTAAAGTAGTCGAACGGAAAAGCAAACAAACAAATGTACAAACATTCACCAATCGATCATAATTCAATATTTTCAACTCACGTACCATGTGTGGTTGCCCCACTGGCAAAACATTTTTTCAACAGCGAATGCATACCGTTAACGTTAATCACTTTCACTCAACAATTAAAGCAATAGACGGGCGCGAGCAGACGTAACTTTCCTGCTTCGTTTCGCTTTGGAAAAAAACGTACACATGAAATCCCATTCACCAATCAGCCGGCTAGACAAAGTGCGGCTCTTCGGTCAAATAAAATGACAGCTTGTGTATTTTTTAATAATTTTTCGTGTTTTGTGCAATTTGATATGTTTGCAACAGATTGGTGGCTGGAAATGTAATTTTATAGTTTTTCCTTGTTGTACATCAGATTTACACAACATCTGCATCTGTATGCCGTAGAGTACAAAATATACATAGAAATACATTTTGTTTGGTGTACATGAGCTTGAGAGAAAGACAGCACAATTTTCTCAACAACAATTCACAGGCAAATACGCAATTCCACAGAATATTCTATCGTGGATAGAATCTTATTTTATTAACAAATATCAGAAACAGTACTGCACATAAATAATACGTTTTTCATTGTCATGTTAGTAAGAATGTGAATGGAAAACCTGCGTTGGTACATACATTGGCACTCATCGGATCTAAAGACCACATTGGTGACCTTTCTGCCCTGGTTGTAGAAAATGTAAAATTAGTGTCCCAGGCAGATCATGATAATTGCATACAGAGTTGTAAAATGTGTTCGCTTATAATTTAAAAAATCGAGTTGTTTTCGTTGTTTAAACTGTAGGTTATGCATTGGTATGGATTGACTATGCACCGCCAATCAGGGCGCATAGAACACGCTTGTAATCACCGGACGTTTCGTTCTGCAATGCGAAAGAAAATAAAAACATATTTCTGTTACAGCTGCCATCATCTCAACTTGAGTAGTAGTAGTACTACAACACTTACCTTCACCATGCTGAGAAGTGTTTTGTTGTACATTTGCTCAAACTCGTCCTTGATGTTTTGCAGATCAATTTCCGCTCGACTGATGATAATGCGGATCAGGGTTTTATCATCCGTTCCCATACCATCCATAGCCAGGAACAGTTTTTTGGCGAAGAAATGTGGCGCCATCTGGACACACTCGACGATCGCGCTCAAGGCTTCGTAGAAATCGCCGCTCACCTCAGCCTTCAGTGCCTGTTCGATGGTACGGCCGGTAAGTTTTTTGTACTCCTCGAACACAATCTCCAGCTGGCTAAAGGAAGCGTGGGCTAGAATCTTGTAAAACACCGACTCATCCGTGCCCCATTTGCCTTCACCAGCATTATAAAGGCTCTTGGCTTGCTCAACGGCTAGGTCGGGATCGATAACATCGTTTGTGTCTCGTGTACCGGTAATGATAAGCGTTAACAATTTCCTGAAGCTACCGGACGTTTCCGAGCAGACGTGTTCGGCCAGCGGTCGATCGTACATCTCTTCATATCGGCGTGAAATCGCGTGCATCTGATCGTTATCTTGAGAGCACAGTATCTCGATCAGTGTAGTCTCATCCGTACCGATACCATCCATTGCCTTGTAGAGCTGCTTGCAGAGGTAGTTGACCGGTGGCAACATTAGACCGACGATAACGTCCTCAAATTTACCGCTCAGCTCCGATTTGAGATCCTTTACCAGATCTCGTTTCAAGTCCTGTCTGAATGCATCAATAATTTGCAAACGTTGATAGTTACTCCGCGAGCAAAGTATGTCGATAATCGCCTGCTCATCTGTACCGAAGCCCTTCATCGCTTTACGGAGTGCGGCCGCATCTTCATGTGGGTTGAAACTTTCCGCCGGATGTACGGTGGGAACAGGCTGCAATCAGTGAACGTTGTCGTTAAAAGAGGTAGATCGTCATGCATATATAACAGACACACAGAGTAGCCTCGGTACATTTAACATGTGTTCGTGATGCCCTCGACAAGGTCGACCAGTTCGGTAGTACACTAGAGGCAAGCAATTGCACCTGTTGGTGTCATATGATCGAAAACACTGATTTAACCTCATTTCCATGTTGTATTCTATTGATTCGCCATAATGATAAAATGAACAAAAAGTTCGTTCTACAGCATTTCTGCAAAGCATATCACTACGCCTCCTCGATAGCGTTACAACCATGAGTGACTAATATATTTTTTTAGTGTAATTTCTTTTAAAAATAGAATTCACACTCACCACATAATACCAAGACATTGCTGATAGGAAAACGGATTTTACTACCGGTAGGAAGCAAACCGGGAATAACACCAATCGGGAACTAGGGTGTGAATCACTTGAAACTATAAAGTGGTTTACACGATCCACCAAAGGACACGTCAGATGATCGCTGCTATTGCTTGTTGTTCACTGATGCACCAAAATCACTCGTACGATTGACGCCACCGGTTCACTGCGTACGAAGTATGCGATACAATTGTTGTCCACGGACTGGTGGTGGTGGATTTATATTTCTTTTCACGCTACGCAGTGTCTGGTTCTCTCAAACAGGCCAACATTTCTCTTGTTTACTTGGAATCACGAATCGCGTGGTTCGCTTCAGTTGAGAATCTGATGAGAGTGGCCTCTGGTACGATCATGTGAGAGCGACCGACAAACATGGATGGATGGTGGCATTATGCCAAACAGCAGAATCTAATCGTTCTTATTTTAAAAGACGAGATGAGTCATGCAAAAGCAAAATATATATATTGTTGAAGTAATTATCACGTATGAATATTTAAATTAGAATTTATTACTTAATATGGTTTGTGAAACTATCACGCAAATTTTCAAATAAAAATTACGAATAATATTTTCCGGTGGATAAATATTCATCACAAAGCAAAACTCTCACAGTTAATGCGAATATTGGCCCTTTGTAGTGATTATTGATCCTTTTGAAAAATCATTATTTCGCAGGTAAAATGTCATTAAAATTCAATTTCCGTGCGACTAACTATTTCTGACGTGTACCGCGTTCTGAAACTGCTTTTCGTTGTGTAGAATAAATTATGCCACTTACCAATTCGGTACAACATTTGTCGAAGGCGATTGCTCAATGTGTGGCCCAGTAGCTAGTGGGATTTGTAGTGTGGAATCAGCATGATGTCTTACTATGGACGACAGATTATCGATTTTTCCATTAATTCGGGTGGACCTTGCGCCTACTAAAGCATGTGTAACTGACAACATTGTAAAAGAGGAGCGGCGGAGAAGACAGACCAGGTGGCGCCTTTACTGGTCTGTCGATTAAAGCCGTAATGAACCTATGTATGAGACCGCACCCAAAGTTAATCAGGTTCATGAGGCAAATGAGGCTGATTATTATCATAATTTACGAGAATGATGTTAATGTATCCTTTAAAGCCATAGTTTGCGATAGAATGTTATAAAATTGTTTATTGTTGAACAAGAGATTCGACACCGAAACACAGACATATACGAAACCCGTGACCATAAGGCATGCTTTGCGTCAACTTAAGGAGTAGTAATACGATTAGAAGTGTTGAAGATTCTGTCATGATGCGCTGCTTGCACTCTTCAGGCGTTTCCGATCAATGCACAAAGGGCCCGTTTGTAGTCACCAGATGTTTCGCTCTAGGGAAGAGATAGGAAATACAGTCACAAATGAAACTTCTTCATTAGCTGCTACAGCACGACTAGCTGCTGTACTTACTCGGACGGCGCTGACGAGCGTCTTGTTGTACATTTGCTCGAACTCATCCTTGATGTTCTCCAGGTCGATCTCGGACCGCGACACAATGATGCGAATCAGTGTCGCATCGTCAGTTCCGACACCGTCCATAGCTTTATGCAGCCGTTTGGCAAAGAAATGCGGTGCCATCTGGACGCATTCCACGATCGCGCTCAGCGCATCGTAAAGCTCACCGCTAAGTTCCGACTTGAGCGCCTGCTCGATCGTACGCCCGGACAAACTTTTGTACTCTTCGAACACAATCTCGAGCTGATCGAAGGAGGCATGGGCAAGGATCTTGTAGAACACATCCTCATCCGTACCGAGCTTGCCTTCACCAGCATCGTACAGTTGTTTTGCCTGCTCGACGGCAAGATCAGGATCAACCGTACCCTGGGGATCGCGAGCACCGACGATGATCATTGTCAGAAGTCGACGGAAGCTACCGGATGTTTCGCTGCACAAATGCTCTGCCAGCGGACGATTGTACATCTCCTCGTAGCAGTCAACGATTCCCTTAATTTGATCGTTCGTCTGAGGACAAATGATTTCGATCAGCGACTTCTCATTCGTACCGATTCCGTCCATCGCCTTGTGCAACTGCTTGCACAGATACGCTTCCGGACGCAGCATCAGCCCAAGAATGACATCTTCAAACTTGCCGCCCAGTTCCGACTTCAGATCATCGATCAAATCCTGCCATGGGAGAAAGATTTATTAATAGATCTGTGTGCCTGTTACTAGGGGTTTTTCAACTTACTCTTCCCAATTCTCGCTTGAACGCTTCAGCTATCTCTTGACGCTGGTCATTGGATCTGGCACATAGAATATCAATGATCGCCTGTTCGTCGGTTCCAAAACCTTTCATCGCCTTTCGAAGCGCATTTGCATCGGCAGATGCATCGAAATCCTCTGCCGGCACAACGGTGGGGTGGGGCTGCGAAAAGAACGCAACAATCGCTTAGGAAACGTTTCTACTCAATTAATTGCGGCAGTCGCGGTTTTTTCCTTTGTTGGAATTTGAGCAAATACAGACATTACGCTGGTTCCCTCTACTCACCGTGTAATACCAAGACATGGCAGTATTGTTTAGCACAAACAAACAGTTTAACACAATTTACTACTGAAGTAGAGACGCTACAAACAATGACGCGCTTTGGAATGGAATCTGGCACAAAACAGAAGAAGCAGCGCGAACGGTGTTTTTGTCGGGACGGGTTTTTAGTGCGAACGAAGGAAGATGAAAACAGTTAACAAGAATCCAGGGATGCAGATCCACGACGCAATATACGACTGCGCTTGACAGAGATGTAAACTGACGGTTATGCATACACAAGAACGAGATGGGAAAGATACGCTTTTCGGACGCATCGTATTCTATGTGTTGGTATGCGTGTTACAGCGCAATGAACACGTGCGCTACCACCACAAGTTGACGATGAACTCGTTCCAAACCGCGGTTTTCCATTCAAATCGATTAGCATGGATAGGTTTTATTATTTTCGTGATTTGTTTTCAAACACTAAACTTTTTTAATTGGGGAAAAATGCCGCTTGCATCAAGAAAGAAACGAATAATGCATTTGGTTGCATTTCGTTTCAATATTAACTCAACCTTTGTATATCGTCCGACAAAAGAATATGTGGAAACTGTACTTTAGATGCGAATGATCGTATAAAAAAATTACTTTCCGTAAGTTTATGTGAAGCTACGTTTACGGTGTACAAATGTTTTCGGAAAATTTTGTTTATTAACGATTACTTTAAAATCTGTCCCCGCCTTCGTTTAACAATTTCAAAACTCAGATATGCGTTGGAAGAGACAACGACAAAAAATACGAATAGATGTATCGTATGCTATCAGTCGCAGATGATTTGTTGTCGATTCCATCCAATCAATAGCCTGCGATAAGCAAACATTCAACAGTCCAGCGCTAACATTCATTTTTTGCTACATGGAAACATATCTTAAGCTATGGTCGAATGAACTCCAATAAAAAGAAACGCAAAGAAGCTGGTGGTGGTGGTGGTGGTAGGACAGTTTACTACGATCTCGAATCGCCGTTATGATTTCTCACTCATTCTCATTCATTTGACGGTGCTGCAAGGTGTTGGCTGCGTAGCTATTTTTGCGCCTAAACTCTTCTCATTTTAATCCCCAGATAAAGGTTTGTGTTTTTTGTTCTGTCACCGCCAAAACAACAACGAAAACATGTCCTGGTATTATACGGTGAGTAAAATTCCCTTCCAAAAAGGGGGAATGCTACAAATGCCGCCGTGTCAAAGGTGTGCCGTGTGTATGCGCTATTGGCATCGATTTTTTCCTCACATTCCATCGGTGCTTATAAAGCCTGTGCTCATTACAAATTTGGGTTTGTCCAGCCTGTCCCTACGGTGCTCGCGGTGGAGGGGTTTGATGCTTCCGCGGATGCAAATGCATTGCGTGGCGCAATGAAGGGCTTCGGTACGGACGAGCAGGCCATCATCGACATTCTTTGCGCTCGTAGCAACGCCCAGCGTCAGCAAATCATGGAGCAGTATAGCAGTGAGCTGGGTCGGGTAAGTAGAACCGAGCGTGTTTTCATTCTTGTTGCGATGACTCATGCGCCGAGAGTGATTAAATTACTAACTGATTACGTCTGTTGGTAGGATTTAATTGAGGACTTGAAATCCGAACTGGGAGGCAAGTTTGAAGACGTCATCGTCGGTTTGATGATGCCACCGGAGAAGTATCTGTGCAAGCAGTTGCACAAAGCGATGGACGGTATGGGAACAGATGAGGACACACTCATCGAGGTTCTTGCACCGCAAACCAACGAAGAGGTGAAGAAAATCGTCGACTGTTACGAGGAAATGTACAGCCGACCATTGGCAGAGCATTTGTGCAGTGAAACCGATGGTAGCTTCCGGCGGTTGCTTACCATGATTATCGTCGGTGCTCGCGATCCCCAGGGTACGGTCGATGCTGATCTTGCTGTGGAGCAAGCAAAACAGCTGTACGATGCCGGTGAAGGCAAGCTCGGTACGGACGAGGAAGTGTTCTACAAGATCCTTGCCCATGCCTCCTTCGATCAGTTGGAGATTGTGTTCGAAGAGTACAAGAAGCTTTCTGGCCAAACGATCGAGCAAGCCATGAAAAGCGAATTGAGTGGTGAGCTTTACGATGCACTGAGCGCGATCGTGGAATGCGTCCAGATGGCACCGCATTTCTTTGCCAAACGGCTGCATAAAGCTATGGATGGGGCTGGTACGGACGATGAGAAGTTGATCCGTATCATTGTGTCACGTTCGGAAATCGATCTGCAGAACGTAAAGGATGAGTTCGAGCAGATGTACAACAAGACGCTGTTGAGCGCTGTGCGGGTAAGTGGTTTAAATGTGCTTTCAACTGTCTCCCGTAGTTTGTAAAGCAACCCCTGTACGAATGGCATCTTAGCTTTTAGCGTCATTGAAACGCGGCCCATCATGTTTGTGCTGTATTGACACTGCGTGTATGTTTTGTTCTTTTCATTATGTTTACCTCTGACAATGGTGTCCGGCTCCATTGGATACGGTTACACCCGAATGATGCATCAATAGGAGGTAATCATAGACATGCTAGTCCTCGCTTTTTGCTCTAGATCGTGTCTGCATCATTGCTGGTGACTCTATTTCAAAATAATCACTTTTTGGCTAATTTTAATACCTTTTTGATGCAGATACGTTTGAGGTGCTAATAATATCTTCCTTCTCTATACCTGCAACACTATCATCTTATCTAATAACTTTCCTCGCTAATAATCTTCCCATATGCAACGGTGTCGCTGAGTAGAAGTTAGTTTAACGGAGTTGTTTTCATTATTTCAGAACGAGTGTTCCGGAGACTACAAGCGTGCTCTCTGCGCCTTGATCGGCGGTGCCTAAGGATATGACGGAAGGACGATTGAGTATATTCACAACTAATTTCCACACCACATAAATACACAGAAAGCCAACGATATTTATCATACGCACTTTAGTTAACGTATGCAAATCAAAAAAAAAAAACAATGAACGCGCCATCGCTGTTCAATTTAGCAACAGTTCCTGGAACTTTGCTAGATGGTGGCCTTTTAGCGAAGTGTCTGGCGCTTATTCAATGTTGTAGCCTTTGATCGGTTTGCCTTACGCTACGTTACGCTAGAAACAAACAGTATTTTAATGCACAACAATTGGGAATAAAGCATTTAATGTGACCGTAAATCAATGGATGTGCAAATGTTTTCGTGAGTATATACGTTTTTTTTATATTTATCAATCACTTCAGCATTAAGTAGCTTATGTTTACACATTCCTCTTATTGTGACGAACGACAAGCATGATCAGATATTGTGTGTCGTTTAGCTATAAATCCAATTTCCACGACTTCCGACGCTACCGGAACGCTTCTTATTTCGCTCATGCGCTGTATCACGTCGCCCGAGAACTGGACTCCCACCAGAACCAATATTTCGTATCAATGATTTTAATCCTCTGGCCTGGTTTTCGGCCGCACCGCCAATGCTGTTCGATTCCTGTGCAATTATGTAAAAATCGTCCACGATGTGTGTCGGTGGTGGAATGCCGAACGGTTGCAAGTCGTTCAACGAAAGCATGCTCGAGGATGGTCTCGTTGAGTATTTAATTCTTCCGTCAGCTGTAAGCCGCTGGTCTCCACCGGACATTGCTCCGCTCAGTCGCGAGTGGTGACTGCCAGAACCTGCGGACTGCAAGTGCTGTTGCTGCTGGATGCTGGCCAGTTTGCTTCGCAACAACCCATTCTCTTCCTGCAGCTTTTTTATGAGACATCCCTCGGATTCGGCCTTCGCAATGATGGGCTGTGGCATGCACTGGTAGATGGTGGATAGGAAGTTATGCAGTGATATTAGCAGCGTATCTTGCCATTGTTTCGTAAAGCAAACTGCAAAAGCTGCATGTTCCTCGGGGTTCTTACAGAAAGGAAAAACTAAATAGATAAATACAATAAAAATTACATAATGCTTGCAGAACCGAACCTGTTCCGAACACTACATGCTGCTACTTACAAAACCATTCTTTCCATTCACTTTGACTAACAAGTTCGGGCGAAAGTTTTGTGAAAAATTCCGTAATTTTGTCCATCTTGCTCGAGGTATATGCGACGATGAGGTAGAATTTCAATACCGATTGCTCCAGTTTATTTACCGCTAGAAAAAAAACAAAACAATATATTTGGTATCATACCGTACCGAAGCAGCAGCATTACGACACATGAACGCAACATGCGTAGGAAAGGGTAACGGTAATTTACCGTTTCACTTACCGGTGGCGAAATGGTGCTCCAAATTACGAAACAAATGATTATTTAAATGTGCCCACAGCTCACGCAACCCTCCCAAATCGTGATTGTGTATCAACAATAGCATCTGTTCGATCACTTTATCTACACGAAAACTCTTGTCTTTATCACTCTTTAGCTCATTGTCAAACACTTTTAACGTGTTCGAAAACCCACGAAATAGAATATATTCACGGATTAGTCCATCGATGTACTGGATGTGAGCCATTGTTGAATTTACAAGCACAATTAAAATTATCACAAAGAAAGTTTTCGTCGATGATTGTTGTTTGTTGATGTTGATTATAGTCAAGATGTATAGATATCATTTTTAAGGAAGGTGTGCTTTTGACAAGTCGGACAGTCGGCATAACACTATGGGCGAATCACGTTGGATTGTTATTGAAAAAGTTATTGTATTTGAAATGTAATGTGTTATATTGAACCATTGGGACTGGTTCAGCCAACGAGCTAAACCTCAATGCTACTTGCAAATGCATTTTTCCGCTTTTCCTTTTTTGTTTGAAATGGTATTAATTCGTTAATATATTCCTCCCGACTGCTGATTGTCAACGAGCACCGAATTGTGCAGCCTGTCCAAATAAACACTTGCTGTCAATTGTATTTTCCAAATCAAAACATTGATGGTGTGAATTACAATTTCGTGGATACTTTTTCCGTTCCGTACAATCATGTCTACGACACGCGTTAAAACGAGAGAAACCAAAACGGGAGAAATCATTGCGTACAGTGATACTGCCATACGAAACAATGCATCCGCCGTGGAGTATTGCCGAACCTCCATGGCAGCATTATCAGGAAGTACCGCAGGTACGGCAATAGGTGATTCCGGGTTAGGTCGCAAGTTTCGCTAACATTTTATTTCTTACCATTCGCAGGAGTTTTGGGACTTACCGGTGTGCTAGGATTTCTCTTCTACGTGCTTGCCGTTCTAGGCCTGTGGCAGATGCTGCTGTTGAAATCAGGATCTAATTGGCAGAAGTATTTCATCAGCAGGAAGAGCCTTCTCACCCATGGGTTTCTGAGCGGTTTGTGCACCTACGTACTATTCTGGACGTTCCTGTACGGTATGGTGCACGTGTACTGAGCGAATGCATGCTTGAATCACGTACGCAATGGGTCACGGGGTAAACCTAAGCTTATACTTTGGTAAATTATTTTATTTCCAAATACACATACCATCTTTTACCGACCATCAAGTGCAGTGTGCGTGTAAGTAAGGGGAAAGAACGCATTCACCTGTGTTTGCACAATAGCTTAACGCAACATACAGAAGGGAAGGCCGCAAACACTGTGCGAACGAAACATTGTAGGTACTTTGCAGGTGCTTTTTTGTATGTTCTGTTTCATTGGGGTGGTAAATAAAAATATTTAAAAAAATCAAAATTGCCGTACAGGGCTCGTAATAGTAAATGTACCATTACCTACATTACCTCAGTATTTTGTCTCATTGATCCTACGCTTACATTAAAATAATTTCGTCCATCTAGAAGCTTTTATTACATTGGTGATGGAAAATTCGGAATAGATCCTCAAATCCTCTCTAATTTTGCCTATGAAATACCGGATATTACTCCGAAATTCGTTTTAATGATTTATGCTTTTTAACTATTCCGCCGCAAAAATAGATCCTATAAACTCCTACGACTTCTTCAACTATTCCTTATATATTCTTCCTTTTGGAGAAAGCCTCGTCGAAATGAAGCTTAGTTCAGGTTCTCCAACATCAGGCGTTACCGAAGACAAAGATCGAAAGCAAAGTGACCTTATTCTGGAGGATAGAGAAATCGGAACAATAATCGCCAATCAAACCATATAGAAATACCTTTACAAGATACCACTGGATGAGTGGTTTATGTTCTCGATCAATAAGATAAACGATAATGAATTCCACATTTTGTTCTCAAAGAAGATCCCCGATGTGGTCGATAAAAATTGAAAAATAAACGTTCATCCCTTCAGAACTTGCGCAGAACTCCGGCGGTGTACTAGAGAAAGAAACATATTTAACCTAGGATTGTCATTTCTCTCTATGTCCCTCAGAAGCAACCGGAGTATCCCACTGTATTATACAATGATGTTTAATAAGCCAGTTGTGGCAAGTATTCCCCTGTTAGCACTCCATGCTGTGCCATTTTCTGTAATTTGTTGTTTATCATTGTTTTATCTTTATCTGAATATTTTATCGTTATTTTTGTTTTTTAACGTTCGCTGCAGCGAGTTTAATTAAAATATTCTATTGTTTTACCTTTATTCCTTACATTCTTCCTATTCACACTTACAGCGACTTAAAATTTGCAAGAGTTAATTCCTCGCGACTAGTGTTGGGTCAAGTAGCTCTTTTGCAAGAGCGGAGCGCACCGCTCTCACTCTCTAAAGTGTGCTGTGCGCTTGAGGTAGCTCCACACGGAGCGCTGCACACAGGAGCGATATCGCGATTGTGCGATGCGCTCCCAGGAGCGAAGTTTCGCACCACAAGGAGCGCTGCACGCAGGAGCGATTCCTGCGATACAGCTACCTCTTTTTCCCGTGAGCTGTGCGGGAGCGCGCACAATAAGATGACCGGAGCGATTGAAATATCTCTTTCGCTCTTGACCCATTAGCTATAGCCTTAGGAAATTGTAAAATTTTGTAAATTTTTTTATTTATTTTTTGTTTTTTATTTAAAGTATCACTTGAGTGAAAAGACACTCATTTCAATCGATTCGCATTAAAATAAAACAATTTTTAAATTTTGCTGAATTTCCCAGAAAAATGGCAAGGGCCTATGAAATGGTAAGCCTTATGAAATTTTCGAGTTGAAAATTTTATTTTAATTTTTTAAAATTTAAAGTATTATTTGAGTGAAAAGAAACTTATTGCAACAAATTCGCATTATAAAATATCACTTTTAAAAATTTTGCTAAATTGCTCAAAAAAGTTGTAAGGCCTTGTGAAATTTTCAAATGGGAGCGCATCGCACAATCGCTCCTCGCATAATGTTGAGTTAAATAAACTAACCCGTTGAACAATAAACGAATAAAATTGTTAACATGAACAGCCCAGACAATAAATTGAATTAAAAACAAAAATGGAATATTCCCACCATTTATCACGGCTAGAAGCACGAGCATATCAGATGACAGTGATTTGAATCAAATTAACTTATCATTCTCATCATCAGAATTACGGAACACGGATCGTTTGCGTTACCGGCCGGCCAGCCGGTATGCCATATTATTTACATTTCCCATCCCAATCACAGATAGAGGGAGAGACCCACTTGAGTAGAAGACGCCACATGTAGTTCTGCGCAGGAACATGCTGCCTGCGGAAGTGTCGTTGTTCGGGGGGTTGTGCGTTTCGCATCTACACCTATCAATTTACCAAACCACACCAGCCCACAGGGACAATCGGGTGACTTCATCTATTTCGTCGGTCTTTATGAAATCATTCATCTCATCGACAGGATGCGTTCGGTCTAGCCACGTTCAACGAGCTAATCGCTATTATTATATGTACCTTCTCAGCCAGCACGTGCATACTGGGATGGTGTAGAACGGAACTGTAGTGAAGACAATTTGCCACGTGGAAACCAGCTCATGATAACATCCTATTGCAGGTACATATGTACATTACGCGGGAAACAATGTGGAACGGAAGCAAATAAAAAAAAACCCCTTCCTACTTCCCATCGCAAAGGAAGCGCAAAGTTACACTATCTTGTCCACGTCCTACCCTTTTGTTCGATTGTCCACACCGCGCGTCATCGTTTCGTTTGATTGATTAAATCACTTTTGATCATCACCCTCCCGTGGGTTAAGCTCTGCTGCGCTACCTACTCCCTTGACGACCGGGTACGATGATTACGCCATGGTACAACATCCAACCGGCAGAAAACCACAAACCCAATCCCCCCGTCGTGGTTTTTACACTGACCGGAACAATATGTTCGGGGTGGATTAGGAAGGACCCGGTTATTATACGCTTCGCGCACTGAGTAAACAAATGATTAGGCGGAAATAAATCAAGGAAACATAAATCAGCTAGGGTTCGGTTTGTGGTGGTGTGGTTAAGCGAGTGGCAAACTCCTTCCGGTGTTTGTGTGCGAAAAGTGGGCGTTTTGCGTAATAGTAGGCTTTGGAGAAAACAAAGAAAAAAAGAAATGTTTAGTTTGATCATCAAAGTAGGCTCCCTAGAGTGATGTTTGTTTGATGTTTATTTCCTCTTCTCAATGATTTTTTTTACCGGATTTCACATAGGCATTTCCGTCCTATTTGGTTTAAACTATTTAAATTGGAAGCATGTCGTTCAAACATTAAAATTATTCCACTTTTATACTTTTCAAAACTCTTTCTTAAGCATTTATAATAGTTGTGGAAATTAATTTTTAAAATACCCTCTCCAGCTCCCCTTTGGTGGGTTGGTGTCCAATCAAACGTTAAAGTATCGATTACGAGATGCTCCTAACGATGGTACCACACCGAACAGGAACCCTAGCGGAACAAAAGGAAAGGATCAAATTGTACGCGTACGCTGACCGTTTAAACCGTTTTCCGTTCCGATTGAAGGTGGATTCTACCGTCGGAAGAAGTAAAAATAAATCTTCTCCGTAACGGACCCGACCGAAACACGGTAGGGAAAGAGACAGCAGTTGAAATAATAAGGCGAACGTTGTTTTAGCTGCCAGGCGCGTTAAAAGTATCGATATCACTTTGTTTTACTCCGCCGGCCAGCAGTCACTTGTTTTGATCGCACGATCGACGGGGCTGACAGTGGTTCGATCCAGGGTCGGTTTTCCTCTTTTTTCCCAACCGTTTTAGCAATGGCGATGTCCTTACCAACTTGCTCTTGGACACTAGAAGTGTGTAGGAGGAGGAGGAGGAGGAACGGGAGAGGGGGCCGGTGGGAGCGGGTTAGGATGTCAGTACCGGAAAGGAAATGTTATTATTGGAGTGAGACGATATTTTAATAAATGAAACATAAGAACCACATCAAGTGGGGCGGGAGGATAAGGGAAAGGCTGTGAGGAGGGAGTATGAAGGGGAGAAAAATCCTTTTCCGCTTGTAGTTTCATGTTATTATTGTGTATGTTTTATTATTTGTTGCAATGTATTTTATTATGTTTGAAGAGCAATTACATTAATATTTAGTAAATTTTGTTTTTGTTTCATTTTGTGCTTTTTTATATTGACAGCTATTTCGGATTATTTCTTTTTTCTTTTGGAAAAAAGCATTTTTTAAATAGTAATTTATTTCATTTCCATATGCGAAGTTGGAGTTAATTTTATAAAAATGGTATAGTTTTAAAATGCATTATTATTTTATTAAATAATTTTACTAGTATAATAACACTTTGGAATATTTGGAAAGTGACAGAAAATAAATGATAAAACATAGGAAACCAAACCTACATAATTTATTAAATTTCAAACTGACTTAGTAAAAAAATAAAATAAAAAAAAATCTGCAATGAGCTAATTATTCCTTAGTTATGATTTTGATCAAACGGATAAAATTAATAATGAATTTTACATACATTTGTGGCTTAGAAATAGTCCACATTTTAGGGACGCAATTATTAGCCGCAGCTAAAACCGTTCGGATTGTGTTGTTCGTTGCACAAACAGCGTCAAAGTGAAAGAGGAACCTTATTGCTGTCGCTGTTTGTGAATCATGTGGACGTTTTTAGGGCTTCAACAATCGATACTACCGGTACTTCACCCGGTTCCGGTCAAGTTTTACACAATTTCTTTCATTCTGGAAACAGACGCTGCCGAACGAGCGCTGTCGCTTGCGACAGTGACAGGAAAATGTAAAAAAAATGGGACTTCTGATCGTTTTCCCGTAACATATTTTGTGTCTGCGTTAATATTTCATTCGTGAAAATATTAGTCGTGGCTACATTGTTGGGGATGAATTAGGAGCGGGTCATAATCTTTATAACATGGCAGACGCATGACGATGCGCAATTCGCCCAGTCTGGGATATTTGGCCTCGTTTCAGGGGAACATCAACCCAATAACAAATCAATTCTTTCATCTCATGTTGCCACAAATTCACATTTGTCAAGCACATTTCGCACAGCATTTTCACAGAACTAGCACGTACTTTCATGCGATTACCATTCAAATAAATGAATTGGAAAGTTTAAGTGTAACAGTCGCTTTAGAAAAAAGACATTTCATAATACAGAATGAAAGCGGATGGAGCCAAACACCTACCGGTGGCGTACACGTAATGCAGAAACGGAACAGAACGGAAATTGCTGCCTGCCAGCAGAACGCACAAACAACCCATCTCGACGTAACCGCGTTACTGCCGTTGCCGTTGGCGTTGCCTGTTGTGGGGCTTCATTTTCATTTCAATTTACACCCATCGCCACGTTCGCCACACTTTCCGCCACTTTCCCGAAAAAAAGCCATCACCACACTTATTTATTTCAGCGGGAAAACCAAGAGAAGCAAAGCAACAACAACAACGTACAACAAGAAGAAAAACACAATGGCGTCTATGATGTGATCCGTGGTAAAAGGCAGCATAATAGTAGTAGCATGTGGAGTGAGTGTCTACTTTTCTCAGTGTGGAGGAAAAAGCGGGTTAGGGGGAGGGTGGAAAGGGAGGAAAACAAGAGAGAGAAAAAAAGAGCGAAAGAGCTGTGGGAATGGGAAAGAAATAGGTATAATCAATTTCTTTGCCGCGCGTTTTTCTCACACGCCATTTTGTTTTTTGGGTTGCTTGGATTGGGAAAAAAGGAACGACGAGTTCGTTGCAAAAGTAAAAGCATTTGAGCGGAATGGATTTATTTTCGGAGTTTGCAGTAAAATAAGCTAAAGCATATTTTGTGTAATTCCTGCTGTTTCCTTCCTTGAAATGAGTAATTTTGATTTTTAATATTTTTTACGTTACAATCCCGTATTCTTTTTCAATATTTATAACTTATCTGTGCGAAAAATATATTCTTTTTAAGCTTTTTTTAAACTTCACGTTTGTTTGTTTGTTTGTTATGAAAATATTCCAAGCCGTTCATTTTATTGAACCAAACATCAAAGGGTTCTACTCTTTGTTTCCCTGATGTTAGTGACCCTGAATTATAAAAGTATCGACCAAAAAAAAAAAAAAGCACAGAACACGTTCTTCTGCAGTAAACGACACACGTCCACCTTTACCATGGTTCATGGATCTTTATTGTCCGGCAGTATGAAGCTTATTAACAAATTAGCACACACTCCATTAAGCATCCTTCGACCTGCTCCTAGCAGGCTGTGATGTGTGTGAATGTGTGTGTGTGTCTGAACCATCTTCTTTGCCTCTCTTTGATCGTTTTGCAAATAACCCCAAAGGAACACTGCCTTTTTCCCTTGAATGAGCAATTCGATCGATCGATCGCAAATTCATCAATGAATTGTCTTTCTGCGTGTGTGCGTGTGCGTGTGTTTGGCTTACTACGATCCGTTTCACTATATGCTTAACTGCTCCAAAGTTTTCTGGAGTTTGGAAAAAGGGAATCTGAATAGGATCAGCATCCGTCGATTGAGTTCCATCGGAAAGGCTGACCGAAGCAGGGAACAGGGAGACACATTTTGACGTGCAGGACCACCCAGACGGATGTAAAACAGAAGGAAGCGTCCGAGAGAAAAAAAAAGTTAACCCTGCTAAGAGCTATCGTTTGAGGGAGGTCATTTCCCAGATCTCGATGCTTTTATACGGACGTAAGATCGACCTGCTGGATCGTCTGCTTAACTCCTTCCTCCTTATTCGTAGGTAATCCCTCTCGAGACAGATTTTCTCTCGCGTCTCGTCTTACACAACAGCAAACCCCAAAAACCTCGCAACATCATCCTTCAGCCAAGTGGCCTGCTGAGAAAGGTGGATCACACGGACACGTTCTCTCATTCCTGTTCTCGTGACGCTCGGTTGAACATTACGGTTTTACGTTGAACCTGTGTCTGTGTCTTTTACCGGCCGGTACAGGCATAGGGACAGATCCGGAAAGGTCGTGGTTTGTAAACGGGTGAACTTACTGCGCTAAAGAAAAAGACTGTCCGGACCGTAGGAACATTACGATCAGCTTGTGTGTGTGTGTGTGTGTTTGTTTCTCTACACCTCAAGAAGCAACCTGACGTCAAGGAAAGCGACCGTGTTCTTCCGAATGTCAGCAACATCGTGACGAGATCGGACATTCATGCAAGTATCCTGTTTCGCTCGGGAATACGGGGGCGCGTTCGGCTGCCATTCGATATTCGATTGGGAGCAGCAACGGCAACATAACGGGAACTGAACAAAGGATGAGCATAGATCATATGTTGTGAAGTGGGGGGACACGATCATCGTGAAACAGTTGCCGATCAGAATTTTCAATTAGCAGGACACTGGTTCTGGTCCGATTTAGATAATGTCACACTTTTCCCACATGTACGACTCACCCAAGCAGCTACTTCATCAGTGCGCTTATCGATAACGAACAGAGAATTAAGATGCGCCAAGAGGACAACAAAAACAACCATGGGAAAGGTACGATGATGTAACTGATAGTTTCCCCACCTTTTCCAACAGATATCTATCTGGTCGTCATGTTGTGCCGCTGACATGTTATACAAATCAATCCACAACTTAATTCGATCGCTGTACCAAAATGGGACCGGATTGTCACAGGAAGAGTTCCTGTTACAATGTAGGCGCTTCCTGCGGATACAATACTTTCGTTGATCCCTCTTGCGTCCACCGTGATGATTCGGCCTGTCAAACTTTTCAACTTTCGGTCCGCTTTGGACAACGGTTGGAAGAAGAAACGGTTGAAACAAAGGAAGCTAAAGCAAGGTGGCTAGAAGTATCAAATTAGCGATGATCGGTTCGGTCAGTTCGGTGTATCAGGTGCTCATGATGAGGCAGAGATCGAGGGAGGGAGGGAGGAAGGTACAAAGGATCGAGTGAGCTATCGATCCTTGGGCGATACACACCCATGAAGGATGTAACCGCATGGTGGCAGCTACAGTTAGTTGAACGCAGCAAAAGAGAAGGGGTTTTTTTTATAAACATAATTGAAAATAAAAAAATGTGACAAAGAAACGACGAGGTGATGAAAGTTGGGAATACAGTAGGGTCTAAAAATGTATTGCAAGGTGTTACAATGATGATCTTGTCCCGATCGTACACTTTAAAGCTGGAGTTTAATATACGATTTACGATCGCTTGCCTGAGAATACGGTTATACTTTTTTAAAAAGTTTTAAGGCTGTAATCATAGATATATTTAATCGAAAACGCCTGAAGGTATGCAAAGCTAATACAAATCATGCTATCAGTTACTCTCCGTTGACGAAGTACATTCAACCTAGCCTTTTAGTTCCTTGCTAGAAAAGGTTCTAGCCTTAGCGCGTAGCACATGATTAGGACTAAAGTTCTAATATAAAATAATCGTAAAATAAACCATTCCACAACCAAAAATGTTCATTCCAAGAGAGGTTACAATATCAAAAAAGTTATGAAAATAAACTTTTTTTGTCATGTTTAAATATTTATAAACGACTGGTCCTCTTCTGGCACTCATGAGAACACTTACTAAACATTACATATCAGGAAAAAATTTTCCTTTTTTTTCAACTACGGCCCTCAGCCTGAAGGGTGCTTTTTAATGAATCTTTTACTCACTCTTTTGCTCTTTTAACTCATTCACTCTTTACGCCGACTAACGACTCACTCCTTTGCGTCAACTCGATAAGAGTGAGCAAGTTTTTTGGTACTCCATATTGCATTTCTCTCTCTCTTCTTGTCTTTAACGACCTTACAGGTCACGCCGGCTTACTAGACTTATTTTACAACGTAGCTGGATAGTCAGTCCTTGCTACGGGGAGACGATCCGGATGGGATTTGATCCCCGGTCTTGCCGTGTGGACCGGCGCCGTTTATCACATACACGACCGGGCCGCTCAATCATATTGGATTTAAGTTACTCAATTATAGGGAATAAAACAAATTTACAAAACAAATAAAAAAATGAATAATAAAATTTCAAAAAATTACCTGTTTTCTGCAATAGAGTAATTTTAATCCAAAATAGCATAACAAAATATTTTTAATCGCTCTTATGTGTGATTTAAATCCATGAAGAGTATTAAAACACTTTTATTCACTGTTACTGAGTGAGTTGAAACGAAAAAAATGAGTCACTAATCGACGCAGAGAGTGAGTGAGTTAAAGCGCAAACAAATAGTCAAAAGATTAGCTTAGAGCATTAGTTTTTAATGAATTTCAAAAAAGTAAGTTAGAGATTCAAATCCTTATAACAACTCTATCACTTTCACTACATACAAGAACTCTCTCAAAAGAGTGATTATCAGAGTCATACAAAACAGCAAATTGCATACTGTAAGGCGCTATCTGCTCAGAATAAATTCTATCACGGTTAGGTAGATTGTTTACTTAATGTTTTTTCCCGTCAAATTACAACAGGTTGTCAACAAAATTATTACATTACTGTACTTCCCCCCCCCCCCCCGCCCCCCCGCTACAATTGTTAATCTACGATCATGAAAGAAAAAAGATGCAAAAGTTTTTAATTAAAACTAAACGCAAAAGTAAAACGTAAAATGCATACCTTACTGTATTGTTGAGTTTAAGAGAGAGAGAGAGAGAGAGAGAGAGAGGGTTGAATGTAAAATAAAACAAAGCAACAACAAAAACAAAGTCCCTACGAAGGACTGTGCAAACTCACTTCCAGTCAACGGGGACAATCGCCACTGCTCCACTGCCAACGTTTTGCATATCGTGTAACATGGACAGCATACACGTTCTCCTCCTGGTCCTTCTGGCCTGCCGGAGCTTGGTTTGCGCTTATGCTCGGGTGCATCGAGTCTCTGTGTGTCTCTGCCCCTTTCTGTGGTGATTATTCGTCCCTGGCCACTGGTTGTTGAGGGAATTAAAATGAAGATGGAAGTGGTCTGTTGGTGTGTTTGAGTGCGCGTAGCACATGATGGCCGGCAGGGGGTTTTCTGTTGCTCTTCGAATATCTTTTTTTTTTTTAGTTTGTTTGTTTCGTCACATGTTATGTTTGGGGTTGTGGAAAGTGTGCAAAGCAGCAGCAGCAGCAGCAGTCCATCGTTCGTTGGTTGGCTAATGCTCTGTTCGGTCGGATGGAAGGGATCTGACACTGTTTCCTTCCTTGTTTTACGTTCGGTTCCTGTTTGTTTCGTCATTGTTAACAGCAGAGAGGGGGAAAAAAGCAGGGACGCGTTTGGAAACACTCGGGCCAGTCAGCCAGTCAGCCTATCCGATCGATGCGGTGTGGCTTCAGGCGAGTGTACGAGAGAGTGGAGTGGAACACACGGGGAACCAGCGTGTCCGTCCGGTTTGTAAGGGATAGTTTACGGAAAGTTTTCCAACAGCTCATCGTACCAAACTCATCCTTCAGTCCTTACCATACCGTCCTTCCGAGTGTATCGACGTCGTCGTCGTCGTCTTCTGTTGTCATTTTAGGCGCTTCGAGTTTGATCGTATTTTTCTACCGTATTCATACACCTACTACCCTGGCATCCTTGCATACCTTTTCACACTTTCCTTTACCGTTACCGCTACCGCGTACAACAGTTAAAGTTACCGTTTAAATAGTGTAAAATATTTCTCCCCCCCTGGCTGGTACAAGTGCACAACAAGTTTTTTGGGCAAAAAAACAAAAAAAGTTCAATGATGTTCCAGGGCAAAGCACAGGCTGGTGGTATAAGAGGATATTTCCCCCGTGCCCTCTGACGCGATGCCAATGATCGAACAAATGCACAACGTTCAAAACGGCATATTGAATGAATGCACTTCCCGTACGATCGACGACATAGAAAAGCAGCAACATAGAAAAGTGCAGGTGCAAGTGCAAGTGCATTTGCTGCAAAAAGGAAGCTACAGCGCTACAAGCGATCAACCGCCAGTGATTGCAGTTGAATCTCGGGTGCCTTTGTGTGGTGGCGTGGCAGCATTAAAGCGGCCCAGGATGCGATTCGCCGACCGGTGGATGCGAGTGAAAGCGAGTGAATTATGATACTTACTGTTCGGTTGATTTCCGACGTACGATTTACGGTGCTATACCCCGGGATTAATCTTGTTTTCCGCACGATGATTTACCACCCGTTTACTGTGTGCTGTTAATGTTGGGATTGTGACTACAATACAATCCAATTCTTTTTGCGTTTGTTTCACTTGCTGGCAATTGTTTTACTTATTTGTGTTGGCGGTGGACCAGTTCGTGTGCGTGTGTTTGTGTGTGTGTGGGAGCTTTTTGGATGGTACACACGGACGGCCACAGTAACGCGTTCACTCTGGGTTAGTATAATTCTTTGTTTGTAAAGATTTGTTTGAATTTTGGTGAAAGTGTAAAACAAATGCAACAATTAAAAACACCGGTTTATATACTGCAAGCAGTCAAAGGCGTTTAGTTTGTTTTTGGTTAAAAATGGGAAAAAAATTCTTTTGTTTAACATAATTTTATTGTATCAGTCTAGCTAATTATTCATTTTAAAAACCGTTCAGCGAAGCGTTTACTACACATGTTTAAAAATAAATTTAAAAAGCTACATATTACTTAGAAATACAAAACTAATAAAGTGGTATGTTTGTTGGCAGTTAGGTTTTAATTAGGCTTTTTAAACAAACAAAACGAACAGTTTACAATTTGATTTTACATCCTTTTTTTATCATTTATCACTTCGTATAAATTCAACCAACTTAATTATTTTTTTTGATACAAATTAATAATGAATTAGTAGGAGTACTAACAAACCCGGCTTATTTTATAGTTACATTGTTATTAAATAACTTTGCCTTTTAAAACATGAAAATTTTACAAATTAAATAACTGTAGTTTAATGATTTTTGATTGCCATCTAAACAAGAATTTAAATTTAATCGCGTTTTCGATTATTATAACTTTTAAAAAGTTTTTAAAAGAATTTAAATGTTTGTTTTCCCATTATTTAATCTTTATTTAACTTGTTTATAAACCAGTGCGTAATGTGTAAATCAGTAAGAAAAATAAAGCTGTTTAAAAACATTAAAATTCATTAAAATATCTCACAAAACTCAACAACATCAAGTCTTTGCCTCCCGTGATTCTGTTTACCACAGAAAAAATTCTACTTAACTGTTTTGTATAAATGTTGATCATTTTCAAACTTTCGCACATACAGGCATCTTCTAAATAATAAAAAATAGTTTCAAATCAAATTTATAGCAAAGAAATGATAAAATCGCAGCAAACTTGATAACGCGACGCGCTGCAGCTGTACAAGCTACGCCCCCTTTTCTGATGAAAGGGGCGTGTTCGAAGCAGGGTTCGCTGTGCAAAATTAAATTCGTAACACACTTCGCCACAATAAGGATTTGTGGGTTTTTATTGTTGTTAGTTTAATTGCTATCCCAAAAATTTTGTATCGATTGTTTTTGCTTTTTTTTGCAATTTTATTGATGAAACGGTGGACAAAATTAAAGAATTATTTGGAATAATTTTCAAATATTGTAACGATATTGTTGTGGGATATAAAATGATGTTCTTTTATAGTAAATATATGGTAGACGGTAGGAAGTACGTAATCTTTTTCTCAACACAGGAATAGTATACGAATAATTCCTCTTTAGAAGCATGCACTCATAGAGGCATAAAGCGTTAGAGCGCATGCGTTCAACCATCATCCCTGTTGGGGAGCATCAACAACATAAGATGTCTCCGTTACCTGTGCGTGTGTGGTGGAGAGAAAAATGTTTACTTAAATGAGGAATTGCTTCACCGAACGGAATGTGCTGTAATCTAAATGGGTTTTTGCTTTTCCTTTTGTCCATTTGCAGAGTTCAATCAAATACACGAAGGTGGAGCCATGTACATATCATGTGGGAGTACGGATAGCACTCCCATGGAGCCGGAAACGGGCTATGTGCCGAACAATCCCCTCTTCGGGATGCCCCTCGACAGTCCCCAGGTAAGTCGTCCGTTATGCGATGAAATTTTCATCACCTTGCCCATCTTGTTTTGGGGTCCCATCATCCGGCAGCATCCGTCAAGAATCGCGCAGGACACGCAGGGAAGCACGAATTGCGATGCTCGTGCTAATGCCGTAACATTCATACAGAAACGGAATGGGTTTGTTTGCTGGTTCTGTCCTCTTTACGCACACCGAGCCGCGGAAAGGAAAGTAAAATGCTTTCACCGTTTGCATAATTCACCCGGTTCGTAATAAAATGAAATTTTACAATTATTGTTATGAATCGCAGCATCCCGCTTTTTGACCGAAACATCACCAGTTTTAGTCATTCGGATGTGGTTCACCGTTACGCATCGTTTTAACGGTTCCCCGCTGTTGCGATCAACTCGATGGAATATTGTTTGTGCTAGTGAGTGTGGAGCATAGAAATTGTTCACTGGAGTAAAAGTGTAAAAGTGCGAATCGTTTGCAAACAGTTTCGAAATATTCCACTGTACAATACTTACTAATCGGAAACAATATTACGATTGGTGCTCTCTATATGAAGATCAAACAAGTGTGTGGTTTTTTATAATACGCTCGGTTGGTTACATATGTTGGTAGAGTTGTAGAATTACCTGCAGTACGTTGTGCATTGGTTTTCGGTGTAAAATTATGTGTAGTGTTGTGCTGAACGGATTATCAGACGATCAGACGATTAGACGTACTTATTAGTTTGTAAATATTTTTCTTGCCTAAGCATGAAATACATACATTTTTTTAAATCAATTCAATTCATTCATTAGTGTTTCATCAATACACTTTCAAGGTAGTAGCAGTTATAAGAAGAATTGTATTCGATTCAATTTAATTTAATTGTAAATTACATTATTTTGGATATTTATGATCACTAATTGTCCAATAATTGATAACTGAGACATATTTGTTTAGTCGATCACTGCGCACTATACAGGAAGTTTTCAACGCTAACTTTTATAGCGGAATGTAAAAATATACAAAGAAAAATCTTGTATCTTGAATATCCTTGAATGGCGAATTTCGTTGCAATTTCATGTATACCTGATAGTAATAGAATGAAGATCCATTTTTCGGCGTGTAATGAATTCCCTTTTTTTAAAAGAAAATCTCTAAAAAATTGTAAATTGTAACAAATTTCTTTGGTTGGGTTGATAGTCATTATCAATCATTTTTCTCTTTTTTTCTTGAAGTTTGTGTTATAAAATCATTGAGCTGTTAAGTTTGAAAATCTGCGTCTCTACAAATTCTCGTAATATCGGGGTCCTAAACCAATACTATTTAATCGGACCCTGTAAAAATCAATCAAGACTAAATGCTGCTAAGATTCTAGGTCAAATTACTCATATATGGTTGTATCATAAATTATGGCATTAGTATACATTATGGAACAATAGTGGAAAATTAGGAAGACATTTTTAATATCGAATATTAGTACTATCTAACATTTTGGAATCATTGGTTCTAGACTGAACTAGTGGCGGCTTTACATTTCGGGGGGACATCCTAAGCGGATGTGTGGGACCCTGAGCGGGAAAGCAAACATGACCCCAGTGAAAGCATTGGATTGAGAAAATAGTTCTGATTTTATACAGTTGCGAGCACGAGGCCCCCAGCGGCCGTTTAGTCCGCTTATCGTCAAATCTGCTACTTGACTGAACAACTGTTAAAACGTGTCACCAAACTGACCTATAATTCTTATCGTTTTTGTAAAAACAACAACTTAAACAATTCGCAAGCGGAAAATAACAACTCTAGCTTGTTTCATTGAAAAAGTGCATCTTTACCATATCCATCCTGTATACCATCTTTACCATCGTTGGGAAAGCTAACAACAACGGCTTACAATCTATACAATGGTTTCTTTAATTGTATACGTGTTTATTCCGATTGATCGAATATTTTTTTTACTGATAATCTGTGTATTTGCCCCGCTATTACAGCATCCCGAGATGCGGATCAACATTGGTTAATGAAGGCAGGTGCACTACTCAACACAGTCTTGAGCCATATTGCGAACATTTGCGGCGAAATGGCAGGAACTGTAATGTCATAATAGAAAGCCATTTTTTTATTGAAATCTTCAGCGAATATGAGCTATCATACTAAAACACAAAAATATGCCTCACTTCAAGAATAAGCGGTAACTTCCTTCAAAAGCTTTCAAACATTTTTTTAAACCATGCCATGTTTAACATAGGTCCAGTAAAATTTGGTAGTAATCCACTTGACTCTCTCAAAAAGGTGAAAAAATTTAAAGCTATAATTTTCAAAAAAAAAAAATTCTACTATTTACGCCGACCAAATGCGCAGTCACAGCAAAGTATTGTGGCTAAATTAAACCAACAACATCGGTTATTCAAACTTAAATGTAGTATCACAGCATCTTTGACAATCTAAATTAAATTAAATAAAGCGTGTACCAACTAAAATTTGGAATTATTAAGTAACCAAAAGATCGAACTTTGCGCCATGTTAACGTTTGGCATGGCTATTGAGAGTTGATTAGCGCGTGGAGAATAATTATTGTCGATTTCTTGATATGGTTAGCAGAATTCTCCCCCAGATTTTAACTCGCCTGAATTTTTCCTTTGAGGACATCTAATGTATCAAACCAAAATTCAAGTCTTCGCTGCTTATCACCCGAACAAAGTAAAAAAAGAAATGAAAATTGCCTGAAAAACGCAGTAACTTCAAAAGAAAATTAAAGGTCCAATTGAAGTCCATTTGGCTAACTGCTTAACATCCTTTAGTTTTAGTTCCAATGTCTGTTAGAGGAATTTTCTCTTAATGTGAACTATTGTAAACTTTCAATCAATCAATCGATCAATTTCTCGTCCATAGTGCACTTTTGTAAATAATTGGGGTTCCAAAGCTTAGCTTAGGATTAAGCTCAAGGTTGGGTACATAAAGTTAATAATTTATTTAGCAAAATGCTAGTGCTTTGAAATGATGTACTCACACGATGGTTGTATAACGAAATGTTGTGTAATGTTTCCGTCGGTACAAAAACAAATTTACATCATGTTGATACATTGTACCACCATCGAAGACACCGTCCCTAATAGCCTTAGCACTACCGATGGGGGCCAATGCTTGCTGGGTGAGCTGGGTTTAAGTAAATCAAACCGTTTTCTGCGTGCCAGCTCATCATCATCCTGATCGGTGCCGACTTTTGGCAAAGTGTGCACTACAACAACACAAATGGCTGAATGGAAAATTACGCTGTCGTGCCGTTACAGTGTTACATATCGCTAAGCGCCAGCCTAAGTGACCAGCGTCACGAAAATTGACTGCGTCACGTGATGGCATGTCCTTTTTCTCGTTCTATAACAAGATTATATTTCAAACCGGCGAGCGTTTGTTCCTGGAAATGTACGAAGGAACTTGCGCGGCGAACGAGCGAAGCTTTTGCGAATATTTGTCCATTTATAACCGACTGCATGGCGACAAATAAATCTGTTTTGTTGGGCGTACTACTTGTGGCAGTGTCCGTTTCACGTTGGAGTTGGATGGCAGGTTGGATGGTAAAGCTCATTTGCCATTATCGAATGTGGAATGCACGTGTCGCGAGTGAACGATTTACGCAATACAGAGAACGTAAGCCGCCGGTAGAAGATATTTTTTGTTCCATACGAAACCATCGACGGGAAAGAATGTTTGCGTATTTTATGTTGTTTTTTTTGTTTATAAATTAATCTCCTCGGGCAAAGAAGCACAAATGATTATGTTTATATTTTTCTTTTAATTTTTTTAGTTAATTGAAACCGGTTTAGCAATATCCCACCACAGTTTTACATGAAATAATAAAATTTACATTTTAATCACGCTTTTCACTTCTTCTCTCTTTCTCGATGGAAATAAAAATGACTTTTTGGACTATCTCTAATTTGACAAATATTTTAATTTAAATGTCAGGACATAAAATACATGCAAAATGTACGGATTAAGAAAAAGTGACAAATTTGTCTGATTTTTTGTATGATTAGCCTGTAACCTGCACTAGTTGGCCAACCTTATTAGTAGTCGATGTATGTATAATTGCTAAAATCGTTTATCCCATTCGGGTCAACAATAAAATCAGCCATCGTCAAACACTTCACGTCGGCCGGATACGATCTCGGAAAATTTTAAAAGATTCTGGCACATCTGGCGATTGGCGCCGATCGTGTTCAAATGGAAAACGGAAATCCCTCATTGGTATGGTAGACACTTCTTTGGCAATTCAAGCCAGGCTGACCAAGAAAAAGACGGTCCAAGTCGGTTAGAAAAACATTTGATGTGGTTGCTGGTGCCCAATAAATGTTTACCTGCTCAACTTGCCTCATCTTTGTTCTCTGTTCAAAAGTGTTGTGCCATTTTACAGATGAGATCAATGTTTTGATCAAAAATGCGAGTAGCACTGGAAAATATGCTTACATACTTTTTCTTTAAACCTTTGTTCCGTCTGACAAGTACAAGTTGTGGAAGCGGTCGGATGATTTTTTGAAATTTTTCATTTCCAAAGTGCAGCTTATTGTGTTAAAATATAATTTTCCGTCCTTTTTACAAGGACGGAAAAGTTACTTTTTTAATGAAAATGAAAAAAATTATAAGAAGCATATTTGAATGAAACAAATTAACCTTGAAATTTAACTTTATTCAGCATGGAACACAAATGCATCTTTGTTCTGCAGCGCGATCTTAGTACAATTGTCAGGAAGCTAATTAAAAAGTACATTTAAGAATTTGGGTAATCTTCTTCGTGACCTTGACGAACATTTGACCCTCCGTTTTGCTCTAAACATTTTATGAGAAGATACTCCGTTTGTGGTTGAGTCGAAAAAATCTTCTGCTCACATATCACGAAAATTAAGAGTATTCACTCCTTCCTATGATACCTTTGGATCTAAATAGCAACTTTCGGAAGACATTTTGTAACCAAATTTTAAATCTAAATAAATCCTGAAGACAATTTCCCTTTTGCTGATTCTTCAATTATTTTCCGGAACCTGGCGTGGGTGACATCAACGCTTATGTTCTTGATCTGAAACGTATAGGGTGGTAATCCATTATTCCGGCCTTTCTGGTAGACACATCAACGCCACCACTCCATCTCTGATTGGATCTACCACTCCTCCATTTTTTCATGTGGACGATCCAAAAGGACTTTACGCGATGCGTCTTCTGGTGTCATTGGAATGACTTTATCAGCCCACCAGAGCCTGGCGAGTCTACTTCGTTATACGATAGTGTGTTCATCGTACCTCATAGAACTCGTCAGCTTGTAGCATTGTCCTTAGTATATAATACATACATAATAGTACATAACTATGATAAGATGTCACAATACGGTTAAATGCCGTGTATGTCGTGTATGTCGTGTGTGAATGTGATAAACGGCGCTGGATCCACACGCCAGGAACGGCTATCAAATCCCATCCGGACCGTCCAGCCGTAGCAAGGACTGACTTACTAGTAAAGTGATAAAGTAAGTCTAGTATGCCAGCAATGTAACCTTTAAGGTCGATAATCCAAGTGAAGAGAAGTACGTGTGAAAGTGTACTAGTATATAGTAGTACTTTATAGTACTTTTTTATATGCCTTGCCTTGGGAGGGAGGGGGTGGGGGAAACAATGCCCCACACATTCGAAACAAATACGCCGCAATTACCGATTTCTAAACTGCTGATCGTGGAGAGGATCCCCGATCGGCGAGGCCTCCCAAAACGGCTGAGCGCCTGGCGACCGCCCGTAGGTTTATCCGCCACTGAGGTATCATCATATTAAAAATCTTTCAAAATCACAAGCAGTTTCAAAGCCTGTTTTATCGCGTAAAAATCTTTTTATACTACTAATTTCATCGTCTGAGAGATCCTGTAGTGTATTTGTAAGCGTATAAATACAAAATTGTGTGTATTTTGATTCTTGACATTTTTTAATGGCACGTGTAGGTTCCGTGTTTTTTCCCATAATGCTGAAAAAATAATCTTTCAAAACATGTGTTTACATTGTTGGTACTATAGCCACAACATGTACAGAAAATAATTAAACGCGAGAAATAGTACCTAAGCAATTTGGGGATGTATAATCTTGGACATTACCGAAAGTATTTTTTTTTTCAGAATGTTTCCATAGGCCGCGGTAGCGGCGCATATCCCCTGTTTTAGCGCAAGAGATGCGCGCCACAGCTGGGAGCAGCTGGGTGCATTGCCTGTTTGTGGGATGCTCTCCTGTTATTTCAAATGATGAAACTGGCCGCTTGTCGAAACAAAGTATTTTTTCTAGCAGATCTGACCACGGAACGGTCATGTTTTGGAAATGTAAAAAAACTTTTTGTAAATTTTTATTTTAAAATTATCTTAGTTACATACAAATAAAGCAAAATATCTGTGTAATTTTCAATAAATCACTGTGATACGATCGGACAGGTCCATTGGCATGACAAAACCTGTTAAAAGTACTTTTTTATTTTTTGTGACAGGATGGGTGGGAGGAGGGTGGTGTTGTTATTAAATAATAGAGGGGAGATGTTTCCAGCGTTACGTTTTGTTACGATAGGAAGGGAGGGGGTAAAAAATTCAATTTTTTGCGTTACGTAGCAGTTGAATCCTCCTTGAGTGGGTTTCGTCTGTTTTAGACGAAGTAAATGCCTCAGAGGCAGATTGGAGAAAATTCTTCAGATTGTGGAAAGTCCAGTTGGACTAGTGCGTATCTCAACATCAATTTTCACTTCGGTGGTGACCTTTGACACAACACAGGTTGAAATTTTGGACGACTTCAGAAGTCAGATAGGTGACTATCTGTACGTCACCCCTTCGTAAGTCAGGAGTTGTTAAAAGAGTGGTCAGGGTGCCACCGTCAATTTGATTTTGGTTAATCTCGAACCCGAGGCTTCGAACCCTGTTGGCTATTAAGTAATAATTAATATTAAAAACAATAATTTCATAAAATTTCAATTACGATATGTGGAGTGCTTTTCAACCAATTACGGTAACCTGCCCGATATCTGGATCGCTTATCGAACTTTTACATTAATCTCGACTATTTCCTCAAATATACATATAGCACGTTATTACGACGAAATTCTTCTGCCTTTGCTAGCTCTAACTACTTTCGGGATTAGACGTCACCAAAAATCGTCCAACCGTCCTGTTGGAGATGTTCTTCAATTTCCATGAAAAAAATCAACAAATATTTTTACAGTACCATTTCCTATGTGTGACTTTTTGTCAAGGCAAAGCCATTTTTTGTATTCGGATTTGTTTCTAAAAAACTAAATCTATCTGCGACTGAAACTAAATCTATCTTCGGGAGGTTTTTTTTACGAAAAACGAATAAAATGCATTAACAATAATAGGTGCATTCGTCTTGAATGGAATTATGTACCTTTACTTGTACCACAACTTTCTATTCTGGTTTAAGCATGGCCTTGAAAGTCCCCTAGACCTTATCACTATTCGCTTTGTTTTTGTTAATTTATACTCTAAAATAGTTTTGACTAGTTTTCTTAAGTTTTCTGTATGAAATTATTTAACAAATTTTTAAAGTTAAATTAAAGTTCAAATGGTAATATTCTATACTTTATCTAGCATAGATATAAATAAATTCGCAGCATGGTTGTACTTAAAATATCTGTTTATATTTTATGCACATACAGGTTGAATAGAAATAGAAATCCTTCTTCATTCATAACGTGTTGGAGAGTGCTGCTAGCAGCAACAGTCCACATTCACATGGGATCTATTTTTAGATACCATTGTATATTTATGTAGCGACAACATATTGACCACCATACGCTCACTTACTTACCTCTAAACTCCGTTCTCCCCCATGCGTATTACCCATCTGTCTTTCTAGGAATGCCCATCGTCCTGCGGTGGTAGTGGCTGTTCCAGCTGTCAGGAGAACGCAGCATCATTGCCCCTTGCGGGACTGCACGGATCGGATTTCAGCGACTGCGGAAACTGTCTCGACCACAGCGGTGTACTGAGGTAAAACATTGATGCGAAAAAGAACTAAAAACACAGCTCCAAATGCGGATCGGTTCAACAGGCAAAACCAAACTAAAAAAAAACACACGAAAAAAAATTAACATAGGTACATTTAAACATAAAAAAATTTGACCCCATGATTTTTGCATAAGCTTGGCTTTTTGGTCCGAGTTGGCCATGGTACGAAAAGGGCGGGAAACTCATTTTTGAAGCTTTTTTTGTTCCAAAGCCTACGTTGTTGGAGTGCTTTCAAAAAGGTTGCTTCGATGTGTGCTGATCATGGTGATGTGTTGGTAAGAGAAAAAATGAGCAACATAAAACATGTCATTCAGTTGGTAAACCGCATATGCTTCTTATGTTGTGAATGAATCGACTCAGTCAAACGGATGGACGGGCCGGGTCCGGATATTCCTTACTCTTTACTTTAGTTTATTTTCTCTCTCTCTCTCTGTTTTATTCACTGATGAGTTGTTTCTATCGATAAGTGTTTTCACGGCGGCCATTTGTTTGTGGCGGCTATTTTTCGTATTCTGTTCCCAACCGTGTGAATTTCCTTTTGCCCCTTTGAGGTCCCTTCCGCTTTGGATGGAATAGCATTTCATTTTAATTATCTCTTCATCGATACAGTTTTCTCTACTTTCCACTGTGCCGTTGTTTGTGTGAAACAATCACACAGCATCTGGTACCGTGGGAGGAGGGAGTGCCTGTTTTCCTGCGGAAAACAGCAAGCCCCACCGAATCGTGCGGACGCCGATGCTTAGGATCGGTGCACACGGTGAGAAGGTGCTATCGGGTTACCTGTTGCGGCGTTGCAATTTTCAAACTGTAAACCGATCGGCATGCGAATCCGATGCAATGAATGGCTTTTGGTCTATGGACTTGCCAGGCCGCCAGACTTAGAACGTTGAGGAATTTATTCAGTGCTGATTAAATGAAGTTCGAAAGTGGATCATAAAAACAGGAAAAACTGGTAGAAATTATGTATCACAGATTTTTTTTCTGCTTCTATCTGCTGTGGTTATAGGCAGTTCATGCGTTAAAGCACATGAGAAAAGATACGCGATTGAGCTTTGCTAATATTACAAGACATGGAGAAGAACAGCTTCCAGCAGTAGTGATATAAAAATGATTCACTCCACATCAAATTAATTTAATTTTACTAAATGCCTATGTTTAACCTTCGTTTTTTTAAACACAGCTCACAAAGCAACCTTGGCAGCTACTGGAGCGAGGACATGAGCACATTTCCTGGCCTGCCTCCGCTGGACATTGATCCGTTACCGAGTTTGTTTCCCTTTTCCCCTTGTGGTGCTTCCTACAAGTAAGTAACACCTAATGACCGCTAGACATCTTCACACATCGACCAAGCGTTCGCTTCCATGTCCAATCGTTTCCGGTATTCGTTTTGTTTTCACCCTCCACCCCAGTAGACCCGAGCGACCAACGCACGACGTGGCGGATGTATTGCTGTCGCTGAAACACGCCGTCCTGAAGCAAAGTCCCGATCCGCCACCCATCGGACAGGGACAGAACTTTGCTACGCCGCAAGCTTCACTGTCGTACACCGTCCATCCACAAATGTTGCTGTCACCCGCCGGTCACCATGGACACGGATCGCATGCGCACTACAACCAGATGCAGTCGCAAACGGGCGGTCCGTACAGCACCAACTACTATGATTCGTCCTGCGCACAACATACGGCTCCACCGATCTATCCAAGCATGAGCGTCAACGTTAGCATGAACATGACGATGCACGGTTACGGTGCGGAAGCTTCCGTCCCCATGCAGTGCTCCCAGATGCAGTGGGGCGCTCAAAATGCAGCCTCCTCGGTAAATGTGCTCTACCCGCCACTGCTCAGTCCGGTACCGTATCCACCCGGTACGACCTACTCCTTCACAGCAGACTTTCGGCCCCAAAGTCAACCGCCAGCTCCACCACCCTCCAGCGGTTCCATATCTCCGCCACCCGGACACGATGCGTCCCGCAGCTCGTCCTCCCTTACGCCCCACAAACAGCCCCTCCCACAAGCATCGCAACATCTGCAGCAACAGCATCATCACCATCATCAGCTGCAGCAACAACAGCAACAGCAGCAGCAGCAACACTTTCACCAGCAGCAACAACAGCTCCAGCAGCAACAGTATTACCACAATGCGCACCATCCCCATCATCATCCGTCGCAGCATCACCATCATCACCATCATCATACGCAGTCGGTGTCGGCTGCCGTTTCACCAAATGACTGTACACCACCAAAGAGTACGACCCCTCCGGACTTTGGCGCGGCCGTTGAGCAGACCACACCACCGGCAACGACAACATCAGCCGTCGCAGTTGCTGCCGCGGCGGCATCCGTCGGTTTTGCGGCCGCCCTCAAGATGAAGGCCGAAAGTCGTTCGCTCGGTCTGGGATTTGTGGACACCGTTGACCAGCGTCCGACAACGGCCGGCGGCGAAGATGAGGACGAGGAGGATGGTAGCGGTAGTGGCAGTGATGGTGCAGCCGGCGGTGACAACAAACCCAACCTCTGCCGACTGTGCGGGAAGACGTACGCACGGCCGAGTACGCTGAAGACGCACCTGCGGACACACTCGGGCGAACGACCGTATCGCTGCCCGGACTGCAACAAAAGCTTCTCGCAGGCGGCCAACCTGACCGCACACGTTCGCACGCACACGGGCCAGAAACCGTTCCGGTGTCCCATTTGTGATAGGCGCTTCTCGCAAAGCTCCAGTGTTACGACGCACATGCGAACGCACTCTGGCGAACGGCCGTACCGATGCCGGGCGTGCAAGAAAGCATTCTCCGACAGTTCCACGCTGACGAAGCATCTGCGGATACACAGTGGCGAAAAACCGTACCAGTGCAAACTATGTCTCTTAAGGTTAGTACCGAACGTACGTTTCTCAATATTTTCTATACCCTAAATTTACGTTGCTGCCTCAAATGTCGTGTCTCCACTTGCGATATTTTCAAACAATTGGCTTCACAACACATCTGATAAACGATCATCCATCAAGCCGGAAGTTTTGGCAAGGATTTCGAGGAAAACGTCGTTTTTGAAGCTGCTAAACGAAATACTTTCTTTTCTTTCTAGAAATATTTTCTACGAAAATTTGTATCGAATATAATTTGAATTATTTTTATAATACCTTGATCAAGTTCAATTTTCAAATAATTTTAAACCAATGCAATGTGTCGTTATCGTGTTCCACACTTGTTGAATTTCCTCTTTAAGTGTTCTGATAATATCTCTTTAAACGTTTCTTTTATGAAGAATATTTGTTGGAGTTCCTTATATTCTTCATATTTCGAGATATCATCTAATTAAATGTACCTATTATTTTTCATAACACCATAATCATAACATACCATCATAATGAATATCGCAGTACAATATTTACGAATACGAAATATGTTAAAGCCTTTGTTCCATGTTTGATGATTTGCTTTTTTGTAAATTCAACACTTAGAGGATTTTTTACATGACTTTTTTGCATGCATTGTACATGACATGACATGGATTTGTACTTGATACGGCCTGGCCGTTCACATGAGGAACATTTAAAAGTAAAAGCGGAAACCAATTCATAGTCGAATAATTCGGTGATTCATACACTTTGAAGCATTAAAATGAAATCACCTACAAATTAAAAGAAATCACTACAACATTTAACTTTTTTTGATTTCCCACCGGACTAAGAAATAATTTTTAATCTTCTGTTTAGTTGGATTGTATTTTTAAAGACCCTTTTAGTGGATGGGTAGTAGGAGGAATAAAAATTGAAAATTATTAGAGAAACTCATGAACATCCTCGCCCATAGCAGACAAATCGGCCACAAAGACGAATAATCGTCCAATTTCTACGTGTATGGAATTGCGTTTCAGGTGCTGTACAAGGAATTGATGATAAGTCCCATCTCATACATAATATATACACGAAATTATTTAAACTCTAATACATGTTTGTAATACCCAAGTTCCATCCCCAAAAAAAAAACTTTTCGGTAACTGATAGGTTTTCTCCCCACACTTTCAACGCTGAAACGCGGAACACCTTTGTTCCGCGGTGTCCACTAAAGTGATCTCCCATGGTCTTTGTTCCATGCAACAAGGCTCTCAGGCACTAATACGGTGTCAGAAAACTACCTTCCGGGATAGTAGAATCGAATGTGTTTACATACAACATCAAAGGATGAATATCGGAGTGACCTTACCAAACTGCATGAAATATGTTAAAATTCTTGGGTAATTGAATGTCCCCATCGATTTGCGCGTATTTCGAAACTATTTTTCATGCTTTTTCTTAATATAACTTAATAAAATAACTTATAATCTAATTTACCATACCTGTTCGTTTTGTTTCTTCTACTTGACATCGGTAGATTTTCGCAGTCTGGCAACCTTAATCGTCACATGCGTGTCCATGGTAACAACGGACAAGCGCTGATTGCTTGACACCAAAAAACGTCGCAGCTATCATCCACATCGTCCGTCGGTCATAGCAGCATTCTGGCACAACATGCTTTACCACCACACTATCATCGCCATTCCTACCAGTCTTACCAGCATCATCAGTACCAGCAGCAACAACAGCAACAGCAACACGCCCAACACCAGCAACTGGCCGAGTCCGTTTCATCGGGACACCATCATCTCGCCGCACACTCGGCAGCGGCAACAGCTGCTGCAGCGCAGTACTTTTACAACCAAAATGCAAGCAGCTTTCATCACCATCACCACAACCATCACTACAACCGTGCTGCCATATCCGCATCCAACTCCAGCGCGCCAATGTCCAGTACGGCCAGCCAGACCAATCCCAACACAACAACCACCCATCATCCGTTCAAGTCACTTCCGACGGCTACACAGCTGTCTTACTTTGAGGAATACCACCATTTCCAGCAACAACAGCAACGCTCCAAATATGAGGACAACTTGGCATTGTTTGGAAGGAATAATTTTGTAAACATTTTCTAATCACACAGACTGTTGAACAACATACAAAAAATGGAATGAGAAACGTGTGGTGGCAAGAGTTGACTGTTGTTGCTCGTCGTTATGACAAAAGCCGCACTACAGCACATTCGAAACAAATCCCATGAACATACGATCTAGTCATACACAACCCGGCCAGTATAGTGTGAAGCTCGACCAGCCCTGTTATGCTCTTATAATAGCGTCGTTGTAGTTGATTGATATTTAGAAAAAAAGGCACACAAGAAACTTCATTGGTGCGTGCTGACCGTGGCGCCAGATGCAAGTTGTAATTTTAATAAATACGAACAAACAACGCATACTTACTATACTTATCACTTAATTAGAGTTTAAGCTAAAAAGCTCAGTTGTTGCTGTTTTTTTGCTATTTCGTGCATTTAAAATTATTTCAAAAAAACAACGACATTGACAGTCATTTCTGGACAACTTACAACAGCAAATGTATATGAAATTAAGGAAAGCAGCAAAGAGAAAAGAGGAAAGTATGGTCAGGCGGAAAAAATAAGAACAAATAACTGGAACAAAGATTACTATTAAATAAAAGTAGTGTACAACAACCATGTACAAAAAATCATACTTGCAATCGAAATGATGTTTTCATGTTATCATTTGATGAACAACTGGAATTCCGCTTTTGACCTCGAAATTCAGGTTTACAGAAGGTCTGTCAGTCCACCCGTCTGAGTTCCATTGGGCAGATTGCCTGCTGTTCAAAGCATGTATCGACTGACACATCGGTCTATATTGTTGAGAGACTTCTTTACTGTTTCACTTCCACTTTTCTGTAATCTCCAGAGGGAATAATGGTGCTGATTTTGACCCAAAGAAGATGAAATATTGTAGAGCTTCAAAGGAAGAATCCCATGTACATTACACCTGTTTATCCCCAAACAGTTCTGGATAGCGTAATTAAAAGAGCTCATTACGTCATGTAGATTTGCTTTGGCTCTGTTATCGTAAGTTGACATAACATCTCTAACGAGATAGTAGGATTGGAGCTGTTGTGACGCATGGTAAAGATCTGATAAGCAGCTGGTTACGGTCGGTTTCGGAATCCTGTCTGACGGTCTTTAACTATCTTCTGTACTGTTCAAAAGTTTTTCTCTTCCTTTTATAATTTTTTTTATTGAAAATCATATAGCAAACCATTAGTGTCACTCTTAATCTCGATGATAATCATCCACTTTGCGGCATCTTTCAAATCGTCTTATCAATAGCACACTATCATGCAAAATTATATTGTATTGCGTTGACTCGTTCTGTCGTGCTTTCGAGGATAGCAGACAATGCATAATATAGTATCGGGTTTGCCTGGCTTAGCAAAATTGCTTCTGGTCGTTGCGATATCGACTGTGATTCGGTTTTATTTGAACTTATCATCACTATCTCCCTGCTTGCTGCATATTTCTCTTTTGCCCATAGGCGATTTTAGCCATGTGTTTTTGTTTTTGCTTCCATGGTATGTTCTTACGAGTACGTTTTACCTTATTAACATTGAGCGAAATCGCTCGCCTGAAAAGGTTGCCGATAGTGCAAGATTGACATCACCTTTTTACGTTATATATATATATCTGATGGTGGATTAATAGGCGTCTCTATTACGCTGAGGCTTAAATTATATCAAATATCGGTGATATTGATCAAATGTACTCTTTCAAGTGCAGGCGTCAAAAGAAAATTGTCTTACTTGTAGCTGAGAGATGATCACACAATTTTTGTTTCCGTTTACTTATTACTAATTACTAAAAGAAAATTTGTTTGAAAATTACAATTCGATGGGCCAGCACAACAATGGCGCATGTGCTGTCTAGCAGTACTTTTACATTCTTGGTAAAAGTACAACTGATTAGTTCAAGTATGCAACAAAACAATGTAAATAAAAAAAGAGAGGGAGCTGTAACAGATATTATGATTCTTGCATGGAAAACAAAAACAAAATGAAATCAGTAAAAAAAAAAACACATTTTAAGTTATCAAATTTTTGGTTTGACTTGGCTTCTTCTTGTGCATCGATCACATAGAAAAGAATTCAATCAATAAGCGAATCTTCGTTCCTTCGCTATTCTAGCTTCCGCAGATATTATTTCATCAATAATTCCATTATACATAATTACATTAAAATCGAAAGCAATTCAAATTAAAAGAAAATTTATCGATATTACTCATCCAGCTACTACATATATCTAGCGCTAAATAAATCGTGTTAAAAGAAGAAGAAAAAAACGCCCAAACGGGAGGTGAAAAAATTCGCTTACATAGTAGAGTAACGTCCTCCAGCCAAATTTACCACCTTCCAGAATGTCAAAGCAGCTGTTCGGCCGTAGGATGCCCTGGTGATGCTACTACATCACGAACACCTTCTCAATCTTTGGCGAACGGAACGTTTCGTTCGTTTTCGGACAAACGAGCATGTCGTTCTCGCGACGCATCTGTTCGATGGCTTGCTGGCCAAAGATTTGCCCATTCGGCAGCATCATCGGTAGGTTGTGTTCGTTCAACGGTTTGCCGGTGATTCTACGAAAACAATATAATGATATTTTTAATGACTTTTCATATCGAAACAGCATCCGCGCCGTATCAAGAAATTACCTGCAAATCAGACGACTCTGGGCACAGTGCGAGAACGGTAAGTTCTCGGCAATCTCGTTCACATTCTCCTGGCATACCGGACAGTTCATGTTTTTCGATGTGTATGAATAACACTGCGGTGTTTTCAAGGCTGAAATGCCTGCCTGCACGGCAACACTCAGCACCGATTGAGCCGGCAGCTGGAACAGCCGATAGTTCTCCAGCCGGAAGTGCAATACTAGATCGTGCCAACGCTGGGGATCGAAAAGGGTTTTGTACGGTTCGATTTCGGTGCTCACCGGAAACGCGAGCAGTGCCATACACTGGCGGATCTCCTTCAGTTGTTCGTGCTCGAACGCAGGGAAATACTTCTGTGCGTGACGCACCGCCAACAGTCGTTTATCTTCACGGATCAGTTCGACGAACTCTTGAACGCGCAACTGAAACTCGATCGTGGAGTTTATCTTCTTCAGCTTCGACTTGTTATCGTTGCACCAGGCAATACACTTTAGCGTGCAACGATTCACCAGATCGCGCTCTACCTCGCGCGTCACCTGGAAGATGTCCAGGTTGGTTAGGTCACGGATGCCACTACGTTCGGCTAACCGTTCTGCGGTGTCGTAGTATCCGAGACGCAGAAAATGCTCCACAATCATCCGATCGAGACGTATCTTCTTCCACTGGTTCGTGGCAGCTGCTTGCAGCTCTAGTGTCGTCGCATCGACTGGCGGGTTCACGTTTTGCTTCAAATGCTCCAACCGGCGCTTGCAGACATATCCGGCTGACAGTTCCTCGGAAATGCTTTCCTCAGCTTTACGCTTTAGAACCTGCAGTCGCTCGACTACTCCTCCCAGCAGACGAGATATCTCTGTACTGTCGGATCCTTCCGTGAGACCCTTCTCCAGTTCCGAGGCCACATTTTGTATCTGGCTTAATTCGCGGTCCAAAGTTTTTTGGGCAATTCGGAAGCGCTTGTTCAAAATTTCATACGGTACCTGTAAAAGACAGACACATCGCAATTCTTTAATAACAGCAGTGCAAGCAATAAGGGAACAGTGTGGCAGGAAACAATTAATCATGTACTTCATCACTCAACTATTCCATCTAAACAAACGAACAGCTGACACCAACCTCCGGGAGAAGGGTGCGGTTTGCGGATAATCAGAGGGTGCAAGGTAAAGGTAGTTAACGAAGTAGGCTTGGGCCAAAAATGGAACGAAGATTAAAATTGCATTTGACAAGTGCAGAGTCGTCCTGCATGAACCATTTTGTTTCCCCACCCAACCCTAAACAGCTTTACCAACCCAAATGAAATATGTAGATCCATTTTGTAGCAGATGCAACCATTGCTGTAGCTCACTATTGCGACGCAAATGTAGTGATACCATTTTGGATCTCGTTCGTTAAACACCAGAAAAAAGTAGCATCGAAAACAGGAGAAATAATTACCTTTAGCGTTGGATGTTCCATTGCACGGATTTCGGCCATTCCACCTTGCAGATAATGCCGTTCGTAGAGATTGCGTTGTGTTTGCTAAAGAAAACTTCCACCCTAGACGTCACTGCTGTACGTGCCTTGCAACAATGGTGGCAATGAAACCACCCAAATCAGAACGATGCACCAAAGATATTGCGTTTGTGTTTCCTGTCGATTGTCTCCAACTACATCTCATTCTAGACACTGTAATGAGGGCTGGTACTTTGGAGGAAGCAACCGTGGTAATTTGTCGATCACTACGTTATGGGTACACTATCGAAAGGAAGGATGGAAAGTAAAGTTTCGCTACACCGAAACCCCTACGTTTACTGCTTTTCTCGCGATGGTTTTTTTTTTTTTGTGTGTGCCTTCTGTCTTCAATACCACAGCTTCTTTCTATGCCACAACAACAATATCGGTCATTTCAACCACACAAGCAGTCGCTAGCGAGCGAGAGAAAGAGATGACAAGAGGCGACAGTTGTTTTGGTTTCTATCGCCCATATGACTGTTTGACGTTTTATAACGCATCGCTTTGACAGCCAACCGTTACGAGCTAACGCTTACGAACAGTGGGAAATCTTCGATTAAATGTCCGTTTACACGTTTTTCAAACATTTTCGCTCGTCTGATTAGTAGATTTTTACTATTAATTACTATCGAAAATGTTCTCCACAATGAACAATAATGTCCATTGCGTGGGGCGGTTGTGTTTGTTGATAAATTGCATAGAAAAAACATTTTAACTATTCCTCTCAATTTCAAAGATACGAAAATTTTAAGAACACGAAAAGAATATGTATTAGTCGTATACTTTTGTTATAGGATATTGCACGTATACCTATTTGCCTAATGAGATTTTTACTGAGATCATCCTACGTGCTTCATCCTTAAAGTTGTTCAACGTTATTCTTCTGGGGAGACAGCACTTGACCAAGACGTGATCATAATAGGGACGAAGAAGCACCTTCAGAACTTCAGATAACGTTGGAGCACCTACTTCAGATAAGGTTCGGATCACTATAAGCTATAATAAGCATAATCGAAACATGATTATTTTATGTTGATCTTCTTTATTTCATTATCGAACAAAACAAAATAACAAGTCACATAAACGGATGAATATCGTTTGGGATTTTTTACCAGTATCCGTATCCGTCTTTGTGTATGTATGGATTTTTTTTATCACCAGATTGTAGTGTAGAGTTTTATGTACAATTTTTTGAAATCAGAAAAGATAGTTGAAGATACCACACCACGTACTTTAGGGGAAAAGACTAATAAGAGCACCAGACTTCCGCCAGTTACGTTGTGCGCCGCTGCGAGCTGCGTACAGTTACATCTGCTACGAAATTCTATGCTCGGCAATGCAAAGACCAATGTACTGGCAGATCGAAATGTTTATATTTGAAAAATCCTAATCTGTCTAGAGGTAGGTAAACGAGGTGGAAATGCTGGACGAAAAGGTATCAGCAGGGGGAAAGAATAAATAAATAGCATATTCCTCCTCATTTATCGTTCTTCATATGGATCGAGTGATCTTCAGCGCTTAATGGGTTGATCATACTATTTTTCATCTCATTGGCTCTACGCAAGTTTCCATGAGAGGACGACGAGAGAAGAGAAATTTTATCGCTTACATACTAGCGGTTGTGTCTTTGTAAGATAAAAAATAGTTCTATTTCGTTACTTTCATTTCCGGTAGACCCTGTGTGTATGGTTTTTATTATTATATGTTTGCCCTGGCTGTGAATTTAAACACTTCTTGGTATAGTAAAGATTTGCAGACACTGAAATCGTCAGGAAATGTAAAGACAATCTCGAATTGTTTGCCAGAAAAATCTTATTTACATGTACTCCAATTTCGCCCACCATTGGAATGGTTCCATTTGGGGACACACAAAAAAGCTAGTTTTTTTTAACACGGTCACACCGTTAGCAAAAGAAAGTAATGACATAATAAAAGTAGCGATAGTGTGAAATGCGTGATGAAAATCGGTAAAAAAAACTCAGTTGATAACCATTTCGAAATGGGAAGCAACCGAAGGAAGGTTTGCAAAGATGAAGTCCATTTCAAATCTATTCCCTTTATCTATCATCGCTGCAGTTTCAGCGAAAGACGCAGAGAACTTTCACAATATGTACAGTATAAAATCAACAACATGTGCATTCCGTTTCTTATAGAGTTCATGTAAGTTGCGAAACCTTCAGCAGCGGCTCCAAGAGCAGCCAATAAATCCAGCTGGCCAGTGTCCGGTGGACGCCGGAGCAAAAGATGCACCGCGTGCAGCGGACCCTGACAACAAGAAGGCTAGATAAAATCTATCGACCGTACCGTTCTCCAATCGATCGCCAGCTTTGCGAGAGGTAATTAATCGGAACGGCCCTGCTGTTGCTGCTGCTGGATTGATTTGCTATCGTTGGCACTGAGCACAAAGATGGGTGAACTGTAGTCGACATACTTGTCCGCACCGATGGCGAATATTTTGTCTCCATTGGAGTAGTGTTTGGTTTTGGTGCTGCGTCCCCGCTTCAGCATCACAAACACCACAAAGATGGCGACTAGGAAGGCGGAAGCCGTCGCCAGCACGAACACGATCGTTTGGAAGGTATTTTCCGGAATGCCGGACGATGGCTGTGCCAGCGGAAGCCCGACCGAGATGCGATGCGCGAACCGAGACTGTGTCATGTCAGCTACCAGCTGCCCGTGATACAACGCAAACGATCCATCACGCACCATTTCCTCGATTGCGTACGCATCGTCCACCTTGGTGCTTTCGATCAGATCGAACCGCAGCGTGACACTTCCGTCGACATTCTCCTGCACCCGGTAGTTGTCATAAATGCTGCCTACGAGCATGGAAAGTTCGGTTCGGAGAGTTTCGTAAACATGCAACAGGGCTCGCTGAGGATGGACGTTGTTTAACCGTAGCTCGATCTCCACCACATCGATCGGCGTGAAGAGACAGGACCGTTGACCACGCTTGAAGGTGCTGGATAGTGGGAGTTGGTTACCGGCCGCATCTACACACCAACACGTATCACCATTGCATTGCATCGGTTCAAACGATCCGGACTCATCACACGCCACCGGAAAGGAGGCAGCCATTTGCAGGGCTTGGCAGCGTGTTGCAGAAGCGCTAAGTCGCTTGGCGATCGGTTCGGCTCCATTGTCGCTAATATAATTACGGCTCTCGGCGGTGCGTGCCAGCTCGATGACCTTCTCCGTAGCGGATGATACTGAACCGATGTAGCGTGGCTCCGGAGCGTAATTGGCACTCGCCACAGACACCGGCTGAACGGGCTCCAAATCCTCATCCACCAGATAGTTGTTTTCGTCCACCAGGAACGTGATCTGTCTGATCAGTTCTTCCATCACTGGGTACAGAAAGGTGAAGCACACAATCAATAAAGTTGAACAAAAGAGCCCCATTTAGCCACACTTACCTGGATCGCTGGAGGACGTCTCAATCGAGTCACCACGGCGACGTGCTTGTCGACTGCTGCACTTCGGTTCCGAACCTTTCGTCAGTGAGCCCTTTACCGGAGCGCCCTTCTTATCGGCACACCAACACACTCCGACGGCGGCTGGATGATCCGAGTTTGTTGATGATGTTCCATTCGTGTCGTTGGATTTGGCCTCTGAAGTTCCCATCGATCCGAGACACTGCACAGGACTCCAAAAGCCAGTTTCCGGATCACAACGTGGCTGGAACCAGGTGTTTGGTTGGCCAGCGCGTTTTGCCGCCATTGCATTCTTTAGACGAAGACGCTCGCATTGGGACAGTACTGGACAAACACCGTTACATGCCTGCTCACTGTGGAAGAGGTTCTTTGACTGACAGAATACGCCACGCGGTAGTGTTACTGGGACACATTTGTTCAACCGAGGACTGAAACGCCATCGCGTGATGCTGTCTAGCTCATTACTTTCAGCTCCCGATTCCGTCACCTGCAGGCAGCTCTGGTCGATCGACTCAAAGCAAACGTCCCCTGTGAGAAGAAAGTGAAAAGAACCTAAAATTATCCAAATCATCATTAAAATGAGGCTTCCTACACTTACTCGTCTTCCCACAACAAGCTCCTCGGTTACTGATCGGGTTTAACTGACAGATGTGTGTCGACGGGCACGTGTCCGCATCGGTTTGCGGTCCACATACTATCTCACGACCGCTGGAACGCAAAGGTAATCCCTCGGGACAGACGGACTCTCGGATCGGTACGCAGATTGGCATTTTTGGGCAGGGCACCGAAATGCATTCTACCTGTATAAGTTGACACTCTTCTCCGCGTGGACAGGAGATCTCTCCGCATGGATCCCGGCATTCGCAGGACTTGCAACCGTTCGCATCAATCTTGTACCCGTACTCACATGGTCGGCATTTAAGCAAGGGACATTCCGTTTTCGGGAAGAGCTCACAGTTCGGCTGCCCATTGTTGGTACGGGTTCCGCTCTTTTCGTTTCCAAACTCATCCACACACCAGCACACGTTACCGGGGCCGCACTGTATCGTACGGAAGCTGCCGTCGATGTCACACTGTGCGATGTACTTCTGTTTTGGTGGAATACCCAGCTCGGACGCTTGGTGCAGTTGAATGGTTTGCAGATGCTGGCAAGCGGTCTTTAGCTGTGGCTCCACGCATTGCGTTCCGCAACCGTTCGAGCAGCAACGCTTCGAACCGTCACAATGCGCATCTGTGCGGCACTCGTACTCGCACGAGTCTGATTCCGAGTTTTCTGATCCAGGAGGTACCAGGAACGGACATTGACCGGGCTTCTTGGGGAAACAAGCCGGTACCGGTGGACAATATTCGCCCTCGCAAGACACCTCGACCGATCGACATTCTTGCCCATCGGGGCAGTTGACACTGTCACACGGATCGCGACACTCGCAGGATGGACATTGTGTGTCTGGGTCCAGTACAAACCCATAATCACAGCCCATACGACACGTTAGATCCAAACAGCCGAGAGATTCTCGAATCGCTTCACAACTCTTGGTTGTTGCGTTGAATCCACGGGTCTTGGGTATTTCTGTACCGAAGCCATCGGCACACCAACACTCCTCAATCTCAACCTCAACCAGCTGCTCCTGCATGGGAGTCGGAAGGGTTGGAACGACGAGCGGACGCTTCAGGAGCGTTGACGGTTTAATCTCCGGTTTGTCGAGGTTCGCATTGCCATTCTTCGATTCCAGACGATTGAAATCGATGATCTTTGCAGAGCGAGCCTGAACGGCCAGATAACCGGGCATGTTGTAAATCCCGGTCGGATCGCCACCACCAACCATCTGTTCCACATCACTAACGGGCAGTAGTTTGAGTGTGCTGTCGGGACTAGGGTTAGCAGCACGTCGTGCACGAACTGGGGGATTTACAGAGCTAACTTCGGGTGCAGCTGAAGACGTTGAAGCGGTCATGGTTGATGTCAAATGACCTGCGATCGATGCATCCTCTAGAAGTTTCCTCATACGACGAATGCTGTTCTGTTCGATGTACTTCCGCTGTTCCGAAACTTTAACCTTAGTTTTACGGGTAACACACTGCATGGCCTGGTAACCTCCGTCTAATGTACAGGATGGTGGAGGCAGCGCAAGCTCCATCCCCTCGACCGTACCCTCCATACGGTCGGAAAAGTCGCGCAGATATTCGCACACTACAAACGAAGGAAGAAAACATATGTTTCACTTTACTGTGTAAATGGTGGGTAAATGTTTCTTAAGCCAGTTCTTTACTTACTCGATTGTTGACGTTCCTCTGTCATCTCTTCGTCTTCACCTTCGACCACCAAAGGGCAGCAGACACTGCGGGATTCGCCATGAAGCTTACGACACTCGTGCGTCTCCACCGGACACATGATCGTATTCGACATCGATCGTTTCCGACCATTTTGATCCTCGTCTTGTTCGTCGTCGTCAAAGAAGGTACGGCTTTGATATTCACGACTCTTGGGACGCTCTAGGCAAGGGAACAGAAAATGTAGCTAGTCCGTCTACAATCACCAAAACCATACTTGGCAAGTTCACAACCTGACTTACCCATATGACAGAACAGCAGTTCACCGGTAATATTATCTGCCAGCGGTGTACCAATTTCGCACGGGTTAGAGTACACAAGATCCGGCTTACAGACAGGCTCGGACGAGCAAAGACCAGAGTATGCTTCACATTTCGGATCCTTTGCAACTTCGCAGTGCGATCCGCTTGGGCAAAGGTAACCCTCGCACGGTTCCGAACACTCACACGTCGGACATCCGTTGTGGTCGTTCTTGAACCCATACTCACAGACCGCCGCACAGATGTTGTGATCGCACAGTGTTTGCGTGCCGTCCACGCTACGTCCGCCGCTGCGACCCGATCCGATCATATTCTCCACGCCTTCACAGTTTACGCTGGTAGCCGCTCCCATCGTTCCTTTCACTTTGTTACCAGTTTTCGGATCCACACACCAGCAAACGAGCCCATTACGGGAGCATTGGCGCGTTGAGAAGCTACCACCGGGTCCATCACACTGTGGCACATAACCGCGACCCTCACGCTCATTCACCGAGAGCAACTCCGATAGCATGCGTGCCTGATGGCAAACGGTAACATTGTGCGGTTGTTGACAGTTCCTTCCACAACCATCCGATTGACAACACTTTTGCATCTGAGGGCATTCGAGATCGTGGCTACAGGGCGTACCACACAGATAACCCGCACTATCTGTCGATTCGATCTCGTTCGCCCGCGGACAACTGCCAGGCTTTTCAAACTGCAACGAAGCCGGACAGCACACGCCATAGTCGTTGCCACCCTGCACCAAACAGCGGTACAGCGGTGGACAGCTCGGTTTGCCTGGATCCGTTCCGCACAGGAAGGGACGAATGGTACCCGTGATCGCTAGCGGTTGTCCCGCTGGACAAAGGTCATTCAGGCTGCGTGCTTTGCGACCTATAGAAGGATGGCAAAACGTTTTAATGGTTACATGGACAAATCGGATCAGTCGCAGACACAGGCTACGATACTTACAAGTCGGAATCGGTGGACAGGGTTCGGTTTTACACTGTACCTCCTGCGGTTCACACTGTTGACCCCGAGGGCATTGGATATCCTCGCACGGATCTCGACAGCGGCATACGGGACAACCGGACGCCAGGTCCTTGGCGAAACCCGCCGGACAGAACATGCGACAGCTGGATGCCTGGCAGTGGTTATCCACCCGGGTGCAGTTGACATCATCCGCGTGGCTGCGCCTGCTGCCCGTAATCTCTACACCATACTCGTCAACACACCAGCACTCGGTTCCGTTGAGCTCGTTCGAGCATTGCACCGGTTCGAAGTCACCCAGTGCGGTACAACGCGGTATCCGAACCGTTTGCAGCAGACTATCGCCTAATGACTTGGCGCGACGCGCCTCCGCACGCCTCAGATGCTGACATGCGGTTAATTCTAGCGTTTCTGTTGAATGGGATAGAAAGAAGAGGAAATTCGAATTAATTGACTAGTGCTGTTTGTAAAAGCTTCACACGAATATATTCAACAAATGTCAGTAAAGTTTGATATAATTTGAATTTTTCCTATCATTATGTGAGTGCTATAGTGCTTTTAAAGGTACTGTTTTCTCCCAAGTACGTGGGCCCCCATCAATCCTTACTGTACGGTCTCGGGCGCTTTACATACCCACACAGCATGCGACCAATTTGGTGTAGCACGAGAATTCATATTTCGAGTTGGCGCTCCAGCTGCGCCCCAGAAGCAGACATAACAGACACCCGATTATTATCAGCTAATTGGACGAGCAAGAGACCCCAATGCTTTTCGGTGGTTGCTCCGGCACGAAAACAGGTTTAGTGTGCGAGTTTTGTTTCACGTCCTGCGGGTTAGTTCCATTCACCGTTGCAAAACTGCACCCCAAAACCGGCCGGCTGACCGGTCGTCCGAACGCGTTGGTGCGCTCGACGGTGAGCATATTTGATACCACCATGCACCACCTATGCCGGGGCACAGTGGCGATACAGTGTATTTGCGCTACCGGTTAGCACCGGCACAGTACGAACTTTATTCAAGGTGTTTCCACTCAAACCCGGAACGTCCCGAAGCACTTCTTCGGATTCGTTTGTTGGCCCCTTGCAACACACACACACTAAAGGCTAGGCTACCTAAGCGTGCCACAATGGGAAGACGCGCAACGTTGACAGCCTTGAGAGTTGCTCGGGAACCAAGACATCTGCCCGGTGGTGTGGATAATTTGCATAAATCTACGATTGACAAAACCTGCTAGTTGCTTCGATGAAGGTCTTTCGGTCTCGTCACCCGGTAAGCAGGAATGTTGAATATGCGTAGCTAAATGAAACGCTCCACTGCTCGGCGATTGTTTTCGCCAACAGAGGGAATTCATCAGCAACGTACAGTTTGCTTGAAATTCGGTAGATATTACAAACGAACGAACGACCGTACCGTATCGTCACCGTTGTATCTTGCTGTACACGTTTTGGGTAGAATATGGAGATTCTCTTGGTGTTGACTTTCGTCATCGTGACCACCATACCCCGGTCACTTGCCGACCGAATGCGAGTTCTGGATCGTCAAATTACCGGTGCAAGTGGGAAGCGAAATTGCATTTACATTGCCGGCGATGGACGAATTCCTCATTCAATCCATCCAGGTGGAAACGTTCCATTTAATGCAAATCTTGAATAGTTGCGCTGGGAACATTTCGCCGAAAAGTAGAATGCAAAGGATTAATTAATCCTCCACATTTAGCGATGTGCGATAGCATTATCAATTTAATTACCACCAAAAATATTCCATTAGAAAATGGTTCAATTTTGTTTACCATTTACCAACCTCAACATAGAAGTACAATTAAACGAATTACCAAGACATGAAAGATTTTGAGTGAATTAAATTGCGTTTTCCCGGTTCAATGCACCGAAAACTGTGGCAAACATCGCAACAAACAACTTAACTGGAACACTCCATGAAATGCCACCCAAAAACCGGCGAATAGCTCAAAAATAAAGTATCTTATGAAACACAACATTTCATAGCTTCAACGATACAATTAAATGGCAATAACAAAAAAACACGAAGCTTTCGGGTTGCATGCCATTGCACAACAACGAGTGCACGCCTTTCACAGGCTGTAGATAATGTGATTACTTTCTTTCCTGAATTACAACAACAACGGCACGAAGAGAATGATAGAAACAGGGCTGCCAGTTCCAAAGCATCGTCAACAGCGTGCACCGCCTGGTTTACGATCACCAACATCAGCACTAGTCTAGCAAACGCGGTCTATAAAAATGGAAAGTCCACTTTGTGGCCAGTGGTCAATGTTGACCCTCACCCTTCTTCCAAATGCCGTCCATTGCCGTCCAAATGGGAGTACCCGCACCCCTTCTACGGTGAATGATGCTAGCGAAAGTGCAACGATTAAGCTACGATTATCCTAGAAGCATAAAGATGGCCCTTGAGGCTGGGATGGCTGGGAAAAGTGGATGTCAACGACCGAACGGTTGTACGAATAGCGAACCAAACGATGGGAGCGTTAATTTTGTTGTGAAAAATCCAAAATTGCCAACGAAGTAGAGTTTTCGTTTTAAGCGCCATGATGAACGTTTGTGTCATCAATTTTGTGCTCTTCCTGCTGGAGATGCTGGGTGTGTTTTGTTTTCTTCTGCAAAATGATGGTTATTACAGGTGTTTTGTCTCCATTTCGAGGCAGATTTTATGCTGTTTTTTTATCCTACGAAAACTCCTTAAAGCGGCGCCAATTTTTGGAGGGGGAAATGGGGGAAAAATAAACTTTACTCTCCTTTCCAAGTTTGGAACACAATCTAAGCTTAGCGCAGGCTTCTAAAACCTACCCATCGGGTATTTTGCAACATTTTGCAAAACGGTTCTATAATGAGCTTAACTGATACACGAACGAACTTCTATTGAAAGTTTCCGACCCTGCCGTGAAAGTGTGCCGGAAAAATTGGAAATGAAAAAATACAAATCATTTTGTGATGAGCCGAGAAAAAAGGTGCATCCTTACACCCTCTCCCAGAACAACAAGAAAAAGGTTTCGCAAAAGACAACGACAACAATGACAAGCATTATGGAACATACGTTGTAAGTAAAAAAAAAAGTGGAAAGAAAATGGCAACGATGAAAAGTAATAAGCTCTCAGCAACGAAAGCATGCAGGGCTTTGTCTTCTTTGTAACATGCCCGTTACCAATTTTCCACATCCCAGGGTTTTAGGTGGCTCACTTTACATGAAAACTCATCTCAACCGTAAGTATGGGAACGTTGGTTCCTCTCAAGCTTTTGACGACATTTTTCATGGTTATGGGATGTGATGTAAATGTTATCACTATTTTACGATCCTGTCGAACAAAAGCTCCCTCAACAACAGTTGGCGGTGTGGGGGTCGCATTTTTAAAATGGAAAGTGATTTCACTGAAAATAAATATGTATGCTTCGCTTGTAAAAAAGGATAACATGTTTGTTTATCTTTCCGATGGACCCGTGCCGCTTGCCATTTTCCGTTGATACGCCGTACCAAATGGACGGTGCAATGGCAGAACGTCGTTTACTGCTCACTTCAAGGACCTTGTATTGTTCCAAAGTTTTCCAGGCATTGTGTGGTTGGAAAATCCCTGCCGTGTATCTTTCTGCCCGTGTACTGCACTGCACTGCATCAGGACAAACTTTCCACCGAAGCAATGTGGAATTGGGAGCTTACAATCGGTAAAACCGGGTGAACACACAAATGGTCGAAAAGTTGTCCTTTACCTCGAAGAAATTCAATTACATATTTATCCCTGCCTCGGTGCGAGATTTACTCCGGGCTCCGAACGATCGAGCCAAACAATGCGTTCGGAATGCGTTTGGCCGGTAACGGAAAACTTTCATCCCGCCAGCAGGTTGGGAAAACTTTCCCTCACGGATTGGGCGCTTTCCTGTCCTATTCACAACACATCATTGTACTAGCGGGGACGTTTTGAAAGAATGATAATAAAGTGTTCAAAGAGTCACCACAAATCACAAAGCAACTGTGCGTCTCCATCTGCTAACAGAAAATCGAAAAAAAAGACGAACAATTTCAAGAAAAAGCAATAAAGTGATCCGTTTCTGTCTTCTGTCGTCAGGAGACATAACAAAAAAAGACGAAAGCAATCTGCATATTATTATAACGACAAAGGAGTATCTTTTCTCCAGTTTGTGTAATATCTTCTCCACATCATTCGGCTCCTGGAAGTGGATGATGCACCAACGTACCAAACACACACACACGCGCGTGCCTTTTGCTTCGATTGCAATCACGCGAAATGGCCTCGCGTTGTTACGTAATGTCGTTGATTGACGCGACAGCCCGACCGACCCCGGTGCCGGCTGGCCAACACGTTTCGGTTGCGCGAATCAACCGAACGAAAAAAGAAAACGGCCATAAAGGGGCGTTGGAAGAGAGAAAGGTACGAAATAGACAAAGCTCGCGCGACTGATGATTTCATAACGCGCAGAAACAAAAACCCCCGCTCTTTCCGAGGGTAGAGGCGACCATTTGTTAAGGAATTCAACGTAGCCAGGTTGATGTCATCCGTTGCGCATCGCTGCAGTCGGTGATCGATGGGGTGTATTAAAAATCGCTCCACCATTTCAAGACTTTAAAATGCTAATTTTTTGGTTGGGGGGGGGGGGACACCTGGGTATGCATTTTAATACCGTGTGTGAGCACTTATTATCGGAATAGATTCGTCCTTCAAAAATTACAAACCGAAATTACCTCGCAACTGATAGCCATGTTTGGTACTAGTACGTGTCGCCGTGCGATGAAGGGTGAGATGCGCTTTACAAAATGAAAAAAAAACCTAAACCACACCCTGTATCATTAAGCCTTGCGAACGAGCGCCGTTACTATGGCCCCGTTACGACGGTGAGCTACGGTAACAGATCGGAATGTAGTGTGATAATTAAAAATACGCTCCCCACATGGACACCCCATACCCGGTACGAAAGGATCTCGAAGGGTGACATTTTTATAGCGATTGTTGATTGCGTACTGCACACCGTGGTTGGCCGGGTTTTGCTTGGAAGGGATATTCATTTGGAGTGGCAATTTAAATGTACACTCACACTGCAATTTCAGCGAATGAAAAACCAATTGAAATAGTTGAGATGAAGTGAATTGGCTTTTAATAACTACCTTTTGATGATGGAAACTGTTGCACGGTGATGCAGGCAACAACCAACCACTTGATAAATTTTTACCTCGAAAAAGGATTTTCAATGGACTTATTACATACGAAAATTATTGTTGAATTTGTTAAGTAATATCAAGAAAAATAAAAGTGTACATTACTTCGACAGCACACATTGTAGCAATAAGTCTTGCAATAAGTTAAAATAAAGTTAGACAACTAAACCTTCCGCCACTGCGAAATGAATGCAAATGCAATGAAATGCACTCATCCATTTGCATTCCACACGACGAACTAGGTATTTGTGCAGTGGAATTTGCGAAAAAAAAACCCCGAGCATACAAAGTATGAACAATCTCAACCATGTTCAACCGAACGAACGATGGCGCACAGTCGGCATGGCTTCAGGTTCACCCGTTTGGAAGTGATTTTAATTTTCACTCATTACTTTAAGGGTCCTTGGGCGAAGCGTTTCATGCGAAGGGTGTCCGCGCGTGCATGCCACCGTGTCACAACTTATGCTCCTTCCCTGCGCCGTTTTGTCGAAAGAGCTGAGGGTCGACGGTAAGTGCTGGGGCCAATTGCTTGTGTGCTGGGGTGCCGTTTGCGATTCCCGACGCCCAGGAAGCGGAGTGTGTTAATTATGAACGCAAAATAGCGTTGAGCAGTGAGTGAACTGAATGGAAGGTAGCAAAAATGAAACAAAAGCGGCCACTGTTAACTTGACACGCAATTGTTTGACGTCCCGTCCGTATCGAAAGAATGAGTTTCCAACTACGGAACACCAAGCCAAGGTCGCTTCACGTTTGGCGTTTCACATAGCGTGTGGTATTTGTGATGGATTTTCTCGCCATTAGTATTCATCCTCACGTGCATTTTTTTATTTTTCTAACAAAATCGGGTGGGGCGTGCAACGTGTCTCAAAGGGTCGGAACCATTCCCGATCGAAGCCGCACTGTCCGGCTGTTCGTTTCACTTTCGACACGCCGATGGTTTCACGCGCTGAAATTACAGAACCGTTCAATCAGTAAACGTATGTTTAATTTGACTGAAACTGAAAGTCTACTGGCAACTGTAAGGTGAACGGAACTCATCAAAGCGGAAGCTGCTCACACGATTACAGATGATCGTTAATAATAGACAGTTGATTGGAGATATTTTTTTTCTTCTCTGAGGAAGCTTGCTTTTTCACGATCACGGACAACTTAAGTTGGTTGAAAATCGAAGAAGGATGGGGTAATTTCGAAATTTCTTTTTCGAAGAAATCATAAGAGTGCTTTTTTCTTTTCACCATCCGGAAAATTCAGTTGCTTTCGGTGAATAAACTCGTGGAAATTCGGTTGTATGCCTATTGAAGCGTGTCAATGATCTTCTATAGAAGAGTTAAGAGATTTCTTATCGGTACATTCTATCAAAATCTTTAATAGTTTCTTGAATTGATTACATACTATTTTTGAAAAGACCTCATTTTGTTTTTTTAATCGTTAATTGCTTTGAGGTTTCTTTTCATACTTCAAATATTTTTTGTAATGTTTTAAATTTCTCTAAACGAGGTATTTAGGGAATGTTTTATAATGTTTAGTACATTGGATATCAAGTCATACGGCCTGGTCGTCCTAATTGAAATATAAAAGTACATTGAATATCATGGTCTTTTGCAAAAATAGCCTTCCAGAATGGGAAAGAGCAAAATGAAACATATTTCGCTTCGAAATTGACTAAGTGAGGGAAATAGTGAACCATTTTGATAACCATGAATGAGGGAAATGGAAATACTCTACACTATTTTCCTATAACATTTGAAAATAGGATATTTATTGTCTAAATATCTTCATTGCAACACAATAGGATTCAAACATGTCGTCAAAATATGGAATTCAATCCAACAATGATTTAAAACATGGTAATGAAATTGAAAACGAGCGTTTTAATGATAAATCACGGAATGTAACTTAATAGTCGGATCAATCTTTTTCTTCTCTTGTTGCACTAAAACCTCAAGAAATTTTGGCCTGCCATTTTTGGCTTTCCTCGACTTAAATTACCCGTAGCGAGATAGTCAGATCTGAATACAGGGCGACGGGCCGGATGGGATTTGATCCTCTGTCCTGCCGCCCCTACCGCTGGATCAATAATCCAATTTAAATTTAATAGAAAACATATGGAGTAGAATTCGTACCATTGCAAGGACTAAACATAAGAACAACATTCGAATCCCAAATTAAGGAGTCAAAAAAGCATAGATTTCATTTTTAAAAGATGTTTGTTTTTAAAATATTACAGTATGTGGCATAAACGAGTAATTATGATGTACAAAATATTTGTTAAGCACTTTTAATTCGGCATAAAACAAAAATATGTATAAGTTGCATTTGTTTTGTTCAATGGTAAAGATAAGTTGTTTTTTTTAGTATTTTGGCAACAGAGAGAATGTATTAAATAATTTAAAAATACACAATAAAACATACAGTGTTATGTTAAATTATGCGATATTTTTGCATCAGTTGCACTTGTTTTATCCGGTATTGTATATTGATTGTATGCATGTTAGGCTCTTATGTTATGTGGAAACAATGTTATAAACATGAAACGATTGTTTCACACATAAAAAAACTCATACTTCTCTCTAAACAAAAATTCGCTCGTGAAAGGAATGGTTTAACAATCGAACAGCAAGCGCGTGTCAATCAATCGCAAAATGATGGCAAATCGTTAATTTCTCAAACTCAATCGAACGATTTATCAAAAGTAGGTCGGCGCCACGTGGAGTGGAAAATGGGCAGCGCTAAGTGTATTATAAAATATCACAACAATGTCCCAAACGCAACCAGTAAACAATAATTTTGCTCGTTCGGTTGATGGTTGTTTTTTCCCCGCGTTCCATCCATGTTGTCTAGGGCACTTGCGGTGGAGAAAAGCGATTTGATGTTTTCTTTGCGCTCGGTTGCACTCACTAGCGCAAAAAGGTATACTACTATTTTTGCCTTCGTCTACCATTTTACCGGCTTCCGGGAATCATGTCAATTGCCAATAATCAATCACTCTTAGTGGCGGAACGGCACAACAAAAACCGAAACCCATCGTTTTGGGGACCCGGACCATAAGATTCCGCATTGCTTCTGTAATCATTCATTCCATTCCGCGCCGCTGGTGTGTTGTGTGGTTTGCTGTCAAATGACGAACTTAAAATGGGACATTGGCTACTAATTCAACTACATTTTTTCGTTCCTCTTTTTTTCTGTTGAGTGAAAAACTTGGCTGGGCCATAATGTTGCAAAAAGTATTTATATATAATCCGTCCCGCTTCGTATCATCGAATGATTAGTGAAAATGGTGCTCGTTTCCATCTCTCCGAATGTCGTAACGCTTCGTTGTGTTGTTTTGTGGTTAGCTTTCCTTGCTTTATGGTGACTTCGTTTTCCCAGCTGACCTCGATTGCTGCTGCTGTTGACCATTGGCCGAGGATTCTTGAGTGCCCGAGTGGCACAATTTGGAAAACTGAGGTTTACAATTGCCGCAGCAGGAAGGTAGATGGGATGGGAACGAGGCCGTTTCAATGTCGATAGAGACCGATCTACTAAAACCGATTGTAAACAGTGGGGCTATTAAAAAAATATATACCGACACTAACACACGCACACAATATACACATGTGGCCATTAAACAATAGTTCAGCTGATTGTTCGACATTGTGGCATATTTTCTCGTTTTACTTTTTCCCTGCCGAACGACACTGCTGCTGCTGCTGCTGCTGGGGTTTAATTTTTTTACACCTGAGTGACTTTACGTACACGGAGAAAAAACGGGAACAAGCGACGAACCCAACTTAACTTACCCCCTGCCAAGGTATGGCAGCTTACGATAGTTTAAACCGGCAACACAATTCCAACTATAAGTTCACTTTAATATGTCCATTTTCTTGTCTGCTTTCTGCGGTGGCAGAGGTGGTTTAGTTAAAGGTGTAACTTCTTTTTTTGAATGGCCACAGGAGAAAATAAAATCGAAAAGCGGAAAAGAATAAAGAAACTTTTTTTTACTATTCGCAGTGATTTTTTTTCGCTTTCGAGTCTGACCGTCGTCGTGGTCGTGTAAGAAGTGACCGAGTTCCGTTGCGTGCTATTATTGTTGCGAATTGTTGCGAAAGTTGCTACCTTCAGCCTGCGAACTACGTCATTCGCTTTGTCGTGCTGTCGTTCTCAATGGAGTGGAAAACACTTGGCGCCCTACACTTGCCCTAATAGGGCAACCCGTGTTGGTAAGATTTATGGCAGACTCGGTGGCGCTTATTAATGGGCCACAGGGTCCAGCTGTTATCTATGCAAAGGCACTGGGGTTTCCCGGTTCTCTACCACCTGGCCACCTTCATCCTGCAACAGTGTAAGGTGCGCCTGTGTGAGGTGTCATATTAGCATACAATCGATCGAGGTCAAAACGTGTACAAGTATGGCAATTGTAATGGAGAAAGTGCCTCTTTCCTTGTTAGCATGGGGCGGTTGAACAATACAAACACAAAACGAAGGTATGTACTAGAAAATGAATGTTCAAAGTATTTGCCTTCGGAACGGAAGAAACCCCATGGAAGTCACATCGTAAGGCGGGGCTGTTTCTTTTCGGTGTACTATATGTTTTGTACAATATCATTGCTAGAGGCGCCTAACATTGGCACTGCACCGGGTATGTGAAGAACATGTACTTCAACCCTTTGCATCCACCATAGAAGCACGTTTAGTGGTGGTGCACCATCCCGAGTCAGCATTGGTTTTTTGTTGTTGCCACTTTTCGTCCGCTGACTCAGCACAGAAACAGAAACAAAGGTTCGATGAACAGAGCGAAAGCAAGCAGCGATTGAAGAAGAAACGGAACCCAACGGGACACATCCAACTTTCTCCCTCGATGTGCGGGGTGCGCACGGGGTTCACTTTCACCCTCGAACGGCATCATCGTGAAATCGAATCTCGTTGCCTCAAACCGGACCTTGACGTTGTGTGCCGAAACGGGTTTTTTTTACTCTCTTCCACTTTGGCACCCGACGGACACAGTGCGTCACTTCCGGATTTCCGATGTGTTTTTGATTTCTTTCAAGTTGGGACGAATTCCCACCTCCAACCCCCTCTTCTTCTCCCTTTCTGGTGAGTGCTTTTTTAACGCATGGCTCGTTCAGCTCGGTTGATGTTTGGTAAATTTTTATCTACATGTGCGGTTGATTGAACATCAGGATATTCGATCGGGAAAACCGATCAAGGTTTCATGTTCGATGGACAAAGGGCAAGAGTTGAAGAAGATACCAACGGTGCAATGAAGTAGAGCCGATTTATATGACTTCCACCGGTACCGGCACCTTCTTACGGTCAGCTCGAAAGCATGCCAAGGCAGTCATGGTTGAATAACGCCGATCCAACGAATCGGTACCGATTGTAGCTGCATGGTTACGGGGAATTGGTGATGTTTACGACTTTTTAAGTGTTGATTTGAGTCGTATGGTTAGATATGTGTGCGTTTTAGTTGAACAGAAACGATAAGTTGTATCAAAAAACTTAATTTCAAATAGAAATATTGGGAAACCCTGTAGTAACCTTTTAATGTACGTTGATGATTTCAATATTTTCCTCAATATTCAATATAGTGACTAAAGACTAAAGATAAGGATTGTAATACGTTACAACCCTTGCTAAATTTGATTGTCCAATGTAACTTCCTTAACGTCTATGTCGAAACAAGTGAGTTGGTGTCAAATATTCGTCTTAGGCAACCGATTCTACATTTTTATAACGTAAATGGACTTTCGATACAATTTTCAGATAGGACCCAGGATCTAGTTGTGCTTTTAAACAATAAAATTAACGTTCCGAGTTGATTACGATGAAATTATTAGTAATTACATTTGGACCATTTGGTTTATTACGCAAAATGACAAGCGAATACAACGATCCTTTATGTTATAACACTTTGTTATTTAGTAGAGTTCGTCAAATATTAAAGTTTGGATCTGTTGTATGTGTCCATACACACCCAAAGGCATCGAAAAAATCTAAAGAAATATGTCATATGGTCAAACACCACTGTGATCTTTTATCAGACGCGTTCTTTACTGTTAGGTATAGAATCTGAAGAAAATCACAACTGACAGACACAGTACTACACAAATATAGATTTTAATTGTCGTCCAGTGAGACTCTATTTTGCGATCACTTAGTATATAAGGAGGCCTCTGTTAGGTATGGATTTTCTTGTGGAACTCGGAATGGCGGACAAGATTCACAAGTACAAATAAACAATTAATGTAAATAAAAAATATATTAAACCCATCGAATTTTAATACACGCATATTTATTTAAGAATATTCTTTTATAAAAAGAACAATTTTTAGATGGTTTCATGTAAGTTTCAAGCAGTTAAGAATTACTTACTCATGCAAAAAAAAAAACTTCAATTAAAACAATCCGTAAACCGAATAATTCAATTCTCTTTGACAAAATGTTTTCAGTTGTTACAACAACAAAAAAAAAAACAACAATCCAACACTTTGACCAACTTTTTGTAATTGCTTTTCATCGATCCACATCGCCGACGACAATAAGCTCCCAAAATTCTAATAACGTTATGCTTTTGAAAAGTTGTAAAAAAAAAGAAAATCCTTCCCGAAAAAAGAAAAACAAACTTTGTACAAACCATTCTCGGCCATCGGCAATCGGCCACCAAAAAATGGCAGGAAGGGCCAAAAGTTTGTGTTTATGATCTGATAAATTGTTATTCGCCAAGATGCCCTTACAGAGGTGCCCTCACACAGGACTCGCCTAGAACAGGAGCAAACTTTTTTTTGGGCAAAAAGTGCCATTACATCGCGGTGGCGTGTGTTCCGCTACGATAAAAACATTGAAAACGATGAAAAATTCGGTTTGTGACTTTCCAGAACTCATTAGTGTACTTTTGGCTTTGTGGAAAGACAAAAGAAAAACAACAATTACAAAAGCAACAACAACAAAAATCTCCCCGACATAAAAACTTTGCCAGTATTTAACGGCATTTCGGTGCAAAATTCGAGTGAGCCAAAATAGCCTGGGACCGATGTTTGTCAGTGGCATTTCCGTTTATCGCAAACCAAACGGTGCGTATCGTCAATTACATTTTACCACAAAAGCCTCAAAAATGCCCGACCACACAAATACACACACACCCCCCAAAAACACAGTCATTTCACTGGAACACAAAACCATAGAGGAGATATCGTTCGAGAGCTTCAACAAAAAACTCCTTAACTTACTCTTGGGAGATGCTTCCGTTTCACGCGTTTTGCACGCCATTTCCTGTAAAGCGGGCGCACCGTTACTGCGTAATGGTGGCGCCTTATCATTGCCGGCGTAGTGCCACGCGTAACGGCGTATTGCCGGGGCCCTGCTTGATGTGGTTCACGCCTCACGGAAAAGTTACGACATTGGCATTGTTTTGCACAAATTTTTCAAACGAGCATCGGGAGCGAACATTGAACGAAAAAGCAACGAACAAATCAGATAAACTTCAATTCAATTTGCTTCCACATTGTTACCCAACTGCCAATGTTTGCCAACTGCCAAAGGTGAATAGATGGATGCTGATTGTTAAGTGCCACACCGAAGTAGTAGTCGTTTGAAAATGGGTTTGGTTGTTTTTCCCTCTCGAAAGGATTAATGTCTCAGACGGTGGTATTATTTTCTTGCGATGAAAATAAACTGCCGAATGTAATGAAAAGTAAAAGTGTTTGCTTCGAATTTACGGCTCGTTTCTTTTGGGGAAAGAGTATTCTCATCTGCCTGACGTGTGACAACAACAGGTTGCATGTGCTTGAAATAGAAGGTTTTACTTACCACTACTACTAATACTGCCACTATTACTATTGCTATCGTCTAACGGTATACTATCACTAGTGGTAATCTGGAGACACAGCAGTCCAGCGACGATAAGCACGAGTGCCCCGTGGCGTTGGAAGCATTTGTCCAGCAGTCGATCGATCAACTTCATCCTTCTCTGCACATCGAGCTCTCGTTCGCTCCGGTCTTGGGTCAGGTAGCTGCTGTGAAATAAAGGAAAAGAAAGCAAACCATACTTAATATCAGTACAGAGCCTTTATCTATAGTGGGGAACCATCCCCAGCTGATATGTTACGGCTTATGGGGAGTAAGGGTAAGAGTTTGACTTGGAAAATCAGAACACCATCGACAAACGCAGCGGTCGATAGACGAGGACCATGCCATGCGTCGGAAATCGCTTGAGTCATGAAGCACACAATGGCCCACAAAACGAGTAGCCCAGCAACGACGAGCGAGGATGCGTCCACCAACAAAGGAATCCGCACGCTGCACGCTCATTAAGTCCGGTGGTTGTGCACCGTGGCCCTGGGCCTTTGGATGCACGTACGTAAGCCTTTTGTGGCCAACGGAGACGATGGGTTATCCAAGCGTTACAATTCCACCATCGGCAAAACGGTAAGGCACGGTTACGGTTCACACATGGCTATGCCATTGCGTTAATCATCGATCATCAGCGCTCGGCAGCTCGGTGATACATCGGTGGAAGGGACCACCAGCGCTTGTCCGTGCATCCATTTTCCCGCTAGGTTACCCGTAATCGGATTATGGAAAATCCGGCCGACCGTTACACCGTAAGGCATCAGTCAAGGCACTCTGTTTTCAGCGAATCGGTGTGATACACAACGCATTGTACGAAAATGGATGTTTTTGTTTAGTCTACAGACAGGCGATCGCACACGCAAAATGGAAGGAAAACTTTTACTTTTTTTTTGGCTAGTGTCGTTTTTCACCAATGGATGTGGAAATCTCACCGGCCACCGACAACGACATCGCACCGAAGTTCGGACTTTGGTCAGGGGCGTTTGGAGTACACGTAGACACTATGAAATGCATCACGCGGACAGTTCGTTCGACATGTTTGCATACGTAATGAAATGGGAATATCGCGAGCTGATAAGATGGATGGTTCTTCAAGAAAGCACAACACGATAAATCAGTAAAAAATGCATTCCCTGATGACATATAACGATGTATCGATGTGTCGGAATTCTGATGCTGTCTTCCGATAAACCTCATCATCAAAAAAAGAAGCTACTATTTCCACTTTTAGAACACCATTTAGAGAATGAGAACCATACTTCCCTGTTGTCTATTATGTCAATTTCATGTTTGAATAACTTAAGAATTTTCAAATGCGTTTTCCATCTTGCACTTTACAATAATGAATAAATTGCTATTTAAGTATAGCTCATTTGCTAACAAGATACCCCGTTCCACCATTGAATTGCTCTTTAAAGCTATAACTTGGTGTGTTCGTGCCGGTAGTTTATGATGTTGAAAACTTCCTTCCTCATCATGATAATCTTCGCCGTGAAACAACAAAAAAAAACGCCAATAAAAAGTGACATCGGATATGAGCGCACAATCTGAGTCCTGGGCTTGATCCCCTACTGATTGTACTCTATTTTATGACTTTGGTAAAAGTTCACAACCGCAAAGGCAAAACCGCAAATGTGCGAAAAAAAATATAATAGCACAAGAAAGAGAGAAACCCGACCCAGAAACAACGTTGATTGCGGGCTTCCGGAATGACCCGACTTAAGATGGATGGAACTTGTGGGAGCAAAAAAAAAAAAAGCGCCCCCAAACACACAAGAACGAACGCTAGTAGAAAGTGAAGCAAACTAAGGAGCGTAAAAGTAGGAAGGGGAGCAGAAATTGTGCACAACCACACACATACACACACTGACACACAGGCACAAAACAACATTATTAAAAGTTGCCCGCCCCGTTGCGGGAACGAGAGAATCGGTGGTGAAAGAACCGTATAGTAAGAATATTAGTTTAGCAAGTTTCCATTGTGACCCAAGCTTTGGGCATCGCGGTGGGAAGATGGAAGGCAATCGGAAGCGGAACAGGAAGGATAAAGAAAGCTCTAGGACTTTGATCGTTTCGACCGGCAAGCGAGGGAGTGAGGTTCTTTATCGAAGTTCTACGATGTGGTCTAGGGAATTGATTGTTAGTTTTCTCTAACGACGAGCGAGAACTCCAATTTAGTTGTCACAATCAGTTATGTCGGTGGGCTAGCTCATTCGATTTGACGGCAGTATCCGGACGGTCTGCCGGTCTGTGGTTAATTACCAGAAGGTAGAAGTCCCTGAGCCCTTGGAACAGGAGCATTTGGGAGCAGTATTAGGAATTGTGAAAGGATTGAGAAGGATGGACAAGAACTCAAGTATTGTTTTGAAGTACCCTAGAAGAACTTTGAGAAGGAGTTCTTGTTGAAATTGTTTCACTTCGTTACCATACGTACGTTTAATGTTTCAAGAATTATCTTTCCATATCCTTCTCCTCCTAAATGATCTAAGCTTTAAAATGAAGAACAATCCTAGACACTTGAGTAAATGAAATAATCAAAGTATGTAAATGTAGCTCATAATCGTTACATACTTACGAAAGCTTTCTCAACTTCATCACTGCATCATTAATATAGCTTATTTTCGATCTACTCTCATCTGGGGCGAAAACTTTTCAAGCTTTACATTCTTTTTTCCGCTACTCAACTCAATGATTATCAAACTTCCAGCGTACAAAAGTTTATCTGTCTAGAAACAACGTGATGAAGAATTATCATCAAATATTTACAAACTGTCAGAGAAAGTTTTGCTCCAATATTATACCCGCAACACATACGCAAACTCAGATAGAAGGCAAATTGAAGTGTATTCTAAATTGCTTCCCTTGTTTGATTGCTTCTACGTTTTTTTTGTTGGTACCGGCTGTCCGTAGATTTCACGAGCAATCTTAAGAATGCAAATGTAGCGTCCCGCTACCTTACAACACACGACCGAAATGATTGAAAAGAACCTTCAGAACACCTTCGAAGCTTTACCGGAGTGGTGAGTGTAATTGAGCGTCCGGATAAGATGTGCAAAACGATCAGGGGTTAAGGTTCTGTATAGTGCGAACAATCGGTTTCCCCCGCCCCGGTTGGCACGGAAAGTCAACATCAAAAGAGAGTGGAATTCCCATGACAAATTTATTTGTGCGCTTGTAAAATATTTGCCCAAAGCACGTAGGTGTAACCATCCTTGAGACGTTGTGCTACTACTTCACCACTAATACTATTCTTCCTGTTTTCCTCTGGTGCTTTCCGGACACTCTTACCCGTGGACGCTTTCGTTTGCTTATGCGTAAGAAACGAAACAAGACGATATTTATCCAGTAAAATATCCCACTCGCATGGACGGTTGTTCATTGAAAATAGTAGCAAAGAAGCAAGGAAGGCACTAACTGAAGGTGTGGAAAAAACATGAGACCCACGAGAAATTGCTGCTCATCCATCATCTCACACTGACGCTTTCCACCACTGTTCTTCACTGTCACAACTGCCCAAAGTCTCTCCAGAGGAATCTTGGGATGGTGCTTCGAGGATGTGGAACCGGCATGTTTGCAAATAAACATACTTTTAGCGCGCAAAATGCTTCACATTCCTTGAGCTGGTTCACGATGGTTCTCTGCTTGCGCTTCGTCGCTCAGCAGTCGTAATGAACCGAAAGGGCATGGGATGAAAACACTCCACCATCAGTGGGCAAATTGCTACGCAGCCCTTGACAGGATTCTGCATATGGCTTGTGGAGGGTTCGCGAGAACCACCAGCGAGAAATGTTCTGTAAGAAGTTTTAAATAAGAACACGATGCTTTTAAAATGAGCACGTAGCCTGAAGGTATGCTTTCCGTGGAAAGGGTCATGCAGGCAAAATGCAAAGGATGGCGCTGATATCCGGCGCTTAAAACTCTGCATAAATGCCGTTCAACGTGGCTACAACAACTGTGGCAAGCAAAAAAAAACCCCTCTACAAATGCATACCGAACAAGAGTAAAATGTAAGCGGACCAGAAAGCAATCTACTCACTTCCTGCACTTAATTTGGCCACCGGCAGCAGAAGAGAAAGAAACTTTTACTTTCCTTACTTCTACTTTACAGCCATGGATCCTTGCACCATTCTAAACGGGGTTCTGCGACCATCGTTTTTTTTTCTGTGTGTGTAGTATGTCTGTGACAATCCATTCGCAGAATAAATAGAACGAAGAGTCGTGAGAAGAAAAAGAACGGCTGGATGTATCTCAAGATGCTTTTGTACGGAAATGTCGGGAATTAAATTTTAATTTCAATCTTACAAACTTCCACACGGTCCCATGCAGCATTGGGATATTCGACTGCAGGTGTCTACTGCAGGTGAGCTTGTGTACGGTGGCGCATTCTGTAGCAGCCAAAGTTTATTTGCCATTGCACACGTGCTTGCAGCAGCAACAACAGTGCATGAAATGTGCAAAATACGCGTTTCGCTTGTGTAAAGCTCGTGCTGTTAGCGCTATGTCAATAGACGTTCGCTGTGTGATGGTTTGTTTTCGCTTGGGGATATGGGGGAAACGATTTTCATAGGCACTCCATGTCCACTGCTAGGGATTGCTGATTTTCCACGTATATTGCCAAATGAGAAGATTGGAAATGAATATTTAAAATTCCACTGAATGAGCAATGTTTTAGTACATTGCAAAAGTAAACATTAATTCCACTTTCACAGCTTTACCTTCTTTGTAAGTTTCTCTTGAACTTTTGGTTGAATTAAACAGTCTTAAATACTTGTCAAGACTGGCTTACGTCTGGTGTTGTTCGGATAAAGGCTTATTTCCCATCCAAACTACCTATACACGTTCGCTAATGCTTGAATAGAATGAAATTGAGGATGGCAGAGGATACCTTAAAGTTTTGTTCCAGAATGGGACAAGGGATTATTAGCTTCCTGCCTGTTTCGACACATTCTGTAAGGCGTTCAACGTAAGGCGACAGGATGCAAATCGAGTTAGAAACACCCGATAGCTCGTATCATGTCGTGAAGTTTAAGTTCAACTTCGGTGTTCGGTTGGCAGAGAAGAAAAGCTATAATACATCACATCCAGTTGGCATGATGAAGATCTCAGGCGTCAAGCCGCTCACCTCTTTTAGCTGCCAGTTTTCTTTTTCTCGCCCAGCACATACCTGACTAGCTGACATTTCAATGGCACATGTTTACACGTTTGGCAAGTATGGTAAGATTGATGTACTACCAAAAGATGGTCGCCCAACTGATAAAGTCGGCAACAAGCACGGCTTGACGTACCATCTCTGTTGCGAGGGAAAACACGTAGAGATAAGCTTCCTGTTGAAAGTGGAACATTTCCTTTTAAAGGGATGCATTGCTTTCGGAATCTGTACCTATCCATGTGCCATAATTTTATTTGATGCAGCTTATCGTGTTCAACCCGACGGTCAGAAGAAGGCTTCCGGTTGCGACTGTTGCTTCCTGAAGCAATTCTTCATCTTCTGTGACACCTCTCGTTCGTTCTTCTGCATCAGCTGGCGTCGTTGGACGACGCACTTTTCGAACTTGTTCACGCGCTGTGTAAACACACTGGACAGGTGTGTCATCCTGTTTGCGAACGATTGCATCGTTTCCGTGGTCAGTTTCGCTAGGTTCGCAACGGCACCACCGGTACAGGCAAGAAAGCTACGCCCAAACCCGGCATCTCGGTTGAGACAATTGTTCATCCTGCTGTACGGTTCCTTCATCAGCTGTTGCGCTTCGTCTATCTCGCGCCGCTGCTTGGCCAAATGTTCCGCTAGCTTGTCATGGCATTCGTCCACGTTCGTGCGCAACTTGTGCTCGTACTGGTCGATCTGTGTGTGCAGCAGCTGCATGCAATGGTTCTCGTCCGGCAGACAAACATCGCGGTACTCCACAAACTCGTTCTGGAAGTAGTTGCGGATCTGCTCGTTTATCTCATCCACTTTGCGCTTTACGGCATTCATCGTCTGATGACGATGGTGCTCAAATTTTGCCCTAGTGTCAGCGACATATGCTTGCATGCGATCCTTTATGCTCGCTACTACACCACGGACGTGTTGACCGATCTGAAGGAGGTTCACACTGAAGAAACCCGATTTGAGCTTACCGAACAGTTCAGCCAGATTAGGTTGTGATATGTTGCGCACTGCTTCGTGCGGTCGCACTGTTTCATTTTCGAGCTTCTCGTGCAGCTCTAGAGGATCGGTCGGCAGTACATCCTCCACGCAGCTCATCGGCTGCTCAGTTCGGATGTCTTCCTCGTCCGATTCGTCCAGCGGTCCGCTAGCAGATTTCAGATTCTCCAGATAGCTTCCATCGTTAAATTGCTGCAAATGTTGCGATCCGTTGAAAAACTCTTCAGAACAAAACTCTTCCCAAAGTTCTAACCTGGAATATGTCGACGTGTTTGACACCTGTCGATCGTGGTAACACCATCAATGTTAGTGCTAGTGCCGTCACTAACCAGACCATTGCGTATCTCGTTTCCTGAACGGGTCACGATCGTACAACACGCACTCGAAAAACTATGCTTTGGCAATCTTTAGCTTGTCTGATAGCTTCCGGACGAGTTCCGTGCGTTCTCTGGGCGACAGGTTCTAGACGTATGTACGTGTCAGATTCGCGATATAGTAACCACTCTCAGACCAACGTTAACAACTTTACTGACCATTTCATAACGGACAAACCATAACGTTCGTACCATGTTTTCACTACTTTCGTTCCCCGGCCATCCATTGTGCACACGGCGACAACTGCGCAAATAGTTACTCACCATATTGGCGATGCGTTGCGTCCTCATCCACGGCATCGTCCAGCTTGTATTGACATTTTAATCGAACCCCACCCGTACCGCGTTGTTGCGTCGTGCCGCGATAACTTTATTGCCCACCGCAGCAACAGGCTGGTTTGGTGGTTTGTGCTTTGGTTTATCGACAGCAACTCGGCGAAGCGGAAGCCGGTCTGGCCACCGGCAAAAACCAACAAACCGACGGAAACAATTTCAACTGTCACCGCAAAATGAAGCTGCCATCACGACCCACAACGACGAAGGTGCCACGCTTGTTTTCGATACGCGCACGGAATTTATTTCCCATTTGGCACAACATCCAACTCCAGCCAGCCGGTTCCTCATCCCGGAGGGCCTCTTGGTACTGAATGAGTGCGAGCAACCTCGTTTCGAGGTTTGATTTGTCACATTGTCTATGTCGTTAACTGCGTGGGCAAATTCGGTATCATTGCGTAAAGTTCGCTAAGATGCTTTGTGTGCTTGAAAAAGAAAACACCAACGAAATTCGCAAACAAAGCTCGCAGCTCGTACCAAAGGTGACAGACAGCGAGAAGCGGTGAAGAAAGTTCAGTTTCAGGAATCCAATTACATCAGAATCGAACTGAACAATTCAATTTCCGGCCGTCCTATCCTGAGGACGAAATGAAACGAGCTGTGGGCCATCGTACACCACCGCACTGGCATCACAGTGCGTGCCACGTTTTGGGTAGCACTGAAGGAGTTTTCGATGGGAATAATTTATGCAGAAATGTTGTGATTTATGGGGAAGCCCTTCGGGGAATTGGCGTGGGAGGAGAAATGCCGTTCAGCATCCTTGGCATCCGCTTGGGTTCGATTGGTGGACGCCACACAGCAGCTAATGCAAAAGGTTCCGCCTCTGACTGAGCGGAGAATTTATTTGACAAGCAGAAACCCTCCAGAGAGCGTTCCTGGTCGCCCATCCTGCGATGGAACGTGACCTCGTACACGTTTCGGGTAAGTGTTGATTTATCATTTCTACGACAACCATTTACCGTGAGACTTTCGCTAATGGTCTGACTGGAACCGGTAGATGCTAGTCGCATCCACATTAACCGCACCATACACAAAGTTTATAATCTAATGCAAATGGAAAGTGAGGCATGTGTGCGCCATCATAGCATAGGCCTCCGGATGCATAAGCATCTTCTCTTGTGAGTCGGGCAACCGGGCACTCGCAGGCAAGGAAGGATCGCTCACACACAGCAAAGGCTTCGTAATGAACTCCCGTTGCAAATATCTGCTTAATGTCATTCATAATTCATGCACATTTCCAAGGGATGTAATTATGATTTCACTCGGGGCGTCCCAAGTACAGTAAATCCGGTGCTTAGGCAAAGCTCTTGCTAAGCTTGCCTTCCGCACCGCTTCAAGCCGTGCTCAATCGCTCAATTACATATCCCAGGCTGTTGAGACTGTTGATGGTAAAGGGCACTGGTACTGGTGATGTTGAGTTACACAAATTATCACCCGGGTAAGTTCATATACTCGTGTTTGAGCGGTACTTGTGCTTCCTTAAACAACCAAAAATAAATGAAAAACAACGGCACACAGCACCATGCAGTCGTGTGTATGTGTCTCGCTTAGGCTCGGATTCTGTTTCAATAAACCATCACACGTCGTTGTAACGAAGGGATTCCATCAAATTGTTATGCTAACGATATACAACGGCTCGATGATGTTTGTGTTTCCACGTGCTTTCATTTAACCGAGACGTTACACGGCGTTTGTCCTGCCGAACCGGAGCAATGATCATGCCATGGTTAGATGGAAAGATTTCACGCGTCTCAGCGTCCGGTAGTAACGACGGAAGCCCAAAACCACTCATAAAACACGGCCATTAATAAGCGAAACACGTTCCCGTGAACCTATCGTGTCGGATCAGTCGAACTGGTTGTTCCGCTTTTACTAGCGACAAAGACCCCATTCCTTACACGTCACGGTATGGCAAGGCGAGGACAACTATTCCTGTTCCTGGTAGCTCGTTTCGTATGGGCTATAAAAATGGTTCTTTACACACGCAGTGCTCACATCTCGCACCAACACTGTCCAAGTCCAAAATGGAGTACGATCACGGCTACCGTATTCTTGGAAAGGTTCCCGCTCAAAGCGAAAGAAAGTGTCCCCACAAGTGAACACCACAAGAAGCCATTCGAGAATCCTACCAATTAGTAATGTGGCCACTGTTAAGCGTTCCCGGGATCTTCCGCATGTCAGGAATCTCAATGAGATAGACCATCACACACCCGGCCAAAAGCGAACACGGACACTGTCTGTGTTTCATTGTAATTCTTCGGTATCAATTTATTGCTCCCCCTAGACACAGTCGGCGAAGTCTTAGAACGATAGTAACGCGTAACTTACAGATGGCAGACCGAAGATGGTGTCTGCCACACAAAAAGCTGTTGGATAGGTTGGAGTGTGTCAGCCGGGGTCACGGTACGGTTCTGTACGGCATGCAAGTGCTCGGTTGAAGCATCATAACCTTTGAACTGTAAAGCTGAAGAAGGTTTCGTTCGAGCAGGACAAACCCGGGCAAAGAAAATGGTTTGCCCAAAAAAAAAAAGAAGAAGTAACCATTAATTCTTCTCGCTTACATTCACTTTTATTCGTGTCGTTGGCCGAAGTCGTTCGCATGAAGGAAAGCAACGAAGAAATTGTACTAGATTAAACTCTCTTTGTGTGACGAGGAAAGCTTCGGCCCACAGTTTACATCACGCTTGGTTTTTCATTCATTGTTGTCGAGGTGCCATCGGAAGCCATCGAGCTGACAGCACAAAGAAAGACAGGCCACCGGTACAGGACAGGACGGGTACACATCGTCGTCAAGTAGGCGCGAAGCTTAACGGCGAAAAGAAAACGAAAGTAGTCCGGGCCTATGTTCGGGCTTGGCCACACTCACTAACGGCTATCGTGAGCTTTAAATCTAGGTATACGGGTAATGTATTCACGTAACAAAGCTGACGCTTGAGAACGAAAGACGGAGAAAATGGGAAACGGCGATAAAGAGGCCACGCTGCACTGGGACATAGGAGCTTCAATTGCGTGAAGAAAATCTAAATATAAGCGGAACAGAAATAATCTTGCTCTTGAGCCAATAGTCGTAAAGTAGATGTTTCATGAATATAAAATAAATTAAACAATTAATTAACTAGCAGAAAATTGCTGTGATAATTGAAAACAGTTTCAATGGTGACATTTGAAGAACGAACAAGTACATAGAGATGAGAGAATTTATTCTTATACGTTTATTAAATTTTGCTTCAAACAAGGAAAATTGCCTTAATCTACTAAAAGCAATATTCGTCACACAGTTTAAGCTAATCGTTTTCGCTAAACCGTATCCAATTACTTATGGTAATTACATTATGCTACGGAACAAAGTAATTTGATTTCTATGCGTAATAGAAAATGAGATTAAAATTGGTGCACTTCCCAAACCATTCTGCTTTTGCTACAAAACCAAATGAAAATGCTATCCATTGCAAATGAAATGACTGTTTTATGCCGATAAATAAGCCAACTCATTTGTGTCCCTAGTGCCTAGTGTCAATCAATGTCTCGTTGTCAATAGAATCACTTTCATCGAAACCAGTCGCTTTGCGTCACGCTGCTGGCCCTCATGCTTTCGTCTGGTCTCAGCTTCCAACCTCGCTGACAGGACAAAAGTGGCCGGTCTGTGACATTTAATTAAACGCGACATCCGCTCGGGGCAATCCAATACCAATAATGCGCTTTTGATGAGTTGTAGGCACAGTGTGAACAGAATCACGCACATGCCTGTGCAATTTCCACGTGATAAACTTTATCTTGTTGAGCTGCTGTACATTTCTTCAACCGTTGAATATAAGTAGACGCGTAATAAAATGCGAACATTTTCAATCATTCGTGTTTCGCAAACATCAACTAGGCGTGGAGACACGGTCCTCTCTGGGTATGCGTTTATCCTAGAGTTAAGCTTTGGAATTCCCACGGGCATGGATTATGTTCCGATTTGCGATAGATTAACATCAATATTACGATTCAACGACGAACATTGGAGAGCAATGGCGTGTGACACGTGGCTCAGGGAATGGCAAACGAAATGGAGACGTAATTGTGGTTTACCAAAGGTACGGATAGGATGATAACAGGCTGGTTTTGTCACACCAGCGAAAATGCTACCTAACACACCAATTAACACAGCTTTTGCGGTGAACGCAAGGAGCTTACAGGAATGGAACCGCCAGCTTGCTGGCAACACTCTCACCTCAATTCCGCACACATCATGTACTAGCGAAGGAGTAAGAAAAGCGCGAAAGTCATAATGCCACAATAAAATGACAATGAACAGGATGATAACAAGAGGATACAAGAGAAGACGTACCACTCACACAGACGCAGGTGAAACGATAATGATCATTGTTAATGGTTAGTAATAAAGAGATTGCCATTTGTCGCATCGTAAACATAAAACAATGGCTCGAAGGTAGATAATTGTTCACTGATGCTTCGGTAATGTTAAGTAGATAATAGATGTACACAAATTTCCAACAAGAAAATGTTTTGTAAATAAAATCAATATGTTCAGCAATACGGCCAGGCCGTTCTTTATGAATAAAAAAAAATCAATATGTTCGAAGCGCCATAACAACCGTTTATTAGTATGTTTCAGTGTACATAAATATTCCATCCTTTGTAGTAATTTATTGTATAAATGACTTATTTAATCAACTGTGAAAATTCTTTGGATTTGATTGAACCTAATATCAAATCAAATTGAGTCTTGGGGCAGCCCAGTAGCGGAGATGGTATTAACGCCGGTCTCTACAGGACCGGAGATCAAATCCCATCTAGACCGCATCCCCGAACGCAGCATTAAATATCTCACTACAGGGTAAAATCAAGGCAATGGCCAGAAATGATAGGTTTTTAACTGGTAAAGAATTCTTGAGGTTTTAGTGTCACAAAAGAAATTGTTGAAATAATATGCTTTATACATTTTTTTCATCATCTACATTGTCTAAATAATTTCCAGCAGTTCTGATACAAGACAAGAGATGCTCAATTCTTCAATATCTTATAAACCAACAGCACATACTATAAGTAGCAAAGGAATCGACCAATGCCAAAGGACAGAAAAGAAATTTGTAATTGCTTGTCGAGAATTTATGAGACCGTACGTAAACCCAATTCAATCCGAAGGAAACACACTTCCAGTTGCAAGTTGCAGCATCAATTTCTCGAGCAGAAATCATATCGGCATGTGGGAAGAAATAAATCTACCAACATAACATCCTCTCAGATCCTACTCACCACCGTTGTGTTTCGTACACTAAAACCTCGTAGAATGAGGAATCCTTTCTTTCGCAGTTGCACTTCACAAGAGTGTTCTACCATCGATTGCAGCTCCCAGCAGTTGTAAAGATCCCTCTTTACCAAGTGCAACATACGTCTACGATTACAGTCACCAGGCCACCAGTTCCAAACGTACAAGCGCGTTCAACTCCTCGTTAGTTAAGTGCTTGTAAGCAGGCAGATTGAAAACCCATCTCAGTCACTACTACCGACACTTGTGCAACGTATTTAATGCAATGAGTGTAATTAAGTTTCGTCCCACTTTCAGTACGTGACTTTGATTGCGGAGCGAATCTTTTGGGTAAGAGCAAATCCAATCATCTGCACGGACGGCACGGAACATTTGCAAACAGCAGTGTAGCGTTTGTTCTGTTTGCAGAACTGAAACTACTTAACCTTTCTGACGGCTTGATTGTGCGCTGCAAATGATTTCTAGCATTTTGTAAGCATTGGGAAAGCAGATGCCAGCAGATTACCGGAAATGATTTGGGTCAAGATTTGTAGCAGTTTGCCATCACCCCAGGGTGACCATTTCGAGCGTAAAGATTAACTATGTGGCACCGAGCTTCATGCATTTTGATCGTTTGGAAAAAAAGATTCGAAATCAGTGTGGCAACGTGAAGTCACTATCCAGACAGCAACTTCTCTTGGTTTTGGTATTCAAGGTCAATCAGCAACCATGCGTCACTAATTTTAAACGGATGCTGTGTATCTTCTGTATACTTGGGAAAAGATAGCCGGTTTTTAGCTGGCGCTTTGATTTTGTTACTGTGGCAACATCTACACCTGAATTATGGTTCACCAATTTTATGCCGGATTTATGCCCGAATCGACTCGATGGAAAGCAAACGCTACATGGGTTTATCAAATTTTCCCATATTTACGTACTCGGCAACCGTTAAGCTGATCTTCCGAAGCAACCCAACCCAGGGTCTGTACAGAGAAGGCCGTATTAAAGGTTTCAGACCGGATCCCAATGGTCGGTTTGTTTATATCGGCACGAGGGAAATAATGGAGAGGGGATTTCTCAATTGAATGAGGTACGTAACAGTAGCATAATAATATCTCTTTTCAAATGAAGCAGCATCATAAAACACACCGATCCGCTGTCATGGTAGTATTTTCCGATCCTTGCTGTACGAGTATCCTGAGCCGAAACAGCCCACCATTGGAGAATGTACTTGTTATTTCTGACTTGCTGCCGCCTTGCAGTGAATTGCTTTCGATCCATCCGAACACCTCCGTCCCAATGTCGACGTGCGAAGGCGGTAGAGGTGGGTGAGTACACTTAACTCACCTGGTTTACGATTTGCTTTCATCTCTTTCATCCAATTCCAGCTCTGACAAAGCACTCGTCAGGCACTCAACATGAGAGCGCCCGTTTGAAGATTCCTACTTTTTCCCAACATCACCAACCGTGAACGGTGGACTAAAATGAAATAAACCCGGATGCGAATAGAAAGGATATATGAGAGAAAAAAAAAACACTTTCAACCAAAGAACGATTGCTGGTTGTACCAACATCACTTGTAAAGTTTGGATAATAAACACAACCTAAATCGTTATACCTAGGCTGATGCTGATTTATTTTTTATAAAACAATTATAACAATTGTGATTTTCAAAAAGATAAAGCGTTTAAAAAAACATTTAAAAAATTGAACAAGCACTGCTAAAAGTACAATCTGATTGAAGAAGTAAAGTTTATCTATAAGGATTATTATTTTTATGCAAAAATGGAGGGAAATTTCTCAAAACTTTTGATTGTCTTTACTCATCCATTATAACGCCAATGACAATTCTTACGAATTTTTCATTAGTTTTCATTCTGGGTTTTCCACCGTTCGACACAAATGGAAAGTAGCAGAATCAATCAAAATATCATCACTTAAACACTCGCACTGTGCTTCCACTAAACCAATTACTACGACAAATTGAGTAAAAGTGCTTTTTATTCGCGTTCTTTCTCGAAACGAATCCTAAGACGAATGTCGCTGTGCTTTCCATCAACGAGAAACTCGATTGATATTTTATGACCGGCTCCGGCTCCGGTGGCAACTAATTTCACTCAGCCATTATTGCTGCCGAAAGTGGAAAGCAAGGAAGCGATTCACAAAACCACAACCGTCGGATGGAGAAATGTCGTGTCGGGTGAAGCAAAACTTTAACGACAAAGTGCCGAAAGAAACATTGAAGTAGGTTAGAGAAGTGGAACAGTGTTAAGTATGCAATCGTACCTATTGTAATAAATATTTTTTTTCTATTGAAGAACGCAATAAATTATGATGGGAAATGTTTATATTCAAAATTTCCGTTCAAAATGTGCGCATCTCAAACTGACACGGATATTACACGGATATAAAAATTTGTTAACGATCATTTAATTGTTTCTCCCGATATTTTATATACTGAAACTATACTGCTGAGGTTTGTGAATCTAAATTTTACTGCCTTTTATATCATATTTTGTATGATTGCACTTACATGCTACACTTGAGCAACATAACTCGAAAGGTTTTCATAAGTTTATTTGTTCGTTGCTCTAAAACAACAAGAACAAAATATCCGAACACTATTTTACCAACGAACAGATTTTAACAATGCCGAAAGCAAATAGTAGAAAATAAAAATACGAAAGTGAAATACGAAAAACAGACTCTGGCACAATTTTCATGCCCCAGTGCAACGTTGGCAAAATGCAAAAGAGAAATGTTAAATCCAATGTGCAGAAAACGGTTCAACGATGCATATGACGGCACCAAATGCATTCGACATCAAAATTTATATGAGCTCTATGAAACGGAAAGCTAAAAACTAATCGATATTTTTTATGTTATTTGCATGAATATCCATAACAGATTACTTTGGAATTTTATTTCATGCATAACTAACGACAGCAGTAGAATACCGTGTTAATGCTTAAATATATGAAGTGAAGGTTCAGAAATAAAAATAAACAATCATATTCATGAGTTTTAACGAACTTCAATGTGCAACTTTTTGATGAACAAATAAACAAATTTACTACATTCCCCAGATGTGGCCAAATGTCGATTCATGAATAAATTTATTTCTAACACAAAATTTTCTTCAAACTTCGACGAACGAACTTTTCACAACTGTCCTGCAAGCAGCTTAAGCAATAGTATCTTTTCACCAGCAGCGTAAATATATCTTAGTGCAACATAAGCCTGCCTCAAGCCCTTTCCTGTGGAAGCGCCAGCGGTTATAACCTCGTTCCGTTCCTGTCAAGAAGCACTTCTCGTCGGAAAAAGCCAACTCTCGAAAGGATTCCCCGGCTACTTGAAACCGATCGAAGTGCTCGTCACAGAAGTTCTTCGTGAGAGGACTTTTGCCAAGGTCGAGAACCCCACGAGGACTGCGGTTCTGATGGCCACACCACCACCAATCTTATCCATCGTCCCATGAATAATTCATATCACCGCAGCGCGGAAGACGTGTCGTGCGGGTTTGGGCGCGATCCGCCAGAAAAACGGTTATTAGGGATCAAGGCAGGGCTCCCAAAGGCAAAGAGTTGCTACCGGTTACGCTAATGAAGTATCCCTAACCATGGCCCAACAGTCCAACAACTTTCTCACAGGCTTACCGGTGACGTTTCGTACGCTCGTTATCACCCGAAACGAGAATGGCAAACCGGCAAACGCTCCTGCCAGGAGACGTCAAGCGCGACGAATTGATGGAGCAGAAACTTAGGCCCGTTTTCGTGTTTCGGTTTCCTCGACCGCTGTGGGTTCGTGATGTAGGTACATTACACCAAACCTACAGTCAAATGACCAGTTCGGGAATCAGTTATGCGTGACGTCGTATTCAGATGTCAATATTCTGGTACATCGTTTCAAAATTGCACAATATCTGCTAATGGAGCAGTCTAAGCTTTCACCGCACCACATTCTTTTTTGGATGGCTGATTAAATTATATTCCATTATGCTGCTGCGAGCAACTCAAACATTCCTCGCTTCAAAATGCTTTTACGAGTGCGATGTTCTAGATTTTGAAGTCCTTCATTATCAAGTAAGGCGCTCGTATTCTCCCCAAGCTGACACTACCAGTTAACAAATGCAAATCTCAAATTCGAATACAAAGCAGAATTCGATTTCATTGCATAGCAATGTCCAAAAACCAATTTGAATTTATCCGATCCTTCCTTAATTAAAACCTGACCTGGCACGTCAGTAATAACGCTCTTTACGTGGTGCTCTATACTTGACAGGCCTGGACGGGCCAACGTCGAATGGAATACTGACTAAGCTGCATTTTTTCCATTCAAACCACTACATGTCCATCGTTACATTCCCCGATTGGGCATGCAATGGGTCCGCATCGCACACTGCTTCCATTCAGTGCTGACAACCCAACCAGGACACTGCCGTTCGACAGGATGGAGTTTTATGAAACATAAATTTTTATGTGTTCCCTCGAGTCATTTCCCTTACATAAGAGCCTATCAGGGAAATTCTTCATGTGTACCACTATGGCCATTGCCTTTCATTGAACAATTTGTGCATGTTGCTGACCATCCTAAATGCGTCTCTCGCAATAAAGTTTTGAGAAAGGGACAAGCTACATTTAATAAGAGGATTTTATAAAATCGGAAACATACTTTAAAATGCTTAATGCAAAAGCTTAAATGAGATTATTTACATACTTGCTATAAGTGTAGTGGAAATATAAGTTGCAGCTTTATTAGTATTTATGGAAATTTATTGAAATTAAGGATTCAGTTCCAACAATTAAGAGCTTAACATATTGTGATGTAGTCTAAAAAAACGGGGACAGAAAATGTAACTCATATTATAATGTTGCGCCTGCAGGTATGCTTAATACTGTATTAAAAGCTTAAATGTCTACATTTGGTCGATGTGCTACAATATAATACCCCAAACTAGTTTACTGTTCTAAGCATGCATCATAATGGTTTTATCATACCTCGGGGCTAGCTCAGTAAACGTGGCTTATCTCGAATCGTTTTTTCTTCCCGTCCCGTCAAACCGGGCGCTACACCACACATTGCGACAAAAGCTTCATCATATTGCCATCACACAAGGACCACGCACGGAAATACGGTATCGGGCCATCCTTTTCACAACCAGCTAGGCGCCAACACCACTTAAAAAGGGTTCACTTTGCTATTCGCATATACTGCGACCGTGCGTGTGCGTGTATGAATAAACGAATGTAACAAAGCACCATGGGACACCCGGACGCCAAACTTGTCTACCGTTTGATGGTGACCGAATAAGAAAAATGTCCGGACAGAACCACCCTAGAAATGTATCATCTCATCTCACTAAGGAAACGGAACTTTTCAATATCAGCTTGTTCGGGTTGTCTTGAACCAGCTGAAGACTATAAATAAATACGATTCACACTGTCCGTACGAATATGGAATCGGTTTATCGATGCTTTTGATGGGGAAATTATTGAAAAACTTTTCCAAACCAAAACAGTCAACGAACTGTCCGGGCAAAACGAGGTGTGTCAATATACCTAGGAACTGTTTGTTAAACTTTGCTCGCTGGTGATGACAGTTATCCGTAGAAAATTTTCATCCTTGAACGGCGCTGGAATGTAATCCTTGCGAACTGCTTAACACTGTTATCACCGAAAGGATTCTTGGTTAAGGAGCAACTCCCTCCTGTTTTTTTTTACTTCTGTAGTGACATGTTCAATTTCTTGTGTGGATTTGTGCTTGCAATGTAATTGACATTCTCAGGAAAAAAGCATATCTTCCAGAAGGACATTTCCAAACGATTGAATAAAGCGTGAGTTCGCAACTCGACGCCCAACACTTCAGGGACGCGATTGAATTGAATGAAACGATGATGGTGAATTTTACCTGAATGTTTAACAGGGACGACCAGATAGAACCTGCTGCATCATTGACACACGTGAGCTTTGCTCGTGGAACGCTGGCCGCATGTATGGGAGCATGACAACGCTGGAAAGAAATGCTCCAGCAGCAAGGCAATGATACGTCTTCGCAGAAAATGCAATTTTAAACATCATCTATTTGGGGACAAACACATTCGCACTGCAATAAATATGTTCGCTCTCGCTTCGCTTTTTCTTAGTACGATGGAAGAGTGATTTTTTTCGTTTCTTTTTTTTGCAATATCCGTATGTAACGACTCTGTGTCATGCGTTACCACGGCTATCGTGCACTTTACGAGATGACTCCGAGATGACGCCTGTTTGCCTTGCCTGCAGACACGTTCCATTCCATTACCAATGTGCCCAACCAGCGGGAAAGATAAGCTTCCGGCGGCGTTCTGCCACTTCCTTCATCTCCATTCTCTTCGACCTCGAGCATGGGTTCTATAAAAATCGGCTCTTTGTGTACGCAGGATTTCCGGCAACGTATGTACCATAAACCATCATCAACTGAACTTACCACGCGCCGTTCGCTGGTTCGCTCACTAGCAGCAGCAGCAGCAGCAGCAGATCCATTCCTATGTTCGTTGTTCGCAAATTTCGTCCTGGCAATGCGATACGTTCCAATAAAAAAAAACATCATGTACACATGGAAAGGCAGAGATGGCACAGCAGGGGTAAAAGAAAACCGAATTCCACCATGACAAAAGTGTCCAAAATGTTGCGGAAGGTTCGGTTACGTTAGAAAGCTATCGTGTAACGTGCCTCCGGCGCTCATGTGCCCTCAACCGGTAAGACATGATGGCGGCACAAGTGCGTGGACTGAAAATGGAAGAAAATTGATATCCAGCGCGATCTCTACTTATCAGTGTTTATTGCGCCTAAGGACCTGGGCAAACAGCACACATTCGGCGGGTGTTGCGGACTAAAGCCAGCACATCTCCGATTCCACACCAAGACAGACGGTAGACCAAAATTGATGACCTCGCGTAAATATGGCCGGTCCGTTAATCACCAGTTCCAGGGATAAGAAACTTCTGGCCAACGCTAGATCCCGAAACATTTTCTGCGCCCTCGTATAGAAACGCCGTGATCTCGTATTTCCTTGAAACGAACTGACGCAAATGTGCTCAAAATGCGGCTCGGGAAAACTGCTCTCCGCATAAAAGAAAATCCAACTGATGCCTGAGCGACTGAGGTAAATTATTTCATTAAAATTATCACATTAATTTCTATAATATGATTACCATTCTTCCGTCCACGAATTTGGCACGTTGCGTAGGTACGTTTCCTTTTGTGGCAGTATTTTTAGCACCTTTGAAGCCATTCTCGTTTGAACATCGTTGATCAAATTAACTCCAAACTTAAGTGGGACGCAATTTCAACACACTCAAGAAGAAATTCTGCTGCTAAAAGGTAATGAGTTTGTGGACACCCCACTCGCAAACCGCTGCTGTTGGTGTAGAATTTTGAGGAAAATGTGCTCACATTGGTACTGAGCAAAAAGGTGCCGTCCCAAGCTGGGCATCCCTTGGTGATAATAAATGGTCAACTGAATGCTTCATTAGCTTGGGAAAATACTACCCAGGTAAACAACTCCCACAAACAACCAAAAAATTAATGGTCCTTGCTCCGGAATTCAACTCTACGTAGGGATATCAAACTGGTTCGTTCGTGTTATTTTTTTCCTTGTCTCACATCTCCTCATCAATATGCAAGAAGTCCCAAATTTACGCTACGATGGTCCTGCGATATATGGCAGCTTTCATATTTACGCTATTTTTTACCATTTCATATTGTTTTTTTACCGGATTTGTTATTGTTTCGAACACAAAACGCTCTCCGAAATGGTTTCCGGGTTCTATTTCCCTCAAAAAACCATTGCCTGGCCATGCTTACTCTGTTATGTCTGCATACCGTGTCCTGAACAATGGGGAAGTTTGTAATAATAGGTGACTTACGAACTGCCACAAAAGTCATTCATTGCCCTTTTTGGACCAATCGTGGGGACAGACATTTTGTTTGTCCATTCCAAAAATCAAACATTGGGAAGGACCAACATTATTTGCTGGGACTTATGGGTGTATCGACCCAAAAAGCAGAAGAAAAAGCCCACGTTTTTAATTTCGTTTATTTAACAAATTTGAACTTCCCTCGCTATTTTTTTACCGAGCCAATTGAACCGTTTGTTTCCGTTGTGGAAACTTCAATAAAAACTTATTTATGTAAGTTTATGATCAAATTACAATGTATTTACAACTTTTATCAAACAAACTTTGGATATCGATTTGGAACAACTTTTTAAGCTTATTAGTTGAATTGAACTCAGTTTTCACCTTCCTTACCATACCATCAAATTTGCCATTATCACAGTAAACTTTTAACTCAACTAACTAAAATAAGCATAAATATTCAGCCGAACCTTTTTTGTTCCATTTGGTAGATATTTCAGCAAAACACAACACTCCACACTTTTTCACATTAGCCCTCTCAACTTTCCACTTCTCTGATTTGTTCATCATTTGTGCGTTTCCTGCTGGAGGGAGTTACGAAATGAAAATGGTCTCGCGGGACTTGTAACGTCAAAATTACTGCAGCTTTTCCGCAGGACTGGTGCTCCGGAAGACAGTCGCCCTTCGGGTGCGATTTTTCCGCTTTGGTCGCGCGTGCTCTAACCAGAACCAACCGTTATCAGCTGAAGTGGCGCGGAAGGCGAATGTGTACGCAGCAAACAAAAAAAAAACAAACGGAACAAGAAAGAAAGTCTAAAGTGGTCCCAGGATGTTTTGTTCACCGGCAAAAGGGAAACGCGACCCCGTCAGCATCTGATAACGGAATGGCGCAAATGCGTTCGTGATGGTAGCAAAGAAGAGCAGGAATTTGTTTGTTCTTACAGCTTTCTCGCATCGAGGGCATCTGGGGTACAGGATTTTTTGTGCTTGCCTAGATGCCAATTCCAAACCAGTCAACCGGGGCCGCTTCGCAATCCAAACCGGATAGGTCCATCGAGAGAATTTTTTTTTGCTGTTCTTTGGAAAGAAAAGATTGTAGCAATAAGAAAATACCAGCATCAGAATGACTGTATTTTTTCCGCCACAGCAACCACACAGGGAAGAGGCCAAATTTGGTGCAAGATTGCCTGTTTCTTTTTATTTCATCTTACAAAAGTGAAAGAAATGCGACTCCATTCTCAACGCGATCTACTATCGGCTGCTCATCGTTTCGCTAAAGGGGAAAAGGTTCGAACTTCGAACCTTATTGCGATGCGTATAAAAAGGTGCTCTAAAATGATGCGTTCCAAGGTTTCGGGTGAAAGGTAACGTTGTACAAATAGTGAATCTAAGTGGATCAGTTTGCGGATGCTACAATCACAAAGGGGACCCTTTTTTAAGGCGACGATTTTACCCGCGGTGAAAGATAATCGAATTTTTCCGAGCTCCCATTCAAACTGATTTTCCATCGACCGTGCCCAATGGTAGTCGTGTCGATACGTGCTGGAATGTGATGCCGTAAGGATAGCAAAAGGATAGCGTAGAATGGCTTTACAATGTAAAAATTAACGTGAATACATTGGGCGGTATTTTTCCGTATATATTCTTGTGAAGGTTAACCAATCAGGTCGAATTAAATTCAATTCATTAGATACTCCATTGAATGGAGAAAATGTTCTGAAGTTTTAAACCCTAGCTCGTCTATTCTTGGAACTGACAGTTGGACAGTGGAGTTCAAAATCGTCCTAATACAATATCATCCTAAGTTTCATGTTGACTTGAATGTAAAATATTTTACGAACTGTTTTGTACGTTTACAAATGAAATGGAAAATTACACCTGTTTCCAGCTACGTTCAAATATCGTGCCATCTGCCTCAAACCGCATGCCGTCTGCTTCAAATCCCGTGCCATCACCTTCAAAAGCGTGCCACTACGGTCAAATCGTGTGCCACTACGTTCAAAATTGACAGCTGCTTGGATGCATGTTTGTTGTTTGTTGACAATTTGCCAATTTTTTACCCGTTTGATGAAAAATAGAGTCAAAATGCAATTAATCCATAGTTTATTCGTTTAGCTATCGAAAACCGATTAAAAACAATGCAATATTTGCGAATCATTTAGCAAAAGTGTTTGTTTTGTTTTGGTACGGCAATGCCTTCAGCTCGAGCTGTCAATTTTGAACGTAGTGGCACACGATTTGACCGTAGTGGCACGCTTTTGAAGGTGATGGCACGGGATTTGAAGCAGACGGCATGCGGTTTGAGACAGATGGCACGATATTTGAACGTAGCTGGAAACAGGTGTATATCAAGTTGCGATAATTCTTTATATGAGTTATTAACAATGTATATAGCATAACAATGTATATGCTTATATATAAAATACGCTTTTCAGAGTGAATTTTATGAATTATTTACGTAAAAACTGATATGATTCGTTCATGAGTGAGTTACAGAGCCCAAAAAGAATCATGATACTTTTCAAGAGTTAGTTATACGTGCTAAATGACTCTTTGTTCAGTGATATCACTCTTTCATTAATGAAATGACCTTTTCACGATTTTTCAAATATTTGTGATTTTAATTTCTTTGAATGAGTTACATTGCAAATTAATTATAATTATGAACAGATTGTAATGCATACTAAAAACACTTAAATTCTTATTTAAATGACCAATCGTTCGCATATCGTGACATCTATGACCATTTCAGCTGAGAAAACCCGTATCCTCAGTGCTTCAAAAACAGTGGAAAGTAAAGACCTACTTTTGTGACTGCAAAAAGATGTGACACTGATATCGTGGCGGAAAATGTAAGCCACAAAAATATCGCAAGAAAGTAGAGACCAAGGAGGAAAAAAATAAACCCATACCCTTGAAGTCAAACTACCGAACGAATGCCCAGAGCAACACTTACCTTCTGCTGCTGTATGCGCGGGTCTGCTAAGTGTTTTGCTTGGGACTAAGCCACACGCTAATATCTGTCGTATTGATTGGATTTTATTCCTTTCGTTTGTGATATGGTGGGGTCCGGCGGTAACTATTCCGCTGGTTCCGGATTGCCCGCGTAGTTCCGGAATCGGCGCGACGGTTTCGTTCGTTCGTTGGTTTTGTGGTCTCCCTGCTATGATGCCGCTAGTTTGTTTGATTTGCGTTTTTTTTTCTTATGTGTGTTGGGTTTTTTTTATATTCGCGCAGTTTGCGTTCCGGTACGATTTGTGCTTTCTTTTCCTATTTCATGGATTTTCTTCTGCCTTTTTCTCACCTCTTTTACACCACACTTCCAATTCACAACTTTCTTATCTGCAGCACTAGTTCACACGCAACACTAACTGGAAGGGAAAATAAGGGGAAAAGAACACAAATCATGTCGCGATAGCTCACAACGGGTAGGAAACTCTCACTTCACCGTTCAATATAGAGAAGTAGAAAAAAAAACATGCAAACGAAACATAAACACGAAAAGTGGAACCAAACGTGGTTTTACACATAAACGCACACACAAACACATACACACACAAACACATTGGTTAAATCCGGAACCAATTGATAAGCGTCCGCTCGTGGTTAAATGAGATGGAAACGAGTTTGTTTTTATCCGTTGTGCAGCGTTTTAAGCAGGTGATCTTCAGCCGTGTGGAATATTTTAATTTAAACCTCGCCCCCAATAGAAGCATGGTTGGGTTTATAATGCTATTGTTATTTTCTTTATAATATTTTATCTTCATCGGAATCTCTATCCGATGATTCGAAGCGTGAATAATTATGCTGCAAGCAACAAAAAAAGTTGCTTATCATGGAACAGTGAAGCCATGAAATTCACTTTTAAATCATAATCAATAATCAATTCATCGATTTTTGGGCTCCACGTGGTCTGGGAGATGCTTTTTTTGAGGAGCTTCTAGCTTCAGTAAGCCAAATTTGTCTTATTTTCCTTTTGTCCGTGGTTCAATTTTGCTTCAGATTTAATCCTCCTCGCGAGCTCCAACGTTAACTCGTTTGAAGGAATCTGGAATCTTTTTTCTCTCCCTCACAGACACACACACACGGATGGCTTCTTTCTAGCTGTATGAAACTCCCAGCATCCATCCATCATTATGGAAACACACTCTTGGAAGCCCTTTCTCTTTCGTTGTAAATTTTCATTTCATGTTTTCGGCTGCCTTCGCGATTGGGTTTTCGATTTCATTATTTCTGCAATTTCAGCAAACCCGCCACTGATACATCACAACCTCGTTTTGCTTCTTCTACAGTTTATTTATGCATCATCGTTCTTCGGTGCAAAGAGTGTTTCGTGTTTCGTGGTGTGTTTTTTTCTTTTGATGGAAAATTTTCCACTTTTTTCCGCCAGCTCTCCAATGTTTTGCTGCTTTTTTCCGTGGTTTACATTTTGGTTTTAAATTTTTGGCTTTACCAAACTGATCAATATTCCATCTGCAGGCAACCGGAATGGAAGGAGGAAGGAGGGGCGAAGGAAGGCAGGCCGGCACACTCTTAACTTTGCATAACGAAATGCCGATGGCTTAGAAAGATACGGCACTAGCGGTGTGAAACAAAAAGCGGCGAAAATGGCCTCACCCGTGATACCGGTGCAGATGAGCACCGATAATGATAGCGGAGACGGTTCGATGATGATCAACCTTTAACGAGGCCACGTGCTTTGGTGGGGTGGGGGGTTGCTTTTTTACGCAGCTTCATGGCGCTGCTCATCGTTTGGCCGATGGTTTGCCGATAGGATATCGGTACCATAATGATGATTACACTTTGCTGATTAAGAAGGAAAAAATCCCTCTATCAAAAACCTCAAACCAAACGGATTCATCTCGCTGTTTTCAAGTGTTCGAACACAACCTTGCCTCGCGGTCATCTCACCATCCCCGTGGAAAAACCGATGGGGCGTTCCATGGAGGGAGTGCGGGAGGGGGAGGTTATGATTTGAAAGCAAATGAGTCTGCATGTTGCGAAGCGTTCGAAGAAATTGCACCCAATCAAGCGCAAAAGAAAGTGAAAGAGTCGCCCGCGTAGTCCGCAGTGGTTCGACCATGTTGGCGCATCTAATGGGCATTAGTAAAAGTGTTTGTAAGTGAGCAGAACCGATGCTGGGCTTACGGAGTGGAAAATCAGCAGTTGTATCGATATGTAGGAAGCGCATTACGATGCTGATGCAAGATGAACCGAATGAATCGCAGCCCAATCAAGCCTTTTGATGTGTTGAGCTTTGATGAAAATGAAATGTTTATTTTAATTATAGCGCATAGTTTGCGCTCCATACGCATGCTCTGTTTGAAGTGAGATGTGAGATATAAATAACACATTATAATTGGAAAATTAATTTTGCTACTTCACACCACGAAATATACCAATGAAATGTTGCCTTCGAGAGCGCATATTGTCACTATTTTTGTCTTTTTATTTCATAAAGACCATCCAGGCCAAATTGATTGGCCACCAAGCCAAAAATTCTCCACTGATAGAATGCACGAATTTACAGTTTGCCGCAATCTGCGGAATCATGAAAAGATACCGAAACAAAAAAACTGCAATAACACTGCACACTCTGCTTTCATGCAACGGAGCACAACCCAACATCGACCACTTTCACAAACCGCAGCTGCACCGACTCTTCGGTTCCCTTTGTTACTTAAACCTTTGCAGCAGCAGCATCATTTCGGAAAGCCTCAACAGTTGCCAGTAGCGTGCCCGTCCGGTCCGGTTTCGGCTACACAACCAAAACGTTCTACCCAATGATTACGGACGTTTCTGGTCGTTCCTGGTACAAAAAGACACTCCCCAAAAAAGGATGCCCATCGCACTTGAGATGAAGGCCACATGGCCAGAACGACTCGTTTGGCATTTGGCTGACGGGAAGGCTGTTTTTTTGTTGTTTTTGTTTAGAAAATTCACTGTACAACACCGAACCGGGCCTTTCACCGAAGGCACGTTGCGGATGATCGTATTTCATCCTAACGCCACTTAACGTGCTCCACACAGCAAGAACTTAACGCATAACTTGCTCTTAGCGTCGGAAGACCAAGCGTTTTGGGGCAAACAGTCGAGCGCCCACATGCTTTCGGTTATTTAACTGTTATTTGCTTTATTGGTTGCTTTCCTTTCACGTACCAAAAGGACATGGTCCAGGATGAGTAAGTAACTTTTTAAAATCCAAGGAAATTTGCGAATGTGTTTCTTTGTTTTTTTATTTTTACACGCACAGTCACAGTCACTTGAAGGGAAACACACCAAACGCAGAGCGACAATTCGAGTAGGCCAACGTTCGCGACGGTTCGCTTGTTTGATTTCTGCGGTTGCTTTCGCAACTTTCTCTCTTGTTGGAAACCTGTTTTTCGTTTCATTTCACCCTGCGGCGTCTGTTTCTCTATCAAACAATATATACACTCACACACAAACACACACACACACACACACACACGCATATGGATGTTTGGCCATCAGCCACTGATCAAGCGTGTCGCTTGGTTCACCATCGAAAATCCCGTCCCCACAGCGTCATTCGACAAGGAAACCAACCAAAAAAAAAATCCCGCACACACAACCACCGTTCGTTCCATTGCAGATCCACGCAACAACGGACGCATTCACCGAAATGCGCTTTCCACCATCTTTCATGTACAAATTGCATCGCACTCGCTTCTCAGATCGACACAATCATACAATGGACATGCACACTTTAGCACTTACGCGTTACGCGTCATTTTTCGACCATTTCCAACGCTGTAACACCAAACAAGTAACTGGCAGTAACTATTTCTCTTATGATATTTAAACTTTCATATAAACAAAATGTTTTCCTTTCGTATCAAACATCGTCAAATACTTCCGGTGCACTGGGTTTCAAACTTACACTCACTCACGGTATTTAACAATGTGTATAAAGCATAAAATTAAAACAAAAAAAGTAACAGATTTACACTCCCAATACGTGTCTTATGCTATGATATGCATGCTGCACTTACGTTAAAGATTTCTTCGTAACAACGGTTTCGCCAAAACTCCCGGCTTCGATTTCAAACTGACGCTCGGCACGTGCGTGCGTTCGGCTACGCGGTTCAAAAATAAATAACTGAGCTTGGCTCTCTCGATTTACTTCTTGGATAACGCGAAGCTTCGTCGTTACGATGTGAGAGGCTGCTGTGAGAAGCTTACGCTCATGCTGTGATGAGACGTTTCCTCGTGCAACTCACTACTTTACAGGGTATGTCGAGGTGTTCGAACAGCTTTTCAGCTGTAGCAGATTTTTTACGTTCTTAAAAAACAAATAACATAAATCTGGCCAGTATGAATCACCCGTTTAATAGCACATGTTATATTTGTATTGACAAATCTGAGCTAATGACGGCTCGCTTTCACTGAACTTTGAGCAAAAAACGTCAAATTATATGAAAAACTTTGAACGTTTTTTTACACTATTTTCAATGACTGTACACCATCTAGGGTAGGGACCATCTTGACAGATTAAAGGGTTTCGTAAGAAAATTTGAAATTTGTCTGAACGTTCCCATTGATTATACCAAGGAATTAAACTTAACTGCTAGAGTGCTAAAAATATATGTATGGTGCACAAACGAAAGTAGATGTAGAAAATCACGAATACATTGAAATTCCTTAGGGATGCTTAACGCGAACCAAAAAATGAGTTGCCTTTATTCGCTTGTTTCCTACCAAAAATAGTATGGTTTCTTTGCCTCATCATCCTGTCCCTGTCTTTTGGTTTAAATATACCACGGTTCACCACGATTCTCCTTTATGCCGAAACTGCCATATCTAGATTTATATACATATAAATCGGTCGATCGGTTGATATAGATCGGTCGATCAGTCGACATAAAGAATCGCAGTGACGGTGACTGTTGGCGTAAAAATAATTTGTTTACAACAGCAGGATTATTTCGAACGAATGGTATACAATTTAAAATTTACGAGAAGATGAAATAGAGAGAAGCTAAGAATTTTACTAAAAACTTATTCTAGTCTTCAATCGTGATTAAATCCACGATTCATAATTTCAATAAAACACAATAAAAAACAAAGCAGGATATCTAAAATATATATTCTTGAATGGCTGTATTAGTGATAATACGGTGAGCTAATACATATACGGTGACTGTTCATATACAATACATGCTTCATCCATGCTACCGGTAACGGTTTAGCCGTTAAAACCAAAAGAATAAAAAATATACGACCCTTTAAGATCGCTCCGGGCTATTTCTTTACTTAATGCAAAGGATTGTAATACTCGTGTTGACTCATCGGATCAGTTTCTTGTTATGTGTTATAGATTTAACGGCGTTTGCGATTGTTGCATCCCTGACTTGTCCCGACCTTTAATTGTATTTGTATGGCCTACTACTTTGTAAATGTAAAACTTTGTTGTTGGTTGGCAGAATATTTCATAGACAACATAACAAATGCTTTACATGATACCTTGAATTGAAGTAGTAAATAACAAATAATAAGTATCTAAAGCAGTAGACCATCAGCATGAAAATTAATTTAAAAAATCAAATATGTAAAAAAAAGTTAGCTGTACAAACATTTCATAAACAATCAGAAGAAATAATGAATAAAAAAAACAATGAATTAAACAAAATATCTTTAACAACCCTGTATGTCGATTCACTTTCATGCCCTTCCACTATCACAATGCATATGCTGAGCCAGTACAACCATATCACAGTTTTCCATTCGGCTATGCTTTACTCACTATACTAAACTCACCGCGATATCACTTTGCTCACCATTAACTCACATCTCACAAGCAAAGCTCATACACAAAAGAAATGTAAATATGCTATGCTGCCTGCTGCTGCTAGACGCAAATTGTACAAACAAATAGAATATTTTATTTGTAAAAGGTCATGTGTCAGCCAAAGCTCAACAACTTTTATTTGAAAATTGGGAGAAATATTTTTATTTTGTTCACTGTATACCCATAGTGAGTGAGAAAATCTTTCGGTTCCACTACGGATTGCACTCGTGCCGTCTAGGCTTGCGTATGTATACAGTAATAAGCATTGTGTGCTTTTTGTTTGTAAGGATTTCAAAGACAAAACCTACTATCCCGAACGAACAGCTCTGAGACGAAGAATGGTACTATCGATGACCCGATGCTCTCAGGCACCCTTGAAAATGCTCCAACCGGTTATCAGTGCGTTGGAGCTACTGGATTTCAACTTTGGTTATCAGTCGGCGCGAGCAAAAAAAAGGATAAAAAGGCATACCGAACGAACGAAGTCCTTTTTTCCTTTCACGGTACGGTTTAAGGTTACGATGTTTCGTTTTTTCAACCTCGTTACCCATCATTACTGTTGAATGTTGATTTTTGTTAGTATTTTTTTCTGGTTCTTTGTGCCTTACGAATGCGTTAAGGGTTGTTTCCACTTTCATATCCGTGCACGGTTTACCATTTCGAACAGTTGCTGTTTCTGTCTCACGTACACTAATGATGACCCTTCTAGGAAGCGTTACCGATGCGATGGTGTTTGAAATAAAATAAATCGAAGTAATTTTCCACCCGCCAACATTTTCGATAGCGAAAACAGAATCGAATTCGGGTCAGATTGGTTGTAGGTACAGCGAAAAACAAAATCTTGACTCTTTGCACCTTCCTTTCTTATTTCCTTTAGTCGGGTAGCCCAAAAGCAAGGAACGTCATTTCCGGTTCGACCAACATGAAATCGTTCGTGACTTTGCATACCTTGGCGTCGATCAAGGTCAGGAGAAAGTAAACGGCCGTCAATATATTGCCACCTTTTTCTCGATAGGCTGCTTCCGTGGAGGCCCTATAAGGGCCAAAGACGGATTTTTTTTTCTTATTCGGGATAAGCATGAACACGAATAAGCGTATTTGCGTGACGTGCTACTGCTTTGTTGGGATACTAGGATTATTTGATACTTCCTTTCTTTCGATTCGGTATGACAAGGGATGAAAATTACACGCTATTGTGGTTGCATGAAAAGGCAATAAGTTAGTATCGATTGCAACGATTTTACATTCAGTTGATCAATTTGTGTTCATGCTATAGATACAAAGAGTCATGCTAATATCACACATGAATTTTAATTTTTCAAAAACAATTTCACAATGTATGCAGTTTCTACCTTTGTTTTACTCACCAGAAAAGAGTATATTCTAATTTACATAAATCCCAGCAAATTGAGTTCATAAAATTATGATTTTTTCCGAACCTAACATAACCTGGTTTGGATTTGAAAGTTTTGCAAGGTTTCACCCTCAATTAAATCAAGGCCCTTTTTGCAAGCACAATGAAATCCACTTCCACGAATGAGAACGTAAATTAATCTTTTCCGAACCAAGTCTTTTGGAGTAAAAGTCTTCTCGATACATAATGAGATTATTACTCAGCATCTTTCCTTGCCAATGATCCGCTACGACCGTCGTCTCAATACTGAGAAAGGATTCAATCCCAAGAAATCATAACCGTTCCAGATTTAGTATAGATTGTTATAACGCGACAGTAAATCGTTCCGTTCGCCCTGCTTGGAATTTCCTCGAATTCCTAGACGTACGAGACACGCTTGAAACTTTCATCAACTCAAAACACCAGACAAACGGTTGTAAACCTAATCAGCACACGATGACATCAAGGACTCTTTAAGAAAAAAAGTCAGCAAACAAACAGAAAAAAAGTTCAATCAGAATCAACAACATCCTGTTGTATGAAACTTTCGAAAGCTTCTTACAAAATGGACAAGTAAAACATCACGATGCTACGTAGACGTAAGACAAACTTTCGTCTCGCTCGTAAATTTATAAACAGACTGAGAGTGTGTCACCAGATGCCGGGAACTGGGGAAAGTTCCATCCCTGTCGTGTTCCGTATTATTCGACTACTTCCGGGAGATCATCGAACAGCAGCTGTTGCTCTTAACTGCCATTTAAAGCCTGATGCCTGATGAAACATCTTGGATGGAACATAAATTGTAATATTTTGTAGATTGAGTTAATTATTGCAATGATTTCATATAATCATCACCAACAAAAAGATTCATTATGCATAGGAATCGTTCCGCTGAACGTTTAGCATCATTTGGTTCAAACTATTCTATCCCTTACTGATCCGTTTCGTTCATTCATATTTTAATCTTATTTGTCTTTTAACGGCACAATCAAAGCATTACCTAGATTGCAAATGCTGCCGGATATTAATCATGAATTCTATGTTGCTTTTTTTCTCCACCAGTGCAAATCACACCACGACCATGACAATCTAAATGTTGGTCATTCAGTTTCTGGAAAAAAAGATTACACTCAAAGTGTGGCATAAACTTAAGCACCGGGGGCTTTCGCAGGCTCCGTTTGACGGGCCAGGGAAGAACATGAATAATAAATCCACCATTTCACTCGTTCCGGTTCACACTCGAAAACCGTGAAAGGGTTGAAGCAGACGCAGATAGAGCAGAATGTACGGTTCACCGGAAAGCGGTAACGAAGCCATTTCGGAAGTTGGTCACTCGGTGATGTGCAGATCATTTTTATTTTTGCTTTGTTTAAGGTACCACGGTAACCTTCTTCATTGCGCTGTTCCACGCAGCCTAGTGTTTGTCCTTTAGCAAAAAATCAGAACGTAACGAGTGGAAGAAAACGGATTTAGCTCGTTACTGCATTTTGGTTTTTTTATTGCTTTTCCACGTGCTCTTTTCGTTAACATTACTGACCCAACATTGAGCTGCCACGGACGACACATCCACATGCCTTCGGGACTGTTGGTCGTTTGCGTAGAGACGGATTCATTCGTATGGAAGATCATGATCTTTCGCTTCGATGGGAACCGAGGACACCGCTGTTGTTATTGCTGCCTTCATCTCGCATGAAGTACACAGCGTAGCAATCGAAATGCACATTCACCGCGCTGTAAACGATGGATCCGGATCCGGTTCAAGCGAACCGTTGGAACCGATCTGTTTCTTTTCCCTCGGAACGGAACAGTTGTCTAAGCGGATGCTCTCACAGGCGTCATCGAAACGCCTTCGGGGTTTTCCGTGCGTAAGCGCTGCGACTCACGCCCATCATATTTGGGGGTAGCTCTGCGAGTATGACGCTATGTGTGCAACCTCGTAACTAGCCACATTAGACACGTGACCGATGAGAAGTGTGTGACCGTGGTAAACCAGGGAAATACAAACCTTCGCTAGTTCCGTTCCGCAAGCCATTTCACACTCGATGAGTATGTTTCACATTAAGAAGCAGCATATTGTCAATGGACATTTGAGCATGTCGTGTGAAAAATACGTACGAAATCAATTATTATTATTGAAAGGCTGTAATGTTACGAGATGTATTTAAACATTTTAAAACAAAAAGTAAAATCAATTGTCAAATGATATGAAGCTTATTTTCTAATTCTGCTAAGTTCTAATTTTGAATTAAACTACTTTGAATTTTTTGGTTATTTTTGAGACAGCTTTTTTATTTTTACGAATAATAAAAATCGCTCAAGAGAATAATTAAAGGAAAAACTAATTAAAATTTAAATTAGATTACGAAGTCATGATAAATAAATAAAAATACGTCTTTTACTATACACTACACCGTGTTTTCACACGAAAAAATTTATTCAAATTCAAATTTCAACCTAAAGTAATGAAAATATTTGTTTGGTATTTTATTCTGCTAAATAATAATTTTGCTATGTAACTTGATATTCAATTCTGTGTATTGGGCAACAATTCATATGAAGTTTGATGCAAGAATTTCGATGCTATGAGGATTGATCCAAGACTTGTACACGAAATAGTTCATGTTGAAAACTATAATTGTTTTTTAAAAGATAGAATTTCTTGAACCCGAATTCAATGATATGTTTATAGTATCATTGATATATATTTTTTGTTTCCTTTATTTATTAGTTTTGATGAGTATCATTGATCATTTATCTAGTCTTAATATAAATTGCTTTTCTTTGTAGAGTTTTGAAACGAACTGATAAGGAAATCATTGATATCGGTACAGATTGATATTAGTTAATTTCATTGATATCCGTATAGATTGATATTAGAGGATCTTTAGATATTAGAGGATCTCAAGAAGATCGTGTGTTTGTCTTAATCGAACGGCTGAAAAAACTATCCTGAATAAGCAAAAAAAGAATTAATGTCGGCAGTTATCGCCCATTGGAAACTCAGGTAAAATTTGCAAGCAAGACACAAAGCAATGACCTAGTTCTTCAGTCACACTGGTGTCCATTGTTTGGGAAAAATCACTCCAGCAAAACCAAAACAGACCACAAAATAATCTTATCCTTCTCATTAAATTCACATCCAAATTGCTTCTGACGTTGCTACTCATATGGACTGAAAAGGCATATAATGCGTAGACACAATAAATTTTCCATATGTGAATTTCAGCCACTTGTTCCACTGTCCCCTATCAGCCATCATCGCTGACTGCTGCCAACAGTTCCGTTCGTTTCCACTTGAAAATGATGTTATGATGCGCTCAATACCATCGTTTCCTTCTTCCGTCAGTACGAGCTAAATCTTCTTTTGGCTTTTGCTTAATTGCTGTCCGGTGAAGTGGCATACTGCTTCCAAAGGCATCACTTAGCACGGTCCTGTCAATAGCCATAGCAACCCCGACCGGTGTCTAGGGTTTTCGCAAATTCAAACCACCAACTGGTGAACTGGTGATAGGCACTAAAACAATAAGCCCATCTTGGAGTTTAACGGTATTTAAGCGGATTTTATTGTTATACCCAGCAGCCCGCCCGCTGGCCAACAGACGCGTCGCTAAGCTATTGTTGAGCTTTTTCGCATATTTCGCTGCTCGTTTATTCGAGCCTTGCTGGGATAATGTGTGCAAAAAAAAAACACAAAGGCCTTTTTAACGTTGGTCAGAACTCTGAAATATGGGTTGGAAAAGAAAAATCGTCCCAGCTTAGCTTAGTTGTTGGCCACTTTTGATGCTTCCTTTTTTCCCGCTTACGTTTATTGCACTGTGAAAGACTTTGTTTCCAGGTTTTTGGGGTAATATTTAGGGCAACCATTTTGGAGCATCCTTCTTGATGCAAACCCTTCCCCACTCGATGTGACGGACTGAAAAATAAAGCTCCAAAGCAAAGCTAAAATTAAATACAAACATATTGTTCCAATTCTTGAGCATTGTCTATTTTCATGGAAAATATGTGCGGTCTCTCCGCAGTTGAATTCAATCTTCAGGACGTGACGTCAACCCACCCGGATATTGCTTGAAGCTTATGAAATTTAGTCGTTTTCGTTTAATCTTGACAGCAGTTAACTCTTCTTCCACATTTTTAGGCAAACCCAGTCACGAATTTTCGTCCCAGAGCATCACAAGATTTCATAAGCTGTCTGAAGAGCTAAATTTAATTCCAAGAAATCTATACTGGCTGTAACACATTTTGAGCGAAGGATTTATTTTTATTCTAATCAAATCAAGGATAGAAAATCTTAAAACTTACTTTCCAGAGTGTTGCCTATGTGTTTCAATGTGTTAACAATTCTTAGTTATGATTCATAAATGTTAGGTAATGTGTAGCGATAATACAGGTAATGATAATAGAGGAAATGAAAGGTAATGAAAATGATTGTAAAACATCTAATAATAAATGTATAGGATGTATTTCACATATCCAATTGTTTTTTTTTTTTTGCTCGATTAGAACGACCTGGCCGTATCAAGACTTGTTTTACCACATAACAGGATAGTCACTCCTTGCTACGGTACGATATCCAATGTTTTGTTGTGATTTTTTTTCGTGTTCGTTGATATATTTTGATTTTCAAATGTGATAGCTAAGTGATTTTTGAAAGTTAAAATATAGTTGATAAGGACTTGTAATTACATGAAATAATATTATTTAATTTATTTTTTTTGCCTTCCAAAAATCGCCTAAAAAGCGTATCAAATCGCAAACAGAGAAAGAAGTTGATCCTGCTTGAATAATGCGGAATTTTTGCGATTACTAGGCTCGGCTAGGTATAATATTGTATCTCATATTTCAAACCCAATTATATGTTTGTACTTTTAAAAAATCTTTCAAATCCCATTGCTTTGTTTCACTGATGTTTAACTGTCCGGAAAACAATAAATGTACACATGATTGCACAATCTCGAGAAATTGGATCATTTTACAATAAGCTTTCCGTACGTGTAGCCAAACAAACGCTGAAGCACAATTTGATATTGTTTGAAATCAATTACATTACACGAAAACACTGCACTGCAATAACCCAAATCTGTAAGTGATGTTTATTCCAATCGAACGAATGCAAATTCCTACCAAACTCTGATTCTTTACTGCCCGCACTGATTCACACCGGCTGCAAAGGGAAGGCACGGAAATCGCAAAGTGGGCAAGAGAAGGTTGATTTATGTGTAGCATAATCTCTGGATAGCACAAAGCGCCAGCAAGGCCAGATTGCGCTCGAAGGTATCAATGGGGCAGCAAAATGAGTAAACCGGATGCAAACGACAGCCATATCAGCCACTGGACATCGGGAAAGAGAAACAAAACATAACCATATGGCTTTTGAAGTAGTTCCAATCCGTTGCACTCGTTGCTACTGATAGTGAATGCATCCGAAAAGGATCTGCAGTGTGTAATGCATTGCTTTTAACATGCAAAGTTTACTCCCATGCACACCGGTCGCCGTTAGCCGATCGATCAGTGTTCGGTGTATTGGGTCGTTTGGGAACGAGGAGTCAGCGGATCCGGCTCATGATCAATGGGCGATTAAGAATCTATCCAATTTTCCATTTGCCAGTGGGAGGTTAAACATTGAAATGGACTAACAGCGTGGAAAGAGGTGCATTGAAATGCGATCGTACGTCGGTTAGTACGGGCGGTCAGCAATAAAACTCTACCGGATGCATCATAACCTTTCATTGTCAAGTGGAATCAGAAATGAAAATGTGGTCAGTTGTGGGATCGGGAATGTGGGAAACTATTTTTCGCCGGAATTTATCACGCTTCGATGGGGAAGCTAAATCCGTCGGCTGGGGAAGCTTTACAAATAAAGCTAATTTTAACGCCATGGTAACAAACGAGCAAAAATAAAAGCTTACAGAAATGCACGAAGTGAGGTTTTACATTATCGATTACTATTCCCGGAATGTACATAGCTGCCGCTGCCATTGATCCTTTTGACATCATATTAGTTTTACGCTACAGTTGGCTTTTGTTGAATGCTCGGAAATGTTACAGAAGCACGTTTTCAATTTAGCATTCTTGCGCTCCAAGAATTCATGTAATGTTTGCATGAAAATGTGTAATTGTGAAAGCTATGTTTTGATTAAAATTTAAAGGAACGACTAAAATTGATAAATAGCACAATAGCGCATTTCCATACCGACAACTTCCATGCTGAAGTCAAACTTCCAAACACTTTTACTGCCATTGGGAAAATATATATTTTTATCCTTCATCGTGGTTTCGCTTTCATTCGGCACTCATGAGTACGAACATCTTTCAATCATTCCGTTTCCACTGACCGTGACACCATGAACAGTGGTTCAATTTCAACTTCTTCTGTCGTCGTGCAGGACGCATTCATTCATTCCCATATGCTCGGGACGCAGAGCGACCATAGAAAGCGCCACCAAAGATTGGAAAAATACCATTATCCACGACAGATGAAATCATGCTGATGATTCGAATGCTCCCTGCTGTTGCTGCTTTTACCGCACTCTCACCTTCATGCAAACGATCGTTCGCTCTCTCGAAAAGCAGCAACGACGGATTGCCCCTAACCTATTTTCGTTTAACCGTTTGCCAGTCAGTCGACTTACTTTCACTGAACTGGGAGATTGATAAGTTGAATGGCAGCAGAAGTTTTTCATTTACCTCATATCTAAAAAATCGAATTTATTTTATTTTATTTCTAAACACTGTGAAAGGTTTCATTAGTAAAGAGCATTTGCAGTTTTGATTGAAATATTTATGTTATAACATAGATAAGAAATTTGTCTTGTTCAATTTATTTACCACAAAACTTATCCCTATTTTACAATTTTGACAGCAAAGTTAGTATCTTATACCAACTACTTCTGATTATAATTTTTTTAAACAAATATTAAATATTCAAATCATCATGAAGAGATCATTGTGGTGCGAAAAAATCTCTAAGGTTGTTAAAGAAACATTTCAATCATTAAAAAGCACGGTGCATGGACTCGAAATAAAACCACCCAAAAAAAAAACCTTACCTACGTCATCCATGCAGCCAGCTTCAGCGGCCTTACCTAAACACGTTCTGAAGTTGTACTGATCGGGAAGTAACGTACAACATTCAACACAAATAAATAGGTCGCTGAACTTGAAACCCGCTGCTTTGTGGTGAAACCGCAAACGAAAGTGACTCGTCATGCGACCCGGTTTTTAAGATTCACGTGAGGAGCTCACGATCGATTATACCAGTCGCAAGGAAACAGGATCTACAACAGTGTTCGAAAAGAAAGTGAACGTTCGCCGAAAGTGCATACCGGACCTAAATCTTACAGCTCAATTACCGTCGACAAAAAAAACAACTCGGACACACTGCCACTTGGCCATTCCCTTCAGCAACCTAGTCATACAATCAAACACTTCCAGAATGGTGGCCTCTCTTTTGGGGTTTTTATCTTGGTCCCATGTTTACCCAACACCCACGTGGGTCAAACACTGAGATTTGGGTAAACATTTTAAACTTGATAACTCCCACCTTTCATACCTAGGTTCGGAAGAAAAAAGATCTCATCTCTTTAACGGTCTGGTATTGTTACTGTTAATTGTTACAAGTATAAGACGGATGAAATTGGTATTATTGTATTTATTTTAAAACTTGTTCACTGGACATACATGTGACTTAATAAATTATTTAAAAAAATCCTATAGCATAGTAGAGTTGCATGGGAGCTAAGGAGACAAGATTTACAATGAAGATATCTAACGTAACGTTCAGAAAAGTGTTTAGATGACCACGAATTCAATTGAATCTCTGACCATTTAATGATGGTCACTGAAACATTTCATAATTCTTAATATTATGATAGAAATTTTCTTCATCACAAAGTTTAGTTCTAACACTACCGACTGTTTCGTATTAATAATAATTTATTATCAATTGTGATTGATTTCATGGTTGATGATGCTTTAAACTTTACGCTTAATTTAAATGCAATTCATAATTTTAATCAATATCTCTATTTCGTATGAATGTCATTATGAATGTTTTTATACTCAAATGTTGATTAGAAAGCGACAATTGAACACTAAACATAAATTAATATAAACTGTATATAGATAAACTGTAAACATAAACTAATGTAAATGTTGTTACACTTAAAACAATCTACTTCACTTGCATATATGTACTTCAATGGCTTCCACTTCTGTATGTTCTCCAACTTATCAGCAGTTCAGTTCTCTCGTAAATCCTTTGAAGACAGAAAGGATCTCATGTTGATCGTTCCCGTTGATTGCAAAACAACGCGAGCCTCATCAACGTAATTGATGCAAACTTCATAAAACGATCCACCCACGGCCGGTTTTTACCGGCAACATCTTCAAAGCTTACAGAAACAGAATATTTGTCAAACGTGCAAAATAGTGAACGGCACAAAAAAACAGCGTTAAGCGAACCTGAAAAACCGTCGAAAGAAAGGATCATTTATCGGTACGACAACATCAAAGCGAAAACGGTTTTTTTTATTCAATACTGTTCATCGCTTCCGGCAAAACGACGGAAAGCTAATATTACAAAACACTAGGGATCGTTCGGGGCGGGTAAGAGGAGGATAAAATTAAACCTGAAACTTAAAAGGATAAGACGTTTTAATCATTCAAGCTGTCAACCACCTGCGTACCTGCTGCGAAACGCAAAATACAATGTCTTTAACAAACGGAAAAGGGAAAAACTTTTCCGCTCATCGCTTTTTATACGCTTCGGTCGATGGTTGAAACAAGAAATTTGTTTTCACTCTCCCAATTTGTTAACAAATCTGCACCCAAATTCACGTGTAAATGAAGTTCTTGTTATCGAAAAAAGATCCCAATATCTTTGAGGAATTTTCTTGGTCTTAGAGGTTTTTTTTCGGTTTGGCCGTATCAAGACTTATTTTACCACGTAGCAGGATAGTCAGTCTATGCTACGGGGGGACGGTCCGGATGGGATTTGAACCCGTTCCTGCCGTGTGGACGGGCGCCGTTTATCACCACCCCTGGTTCTAGAGGTTTTGTTACGTTATTATGTAGTAGATCCACATCTTGCCCAACGAGCATTTGTTGCTATTCGATGGTGAAATAAAAATGCTTTTCCAACATTTAGATATTCAGAAGCTGCTCCGATCAATTTCACCCAAGAATTCGCCATTAATAAACTTGTGAGTTTCTGAAGAAGCACAAGAAAGATCCATCTTCCGAATAACTTATGTAGTTACTGATACCAAGAAAAAGTTTCTGTAACAAAAATTTAACAATTCTTCAATAAACTGAAGGCAATTGGTAGGTGTTAGCAGTTCTGGGTATGATCCTGGCGATGCGCTGATTCCAAGAGAAAATGACGTGTATGACACAAATTATATGTTTCATTTTCGATTAATATTAAAACATCGATAAAAAAGACTGAGCTTTTAACCATCACAAAAAATATTGCAAAAAATAATAATACATTATTTCATTACTTTTTCATTTAATCAGGTTAATACAATTCATATTGATTCATCAGAGATTCGACGAATATCTCAATCGGAATAACGTGAATTCATCGGAAAATTCATTATTCCTTACTTTCTCGTGAATATTTCAACAGCTGCCAGAACAGCTATTATGGATGAGCGTTTAGTAAATGTTAATTAATAAATGCCAAACGACACAAATCTCACAGAAACAGAATTTCTGAAAATATAAACTAAATAAAACTGGAATTGAGGTTAAATTGTTAAAGCAAGGAAAACTGCTTTAAAGCGTATGTTGACATGCTGGAACCATTATTATCGGCTGTGATTTTTCGTATTTTACTCTCACATTATGTCTCAGGTGGAAAATTCGCCACCGGTCATAGGACATAAATTAGCGCCAAACAGATGAGACCGTTCCACTGCCCCATTCAACGAACGTTCAATAAAGGTGGTTGAAACTTTTGCCCACAAATATTGTCCACTTTCTGTGTGGCTTGTTGGTTCACTGCCAATTGGGAAAACACGTCATACAACACGTCTAGAGAGCCAAACATTTTCATCGGTTTAAACTACGGAGCACGGACCCATCCGTTCACAAAAACCACCAACACAAGAGCGGGACCAAATTTATTAGCGAAAACATTGCTGTCGGAAACCTGTTGCTGGTCGGGAAACTGTTTGGAACATGGCGAATGCCGCTGTGGTTTGAAACGCCAACTGACGAAACATTTTCACGACACACTAGCACCCTCACTACTCGAGCAGCGAATGCCGAAAACAATCCACACGAAATTGATAAACATTAGGTGAACGATGCACGTGCCTCGGCTTGAACTGCATGATTGCGTTGGTGTCCCATCGCCGGATTGCATGAAGCTATGAGTTTGTTGGACAGTTTGTATGTGACTCATTGGATAGTTCAGTTCGTGACAGTAAGAAGCTTTAAATAAATGGGAAAGTAGAGCTTCTTTTTAGTAGCGGCGGTTTGGCACGATTTTATTGTTCAAAGAACTGAACATGCATTCGAATCGGTTAAGGTTGGATCCAACCCAACGCATATGCTACCAAAAACCAACAATTATTTTTGTCCTAAACAACAATATTTTTACTTCTAGAGGGATTCCTAGAGAATGTTGATATAATTCTTCATACATTTCTTGCTGCATTTACGCAAATCGTCACAAACGGTGACTTATTTTCAACATTCTTTTCATTCTTGGAAGCTCTTACCATCCAGCAAACACTTTATATTTTCAGCATAAATCAACCGAATCAACTTTGACTGACAGCTTAATGCTGCTTATCATTGCAACAACCAGATAAATAGAACAGTACTACTGTTGTAGAGAAGTCACATTTATTTTTCTACGTCAACACGATCCAGGATGCTGGATCGCGTTGTAAAAAAAATACACACATGAATGTAGAGCATAAAATTTGCAAATCAAGATGAAAAACTTCTAGCGCTACCGTACACTAATACTTTTGACAAACATTTCCGATTTCCCAACAATCACTAGCATTCGTTACTACAGCTACAGCTTCGTGTTTGAAAAGCTGTACTGCTGTGTTTTGTGTCTATGTTTTTGTACATCAACATACGTATACCTAGTCCTTATCATTAATCATTTCGTACGGTTTAGCTTGTCCTGTGAATTTTGCTCATTTATCATCGACTCGTTTGGTTGCAGTCAGTCTCGTGGTCTTTCGTATAGACAGATATTGTTTTTTCTTGCTTCTCATTAAGAACACTCGCTAAAGTAATCTTCATTAAAACACACTCACTTTGATGAGCTTTGTGAGCTACTTTAATACCAAAATGTACAAAAAAGAAGTTGCTGTATGTGTTACCTTGGAAAACACATACACGTAGCATATAAGTAGTGCACTTACGAAACTCAAAATAAATTACCGGGGGAGGATTAGTTACTAATCCTCTCTTACTAATCCCTCAAATAATCCTTTTGGTATTGGTATGGTTAATTCACGAGCATATATTTTTTCAATTCACAAAAAGCCCCGGAAATATCTCCCGGTTTTCCCAAACAATCATGAATATTTTAAATAAAAATCTACAAATCTCTAGTTTTCTTCTTTTCAGGCACTACAATCTCAAGGGTCTTTGAATTGCCTTTGTGGGTTTCTTTGACTTCTATTTTCTCGTAACAGAATACTCATTTCTGCGTAGGGAGAAATGGTTGGGATAAGTTTTCGCACCGGTTCTATCGTGTGAAGACCAACGCCGCCTACACCACCGAACAAACAAATCCATAGTAACGATCAGAATTTAACAAAAGCATCCCATCCTTCTCAGAATCCGAGTCTCGAGAACCCGAATTGTTTGCTGAGGAAATCCTTCGTCTATTGCTAATCATGGCTGTGTAAACAACGTCCCAAAGATGTTTAGGGACTCGATTGCCTTACATCAATATGAGAAATACGTCACGTAAAGGTTAATACGTGAGAATGAATGACAAGAGAAAAATTTATTCAGTGGTAAATAAGACACATTGCTTCTTAAATGTTGACTTAAAAACATATTGCTTAACCACATTGATTGAAAGGGATGTGGATAACAATTTAAACGTCATATTCAGACGTATTTCTCAATTAAAGCTATATAAATATACAATGTACATGATGAAAGGTTGAATTGCTCATTTCCATAAAGCACTGACTGAATACACATATAACCTAAAAAAGTCCACTCAAGTGGACTTAATTTGACTTCGTCCAAACCACCACTGACTTTGTGTTCAATAATTAAAAGTTATTCCGTCTTTCATACATCCAACCAAATGATCCAGTTCCCGTTGCAAACACAATTTCATGTTTTTTTTTTGCTGCACACAGCCAGGTGTGCACATGATTTACACATCCTTGCCAATGCTTTTTAGCAACGGAAAAACGAGACTCAGTTCACCCACCGGGAATAAAACAAACCAAAACACCATAAGCGGACATGCATAATTTAATTTTCTATCTAAACTTTTTTATGCATTTTATGTGTCCCATGTCCTTTTCGCACGCTTTCCGTGACTTCTGCCCCCAGCACAACAGCTTGTTTCGTACGGAAAACCAATTTTAAGCTCCAGTCGCCATCCTCCCAATCAACGAACCCTTCACGTGGCTCAGCGAACAGCGAATATTCCACGAAAGCTTGCACCGCGGAGTTGTTTTAATTTGTTATTCTGTTTACACAACTCCATCTCAGCAGAATCGCAGGAAATATCCACCAACCAACCAACCTTAGTATTCCTATCAATGTAGCCGCAGCACATGATTGCACATCTAATCGGTTAATGATAGAAAAAGTTTGTCATTTCCAAACCACAACAGCGTTTATACTGCCAGAAGTGGCAAACGTAAACAGATTGATTGATGACTTAATTAATATTCAATTATTTTTAAAATTCCCTGTTTAAAATCTATTAATTTTAATTAGAATTTAATCAGACATACGGCCTAGCCTTCCTACGCTAATAAAATAAAATAGGATATAATTTAAATAAGGTCTTATTTATTTTGGTTAACAAACTGTAATATCGATTACAGAATAAAAAAATACAAAATTTTGAAGTTTGAAAGGTTGTTTTTTTAAATAATAAATAAATATTGCAAGTCAGTATAGGATACAACTCACATTGGTTGAGATACATAAACAATTTGTTTATTTATAGATAAAATATAAAGTGTACTCATAAATTGTAAGCATGCACAAATATTATGCGCCACTCGATGATTTTTTTTCTCCAATGGAATAACTTGTATCTTAACTTATTTGAATTTGTGAAGTTGTGCAAATATTTGCTGTTATATTCACAAAAGCATACCAACTTCATTTCGCCTAATTTAAGTTTCAACTTTAGACTCAAGAAGATTCTGAATCTGAAGATAAACATTTTATGATAACACAAACCGAGGAAAAAAATAGAACTCTCTTATCATATTACAGACAGCTTTCCAGTATTTTCATGCAGAGTAGTGTAAATGATTTTAAATCATTTTTTTCAGTGAAAAATATTTTAAATTTGTTTTTGCTTACGTAATGGTTGGACATGTGCAAGCTATGATAATTTCTTTATTGGTGTCGTCAATGTTATTAACTACATACGATACGTAAACCTGCATATACGGCCAGTGCTGTGGGAGATGAGAGTTAGAAACTATAATTAAACTAAATGTATACCTTACCTTGTACATACTGGAGCCGATTTTGGATTTGCGATTCTGTACGAAATGAAAAATATGTTTTAATAAATTTGGCTAAGACTATTCGAGCGAAGGCTGAATGCAACGAAAGCGAAACGCACAGTCTTCAAATGTATAAGGGTTAAGTACCGAAGCGTTTGAAAACGCTTCAGCTTTACAACGCCATCTATTTGACGATAGCAGTACTACATGCGTTAGCTCACTCCTTTTTCTTTTTTCCTGTTGTTTTGTGTTGTTTCCTGTTGTTGCTGTGACTGATTTTAATCTCTTTTTTGCTTTAATTCAATAAATGAAAAAAATATATATTAATAATAAATAAATAAAATTAAATAAATATCTTATATTCTAGTATTCAATTTTGCTATTATATAACAATGTGTTCATTTCTATTTACAACAACTAAGAGAGAAGCATATTAGAGAAAAGTATATAAAACAAATGTGTCAGTAAAAAACATTATTAAAATTGTTTAATTTTTGTATTAAAATTATTACTGAACATAAACACCTCTACATAATATTTCATTTCATTAACCAACCATCTCTACCATCACCCCACCCCTTCCGAATCAGATTACTTACAGGAAATTACCCTATGAAACATTTATCGCATAACATATTATTTTAAATTTGCATTAAACAGCTTACCCTGATCTATTAAAACACGCGACTAAAACAAAGACACATTACGATCGATTACAATCGCTTCTGGTTGTAAATCTGGTTGAATTGGTTGTTGATGTATTGTCTACGCTCTATGACACAGACATATTTCATTTTCATGCGAAACATGTTTCTCACCATTACTTTCTCGGTTTGAAGGGTAAAATCCTCTAAGACATTCATTTTGCAATCTTCGTTTGAGCAGCAATGTTCTACACCAAAAGCAACGATATAGTTTAAAAACATTCTTAAACGTTTATTTTGTTTGTTACATAGTAACGTGAAGAGAACTTCCACAACAACTTCAAGTTGCTGAACTGGAGAACTTCAAGTTACAAATAATTTGTTTAGCAAATCTGATAGCAACATATTTTATTTTTATATACTCAACTTTTGAAACAGAGTTGCATGTGGAAAGTAATGCAAGAAAAAAAGTCCATTTTTTATTACTAATTTAGAATGTGGAATGTCATGAAAACAAACACTCCTTCCATTTTTCCAGAAAAAAAACACTTCTTATCCTTCACCGACTCCCAAAACCAGTCATCAGCTCCACCGAGGACTCACCCATCGCAATATTCATAAACCTCCTTGGAGCCCATCTGGGTGACAATGTGGCGCCTTGTTTGTAGACCAGCGAGGAATCTCCCTCTTTTCATCCCTCTCGCTTCATGTTTCCGCGAATCGTCGACACTGACAGCGCCGGAGGTCACGTCAGCTTGTAAGCAAAGAAACGTACGTGGCCATTCATTGCGCGAGGTAAGATTCATTGCCTTTTAGGGCATTACGAATCGTGGCGAGTTTTGTGAGTGTGTGTTTGTACTTTTTTATTCGTATTTCTGCGCGAAGGTTTTCTGTCCTATCCTATAGCACCCTGCCCGTTGCGACCTAAAACGAACCAATACGATCGAAGGCTTCAACTCACATGCTGCTTTTGGGGTAAGGGGCTAGCTGCCGTTGGCATACTTCTGGCTTATTCCCATGCGATGAATCCATTAGTGCAAAGCCAAGCTAAGTGCGGTTGTGGAATCGCCTTTTTTGGCGTAAAATCACACATAGTATCTGTATCCGAAATTTTTACGAGCGACCAAACTGTCAGGGACACGTGGTGAGGTTGACCGCGATCGCGATCATAACAAATGCTCACCTCACAGCCACACACAAACACAACATATGGATGATTATAGTCGGAAAAATAGGACCAGAACTGAAGAGAGTGCTTGCGGGTGGCGTTAGAACGAACGAACGAACACAAATTTCACCATTGTCTGTAAACAAATTTTCCCCGATACGTTTCTACCCCCGTTGAAGGCACGCGCGGGATGGTAAACAAATTTCCCTACCACTACTGTACAAGCAACAAGCAGCTATATAGGTATTGGTGGTAAAGGTACAACATTTTAAAAGGCTTCCTTGGGGCGCAGGCGTCTTTCCTTGCGCATGCCCATCCAATGCCGGTACGCTATGAATTTCTCAACCACAGTGAGATCGGTTCGAACTACAACGGACAAAATGATTAGCTTATACTGAAAAAATCTGACTTGTTTTCCCGTGTATAACATGCTCCCATGCATCTTATTTTAGGAATAAAATTTGTAGTAAAAAACCATATTCAAAGACACAGATTTAGGAATAAGATTTCTATTAGTAAAATGGGAATAAACGATCTTATGCATCGTGCAAGCCATTCATGTGAAAATGCTAGTTAAATCACTCAGCATGAAATGATTCAATCCTCTCTTCTTCTTCTTCTTCTTGGCTTAACGACCTTACAGGTCACGCCGGCCATTTCTGGCTTACTAGACTTATTTTACCACGTAGCCGGATAGTCAGTCCTTGCTACGGGGGAACGGTCCGGATGCGATTTGAACCCGGTCCGGCCGTGTGGACTGGCGCCGTTTATCACATGCACCACCGGACTGCCCCTTCTCAATTCAATCCTCTCATAAACTGTAAATCTGCGATATCCATGCGAAAGATGCTTTTTTGATTTTGAAGACAACATTTGAAGAAACAAAAATGATAGCACGGGGAAATATTAATTAAAATACTTACAATAGACTATACCAGGGAAATAATTTGAGAAAAATACAAAAAAATATTGTAACGTACAATACCTATGTGCATGTAGGAAAATACAAACATGTTGTATACAAAAAAAATGTATCTAGGTACAACAGAAAAACAGTTACTAAAAATATTTTACATTTTCTATATCGCAAAAAAAAACAAATAGAACATCGTAAACAATCGTTTGTTTATCACGTGTATTAGTCATTCAAAGGCGTAAAAAATATGTTTTTCGATGCAATCGAAAGACGACCAATGTGCGGACGAACCACCACGGATCACATAGTACCGGCGCGGAAGAGACGGTTACTCTCACTTACCGGCACTGCCCACCACAGATGCAATCAGATCGTAGTTAACGTTGTCGAGTCGATCGGTAAGCACGCGCTTAAGATCTTTAGTACAATCTTCTACAGAACGGCCATTCTTCGATGCGCTGCGCAACATCTCTTCTACTCAGGTGATCTAATATGATCATTTCTTTTGTGATTCGGACAGTGCACAGTGAAATCTTTCAGTGCTTTTAAATGGAAAACTCGTGACTGGTGTGAAGAAAAGTTTTGGTATAATGTAGAATATTTTGTTAATCAGGATCATTGTGATATGGTTTGATGACAGAATTGAAAACGCAGTACACCTGGCCCTGTGAATCTAACCCAGTGACAGATGACGCAAGTATTATGAAAGCGAAAAAAAGGTTGAAACACTCCAAATGCTGGAAATGGAAACCATTAAACTCGGGATTCATCATAAAGGAAATCGTTGATTACACACCAAAAACCCTTTTCCCGTTCTCATCCTCCATTAGCGTGGTCAGTGACAGTTACAGTAGACCGGGCAGTGCAAAAGTGAATCAGCGTGTATGGTGTTAACGCACCGTTTTCCACACGCAAACACACAGCAAACGCGAGGAACTCATTTTCTATTCGTGTTCGAACACATGCGTTCACTCAGCAGATTTCAGATTTACGCATGGGAAAATGCGGATGGAAAACGGCAGAAAACGGGAGCACTAAACAGAAACGCCGTGTATTGCACGCATACATACGCATGCTCATGCGCAAAGTATTCGTGCACAGTTGTTCACAATTTTATGTGCTCACAAATGTTTGTTTGTTTTTCCGTTCTGCTATTTGCGCGAGCGTGTGCCTTTAGTATACGGAATATATTGAGAACCGAGCACGGAAGGTATAGAGCAGAATATTTTGGTGGACAAAAAAACCATGGCAGCAGACTAGAAAAGCGGGGAAAAGCAGAAACTCCCCAATGCTTACCATCCGACATCTGAGATTTGAGGCCGAATGACAAAATCTCCAACCCTAGACAGACAAACGAACGGGGAGAATAAGGCCCAGCGTACGGCAGGAAAGGTTGATCCAATTTGGCACCCGAAAAACGCTTAGCATTGACATATTTTCTGGCATATGACGACGATACCAGGGGCAGCTGTTATTTGGCAACGGTTCGTACACGTTACTGTCCGGCACGCAATACCGTGGACAAGTTACGAGCGTTGAAACGAAGCATGGAGTGAGAATTGCGATACTTGGAGAACTGACAGAAGTAGCCAAGAAGATCATTGTGAACTTGAAACATCACGGTGTGAAATGTAGAATATTTTATGGCAAGTGATCATTATGCAGGAAGAGTTTGTTTCTCGTTTACGATTGATTGAAGGTTTGAGGTGGATTTTCATTTAAAATGCATAAGACAATTCATAACTAGTATTTCGTTAATCAATTGCAAAAATGTTCGAAGAAAGATCAATCAGAACAACACAAGTCAAACTATGGGCACGAATTGATTTCGAAGATTTTTTTAATTTCTTCGAATCCTCAGTCATGGCGCGAAATCGTTCTAGACATATAAACAATGTCTACCAAAGAAAGCTAATGACCGTAAGTGACACTTGCTACACATCTGTGAGCCACTGAAAGTGCAGGAAACACGAAAGTAAAAAACAACATCGCCACCAATTCTCATTCAATTCTCATGCATCTTAGACAATCGTTTTTTTCCAAAAATAGAATCCCTTTCCGTAAGTCATATGCATCATGTCTTGTAATTGGATGCAACTGCACTGTCTCTCACCTGTTTCTTATCTTTTTTATATTTGTTCGTTACTCTTTTGCCAACAAGGTAAAACTAAATTGTACGGTAGATGCGTAAATTTATCGCTCCTATTGATCTGTTACAATGCTGTGAACATTAAAACGCGGTGAAAAAGATAGCTGGCTTTCAATAAACCATCCCATGATTCATTCACGATCGCGATCGCTTAAGTGTAGATCCGTTTATTGCGAGGGTCGTCTCGAGATCTTCAAGAAGGAAGTTACCAGCAAGCTGTACGGTTGAATAGAGTGGTTGAGCTATTTTTAAACCATGCACCACCATCTTCTGTCCCCTGCGCTTAGGATTGTAATGGAAACGTCAGACAAGTGTTGATCGTAGCCGGGTATGGGTGTTGTGTTGTACAGTGAATCGCGTGCACTTTCATTCACCTGACACAGTAGAAGCGTGAGTGTTTTTTTTACCAGTGCTTTCAGAGGATTCAATAACAAGAAATTTTGAAACGATCGTCTCATCAAGTGCACTTCATTTCTGATACTACCGAAACGGTGCTCCATAATGTGTTCAATGTGTCGAATTGTAGGAACGAACTGGTAAATGATTAAAGAATTGCCTGCGAAGATCAACGATCAGTGCAAACCAGCAAGCATCGCGCAATACTCATCGCGAAAACGCACCTCCGAACTGAAAGGTTGTAAATTATCCTTCTACTCTTCCTTTTCCGTATATCTGTTTTCCCACCCACGGTTGTGGTGCTAAGTTGTTGGTGATGCTGTGTGTAGTTGTACGTGTGTATGTGAGAGTGCGTTGTTAATAGTATAACCGTTTCACAGACTAAATATATGCCTTCCTGGCTCGCCCGATGGATATTAAACGGGGAATTTACGAATGTTCCGGAACAGGTCTAACATCACCAACGTTTGTGTGGGCGGTGAAAAACAATGCCCTCGCCTGCGTAATGCTCCGTCGTGTCTGATCCTTTTTTTTTTTTAATCGCATATACAACATTTTGTTCACATTACATGATTATCTTGTGCATTTTTGTGCTCTTGGCTGAGCTTAAAACACGTGACATGTGTTTCATTGTGTAGTGATAGCATGTTTCTGTTTTTTTTTTTCTTTTGGTTTCCCACTTCTTCTTCAGATTGATTGCTGTTTATTTTTATCCAACCGTGTGATTAATTGTGAAAAAGAGCGCATCCTGCAGATACTTTCATGTAAACAAAATAATAACACGACTATTTTCGGGTACTGCATCACACACAAACACGTGCCGGCGAACGACCTTCACGAAGCGTGAATCATTCAAACAACAGTGTAATTAGTGTAATGCTTAGAGTGTAGAGCATCGGCTCAAGTGATTAGAACCCGAGCCGAGCAGGGCAAGAAAGTAAACCACGACTACCACCACCAACAAGATCCACTCTTTCCACAAACACCACTTCTGAAGCAATCTGCATCAGAGTAGATCGCCGAATACCGTCACTACTCGAATCCTTCACCCAGATACTTCACATCTTCCTGTATTACGACAGAAGTACCAGTTTCGCCGATAAAATGGACGTTCAAGTGCAGGTATATTCCAATATTACTAATACACCAATCTGCCCAACAGTTGCGGTTAAAGCAAATTTAAATTGATTGGATTGGCTTCGCTTATTTCGTGACGAAAATTTATCACCAAAAAAATACTGGAAATTTTCTATTAATATCCATTTTTCTGCTTATTGGCTGCGATAAAAATGTGATAAATTACATTCGCTTTGTTTGCAGCCATTGTTAAGGCGTGTTAGTTAAGCAATAAGGAGTTCGAAACATTATTTACTTATAATTTATATAGGTATTATATACTTATCATTATATAAGTATATAATTTTTCTATAAGCAATATTTTAAAAAAAATATAAGAGACAACATAGTTTGAGACACGCGCGCGGAGAGGTGGACAATCTAGGGATACCTAAGGAGTCTATAGATTTCCTTGCATTTTAGCAAAGTCATTACGATATTCATTGGCGATCAATCTTCTCTCCCTATGCCCAAACCTATATTGGGGTATGAGGTGGGACTTATCATCATTTTTAAACAAAAAAGGATAATAATTGAACTAATCTTCATTTATACAAAGACAAGACTTCCTAATAACGTTAGACATTAAACACTACCTAAATAATTGGTTTCAAAGCTTTTTGCGACAAACTATTGACAAGCTTTCAAGTGGCTCTAAATTTAACATTTAGTAGTAAGCCTATGTATTTCGAACAGTGTTTCGTTTTGCATACACTATACTTTTCAAATAATTAACTCTAGAACTATCTACTAAGGGTTTTAAGCTTTTTTCGCTCCTGGTTAATTTTTAAATAATTTTAAAGAGTTGTAAATTATATTTTATTGTATATTGGAGATCGAACTATAGAATAGACATGTAAAATTCATGTTTCAACTACCTTAGGATTGTTTAACCCCATAAAATAATATGATGTTAATGAAGCGTTTCAGTCAAAATGACTGCTCCGGTAGTTCTAGTGTTGAATGGATGAAAATCATAAATAATAATCGAATTTACTATATTAAAAATTGAAACATCGCAACTCAATGCCACATTTGGGTGATTTCGGCATAGATCGATCAGATAGAAAAGATCACTCACACATCAATGCAGTCAGACAAAACGCATATTGCCTAGATTGAATGTTTTCCTGAAAGGTTTTTTTGGAAACTAGATACTAATATTTGTGTTGGACACACTCATCATTTAAATGCCTCTTCCCAGTAAATGCAGACGTTTCCCACCTTGCTCCCACCCTCTCTGGCCACTTTTCTGATGGAAACATTTCGGCTGTATACATCCTCGTAAGATGTGAATCAGCTGCTCGCCGTATTTTCGGCAACAACACAACACACTAAAGGAAAAATCACCGAATGGTTCAACGTTTCGTGTGCTTTTTATTGAATCACCATCGTGAGTAACACGCGAAATGATTACAAAAACGAAAACACCATCTGCGTCCTGGTTGTTAGTCGCAAAATATGCAGCTACTACGTGTCGAATGAGGGGTCGCCTTAAAACACAATCCCAACTGACAGCGAAGGACATGCGTAGGTGTCCGAAAGATGAACCGTTTGTTATGTTTCATTAGAAAAACAATAACTTTGTTCCACCATTACTTCACGTGGTGTGAAAACGCAGACCAGAAGTCTATCATTCAGTGGTGAGTATTGGAAACATTTGATTTTTCTATCAAAATATTAAATTGAATTGATAGGAAAATACAGTTGATAATTATAACACAAAAAGTTCAAGCTAGATATATCGTTTTTGATAAATTATTTAGCCGAATAGACTTTCCTGTATGTATGAACAAACATTTCGAATGAACTCGGTGATAATTGGGATAATATTCAATTTATAAAGGGATATTAATCGTAAGGCGTCCTGCTTGTACACGTAATGGCGGCGACAATAAATAACACTTCAGGACTGATAACGAATTGTATCCGAACCGCTCCCACAAAATTCGGTATAGCAAGGCTTGATACGGCCTGGCCGTTCTTAAGAAGCAAAGAAAAAAGCCATATGGCAAGAATTACGCAGTAGATACGCCAAGAAGAACAATTAATTCATCGATACATCCAGTTTAGGTTCAGAGCATACTCAAACCTAAGACTTCTGATTTCCGAAACGCATTATACACTAATTACTTTTATGTTAACTAGTTTGTTTTTATTTATTTAGAAGGCCTAGCCCATTGCTTATAACTATTTGTGACTGAAATGGGTTCACATGGGTTGGGAGACATTTCTTTCTCCAACCAATGAAAAGTAACTATTTAAATTTCCATTAAAACAAACAGTTATTTTCATTCAAACTGATAAGATAAAATGATAGTTTCAATTCCATACCACTTATATCACGGCCACCCCATTTCTATTATCTCCCTGAAAATTACACTTACTATACAAATTAACACAAAGGCAAGCCAATTGTTTTGTTTTTCCAGAAAATTCTGTACATTTTTCTCTGCAAAGTTTAAAATAATTTAATTGTCTAAATATGAACAATAAAGCATAAAATTACAAAAAATCAGATGCGTACAAAAATGATGGGAAAGTGATAATATACGATCACAATTTTGCTCGTTTATGCGCTATGCAGTGTACACGTGTTGTGCAGCATGAAACTGAAAAGAGTTGAATGATCGGATCACAGTGGTTACGCCAACGATCATGATTAACGGTCACACAAGAAAACGATTTATCAATATTCATAGGCAAACTTGGGAAAACTGCTATTTGATTGTTTTATTGAGTTGAGATGTGCAATTTAATTAATTTTAAATTTTTTTTAATAAATTACTCATTTTGAAGGAGATGTAATAAATACTGGAAAATTTATATAAGTTTGCCTTAAAAATATCAGCTTTTTATGCTACATATCAATTTATCAAAAATGCAGAAAGAAAACCAAGACAACCATCTGGAAATCTAAAATTTTAAATCAATATGCTAATAAGTCAGTTGGTTTCAAATGATCGTCTAGTGTATCTTCGACCAAATTGTTCCTTAGCTGTACACAGTGAGAAAGTTAAAGTCTAAATTAAAGTAAAAAAATATATTTTTTAAATATATTGATTGATACATACATACCACTTATTACACCTCAATAATACACAAATAATTCACCTCAAATAATAAAAAAAAAAGTTTTTGTGGTTTATTTGGTAAAAGATCAGAATACTTAATTCTCAAAATAGCTAGCTTATATTACAAAATCTGTGTTATATAATTTCTAGAAGGTTTTTCCTCACGCTTATCGTAACAATCGAATGCATATATTTATTTCTTCAATCTAACAAGCAAACTAGCAAACCAGCACATTTCTTTGTCAACTATTGTGCGTGATTTTCCCTACAAGCCGACAACATTCGCTTATGGATGAAACCTGAGGAATGAAGGAACCTGAGGTCCGGAAATGGCAAAATAAAACGAATGCTGACCAAAGCCTTTGGGTGAGAACGCACTATGGGCAAACAAATGTTTAAACATCGGTAGCATGCGTTTCTTACATTTGGGCAATATTATTATTATTTTGTTTTTTTTTTTTTTTTTTAATTTTTCAAATATTATCTTGAAATTGGGCTATGTTTATGTATGTCATATTCCAGTAACGTTTCAAACACACCTATATAAAAGCCGACCATCATTGATGATATGTAATGCATTTTTTTGAAAATGCAACTGTTTTACAAAAGAATTGTTTTGTTTCGCAAACCTAGAACTAAACTTGATGAACATGAAAACTATGTGCTTGTAAACATATAGTCATATATGATTGGTTAAATATGTACGATTTTAAACCCGTCTTCTGTATAACCGTTGCCCATTGTGTGATGGTATCTTGCAGCCTGATGGCTGTTATTATGCTCTCTGCTCTCTCTTCTTCATTCAAAACGAGCCGCGCAGCGCGAACCGACGCACTTGGCTAGACGTACGCCCGCATTCCGAAGCCCGCGAGCGTTTCTTTCTGCGCTGAGGCGCGTTTACGACCTGAACCATTGCTGCTGGTGGTGCTATCATCAATCCTGGTCATTGTTGTCCAATCAATACCGCTCGATTGCGCAGCTTAGTACGGTGGTTGTTACTAGTGCCATTTGTGTTGTTTTTTGTTTGTTTTCTTCTCCTGTATGTGTGTGGTATCTCTTCTGTGCCCAGAAGCAGGTGAATCGCTTTTTATCAGCCACTGAAAACATCAACAATCTGCGTGGCGGCAGCTGTCTTAAAGGTAAACAAACACATACTACTTGCCGGTGAACCAAAGTGATCTGGTGGCGCAAGAAGGTGGCACTGACAGAGCCCCATCTCAAGTGATTACAGATTGTGCCTGGTGCAACAGACTAAAATCAAGCAAAAGAAAGCTGCAGTGAGATAAAATGCCACGGAACTTACAAATCCATTCTAGGTGGGCCACAAAAACGTGATTACCGGTGAACACAGAGAGCAAAATTTATTTCCGAGACGTGTGCATGTGTTTGTGGCTCGTATAAATGTAGCAAAGAGAAACAAGAGACGGCTCGATCTTCGGCGGGAAGCTGAAAGCCACCGAATACGGGAAGAATTCGTCTGATGTAAAAGGTTCGAGAAAGTGAAAGATAAAGAACGGCCCTTTCGGTTTGAGTTTTTATTTTCTCGCAGTGATCCGTGGGCTTACGTGTGTGGCTCCAATACTCTTTAATACTGTGTCCACCGGTCGCAGTCGGTTCTGTCCCATCTCGGGCACTGCTCGCAGCCATCGAGAACAGGATCACGAATGGGGAGGACAATAAAAACGTATATTCTTACACACATACGCACACGCACTTACACCATAGTGCGAAGAGATGAACAAAATGTGATCGGAATCTGTGGGAGCTGTTGAACAACCATCGTGTACAGTGTATGGCAAAATAAAAAGTTTACCACCTTCAACATTGTGTATTCCCCACTTGCCACGGTGGCTTCTTTAGAACAACAACGGTTAGCATGGCTTCGTTGGTTTAATTAGTGCTCGTTTTTGTCGAGCATAAATTGCTGAGCCATGGAAAGCTCGAAATGTATTCTGAGCTAGATTTCTTCACCAAAAACACTCACCTCTTCAGAGGTCAGGTTTGCTCCAGTGTCAATTTTTCGGTGTTTAAATGCGGAACCACACAACCACCAACGGTTTGCGTTGGTTGAGCTCCCCTCAAAACATCGGGTGTACCGGAACAAAGTGAATTATAGTCAAAATAGCATGGGAACGCTTCCCATAAAAGAAGAACCAAGATCTTAAGAAAGAGGGACACTGAAAGCAGGAAAGAAAAGAAAACACCAGAGGTTGAAATCATGGTGGCACAAAAAAAAGGTGATCCAAGCCTCACACCTTCTGTAGTTTGGAGTCTTTTTTTGTATCACAAAAATATACACTCGGCCGTGGATACAGTTCAACAAAAAATTAACCATCACCCGTTCAAAACCTGTAGCGTAAAGTCGGTCATATAAGCGACGCGAAAGTTGTAGCGATAAACCGAATTGATTGTGCAGTTCGAAAGATAGGAATAAATATTTATTTACAAACTCATCGATCATCGACCAGAGATACATGGTCAATAGTATAATGTCTTATCGTAACGGTTCTGCAAAATCCCGATAATACATATAAGTCTTTCAGGGCCACAAATATTAGACGTTAAAGCAAGCGGGTTACGGGTAACAAGTAAAGTTTGAACATACCTGATTCAGTTATTTGATCATCTGTGGGCAAATAAACCGTTGAATCATTAAGGTTTGTTTCGATCCTTATTCGAATTAACATTTATTTGTAGGATGGTTTTGAGAAAAGTGCATGACTCAACTCAACTCAACTTACAAAGTTTGTTTTCAAAGCTGTGTCAAGCTCTTGCATTTATGAATCAGTAGCCTGAATGGTTCGGATTCGTCATACATTCCTTCAATAGAGTCAACTATAAACTGTCTCATACAGGATGTAGAATCATATTTAATTTACATCAATCCATTCGTGTCTTTTTATGATCTTTGTTCAATTACGAATCCTTAGAACAGTGCAAACGACATCTTGTTTGCAATTAAAGCAACTTTGTACCAACTTTGTAACACAATGTATAAGTGGACCAGTTTACTAACAATGATATTAAAATCAAAATATAAAACAGGTTCACCAGTAGGACAAACCGAATTCCCTCCAAAACATGAACACAAACTGGAAAAATACTCAGACAATTCACAACAGTCCTGCTACACCCTGCTTTACCGAATTGTCGATTAAAAGCTAGCAAAAAGCTATAAATTATCAAGTCCTCCGCCATATCCCAATAAACCGACGCCATCCACAGGATAATATAAAAAATGCCGCCAATGCATACACCCCTAACGATCATGCAACGACATTACTGCCACTTTTCTTTGTACTCCCGTCTGTAACTTTTATGCATATATGTTCCCCGCAGAGCAACGCTAATTCTTTTCCCCCTTTCTGTCCCAGAATACAACCGAAAATTGTAAAAAAAATGCTTGTGCTAATAGTTCTCTTTCTACCTTTTTTGTCTTCCCCTTTTTTCCATGTGGATGATTGTTGTTATCATGTTTTGCGTTCACCCCGTTAAAATTTGGGTTCGATTTGGTAGGGCACCCCGCAGTACTACCAGGAACTGCAACAGCAGCAGCAACCGCGCAACTACGACGATCCGGACGCGGACGAGGAGGCCGAGATGGAAGCGGAACGAGACCTGGCCGAAGACGCGCAGTGGAAGCGAATACAGCAAAACACGTTCACGCGCTGGGCCAATGAGCACCTGAAGATCATCAACCAAACAATTGCCAATCTCGAGAGCGATCTGTCCGACGGTTTGCGACTGATCGCGCTAATCGAGGTCCTGTCACAGAAGCGCATGAGCAAACACAATAAGCGGCCCACCTTCCGTAGCCAGAAGCTGGAGAATGTGTCCGTTGCGCTCAAGTTCCTCGAGGTGGAGGGTATCAAAATTGTCAACATCGGTAAGTATTTCAAATGTACACAAACCGTTTGTTTTTTTGAGGGCATAAGTTTGTACCGATAAAGCGTAACTCATTTCACCAGTGTGTATCATTAATTAACATCCTCAATGCTGATTGCGCATCAGATTGGGCACAAAACGAGTACGATATAATACGCACACTCCGCATACTTTTGTGTTTTAAGTGTTGGGAAATCCACGATCAACCTTTCTGGCAAATTTATTGCCAAAGCTCCATGGCTGCTTACACACTTATGACTTGGTGCAGAGCACATAGAGAGCTTTGAGGAAAAACAAAATTAAAATAACGCAAAACTTCTCCATTTAACATTGTTATGCTCGTCGCGTCTCTTTTTTCGGGTGCGTTTTGTAGCGTTCTGTTTTTTTTGGTTTCTGTTAAGTGAACAGACAAGCACCTTGGGTGGATCCGGCGATGAAGTAGTCCCAAGTGCGAATGTTGCAAACAGTGCCTGCTGCACGGACGGTCCCAACCTGTTTGAGCGCATCTTCCACGTGCGTTTGCAAGTATGCCAACCTCCCGCCCTCCCTGGCAGAAATTTCATTATTGAGTGGTTCATCTTTTCGTGTCGAGTCGAACAAGAGTAAAACGATTCTTCCGTAAAAAATTCCAAAGAGAGAACGCGAAGATGGGACCGGCAAAGAATAAGAACAACATGATATTGGGACGAAGTCAAATTCGAAAGAACCATGCGACGGAACACTAGATGCCGCCGCACATACAATGCGCCATGCAAACTGTTGCTGCTACAGCTTTTGCCCAACGGTGGTGACGGTGATGATGGCCACAACGAAGGTGGGTGGCGATCCTAAAGGTACCGGAATGATGTGCTGCTTTCCGTAGCAATACTACCACCACGACAGTGGCAGGGCAAAACCATCCACCAAAAGAGTATAATAACAAACAGGCTGGTTTGTTTCGTTCACATTCAACAGCTTCGCACGCAATCCAACCACGGCCATGGGGTAGAGAAGTTTAGTGCAAAACAAAAAAGGGAAGGAAACACAGTCCGCACAGTTTTCGGGCATTGAAGAAGCATTTTGCAAGCTGTTCTTTCTGTCGGCATTTTCGTGGCGTTTAGCGTTCGTTTTTGCGGTTTGGCCAACTTTGGCTGCCGTTTGTATGTGTGCGCACACTGTGTTGTTTTTATTCAAAGCAAGAAAACATTGGGGACCTTGGTCGTGGTACGTTCGCACTGTCTAATGTTAGACTTCAACGAACCGGCGACAACGAACTCGGGACGACATTTTTTTCATTCTTCTTCATCTGTTTGCAAATAAAAATTTGCAGCGCCGATTGATGTACAGTTGCACTTTCTCAAAGCCGGGAACATGATGGTACGATGCCGCTACACTAAGGAGATTACAGTTAAGAGCAAGTGTGTCATATTGGTCGTGATCGTTTACGGAATTGTCTGCCTAAAACCACACGTGTGGCAGTGGCAAGAAATGCAAGACTCGTGGCGAAGATGGCGTGACGGTGGCAAAGTTGTTTTACAAATAACTCGGTTAATTAGTTGTGCGTTTTATCGCTTCACTAGGCAGTGAATCGAGCGAAACTAAGCGCTTTGCGGACACTTACATATACGGGTGATTGTGGCCGACTTTAGACCGAAGCGTCGTAAATTTGTCCTCTCCGGTTACCAACATGATGTCCATTATAGCTCGTCAGTTAGAGAAAGCCTCAATGAAACAGGGTAAAGAATGAATCAAAGGAAAAAAGGTAATAATCAAACTGTCGAAGAAAAACGAATTATTCGCACACCTTTGGTAACCGGTTGTTTGGCTCATTGACACTCGTCCTGTTGGTGTTCGGTATGGCTTCGAAGCAATTAAAGAAAATGCGGTCGAATGCTTCAAACTTGTCGGAATGCACATCATGGTCATAAACTTTAACTGACTGCAAGTTAAAGCGATGAGTAAACGCTTATATTTACAAAATGGTTAAGTACAGTTCATTCAAATGCTAGAAAGGAGGGAAGCGAAGATGTTACTGTCATTCGTGATCCTCAATCCGGTCACATATGTACCATATTTTTAATTGTATGTTTTAACTCTAACTGTCTCTCACCTGACGAGTATCGCTAGTATATCGCTGAATAAAAATTTTATATACGTCTAAAAAACCTTAGTCGACATTTTGATTTTCCGATAAAAATTAATATGGCGCTGTGTTTTATTTTATTTTATTTTTTTTTTTTTTTTTGCTCGGTTAGAACGGCCTGGCCGTATCAAGACTTATTTTACCACGTAGCAGGATAGTCAGTCCATGCTACGGGGAGACGGCCCGGATGGGATTTGAACCCGGTCCCTGCCGTGTGGACGGGCGCCGTTTTTCACATGCACCACCGGGCCGCCCCGGCGCTGTGTTTTAATAAGACGAACTTTTTTGCAATATCTGTCTATTGATCCATCTGCTTTCGGTGACATCAACACAGTACCTTATCAGTCAGTGACCATCGCTGAACTTTCTGTAACTGGCAAATTAGCACATAACCTCAAACCAAGCTCGGAGTCAGTCATCACATGTAGTGTCTTGGCTATTTGAATAGCTGCTCTTTTTGCTGCACTTAACGGGTGCGGCGTCTGATGCATTCCACAAAATGCACCTTCTTGTCCTTCAGCACCACAAGCGCAAGTGTTTTACGTGGGGCGTGGAGACACGTATCGATCGAGCTGTTTGCCAGCAGAGCGTCACATATTGGTTCACCACATATCTGTGGTGTTAAGATTAACGAACTCGTGCCGCTTGAGTCGGGTGAGAATTCGACCACACAAGCTACGATCAGTAAACGAAGAATGAAAAAACCATTTACACTTGCAGCCGCGATAATGCACGGTGTCGCGATACGGTCGGACGAGTCAGACATTAGGTCACTTAGGGAACTTTGAAACGATGGTGGCTCATCAGAACGGTTTTGGTTGATGTCGTCATTTTGGCTTTTAATCGAATGCGATGAAATGCGCTACCGCTGACGCCATCGAACATCTCCATTAGCTGCATGATGCTATCGGGTGTTTTTTGTTTTGTTTGTTTGTGTGTTTCATCCTGGTTAAGGTGACACAAAAACAAGTAATATAAATATTCTGCACAATCAACTGCATGGTGTTTTGCAAACCAGAGTAAGTTTACACAGCGCGGGTTCGGAGATTATGATTGACAATCAATCTTTATCAGTGCGGAGCGTAAAATTAAGCAGCATGGCATGGCATTCATTTCCAAACCCGCACCCATAAGTTCGAATTTGATCGATTGATTAAACGCTCAAAGTGAGGGAAAAAGTAAAACTAACTCTGCTTGCTTCACACAATGTTATTGTGCTACTCAACTTTCGTACAAACTTTATGCATGTGTTGGTTCACTACAAAAACATTGTAAAAACAACCAAACGTTCCATTCCAGAATAACGTAAAAAAAGCCGACCGGTCAACTTTTCCCGATTTGGCTCAAAAACTGTCATGAAACTTGCGGTTAGTCGTCGCGTCTGTGAGCATACGCGTGAAATTTATGCGCGACATTCCCCGACTCCTCAATACACCCCGTATGGTTCCAGCCAACTTGCACTAATTTCCATTGAATTGATCTCGTCATCAAACGATGAAGAGGTAGGGGAAAACGAGTGAAGAGGAAGACAGTTTTGAATCGGAAATGACAGAAGTACGGGGTACAGATAAAAAGGGTAACATAACCCAATAAAATAAAGCTTCTCTACTATTTTGGGATTCTCAACTCGCTCGCTCGACAACTGAGCGACCAACAGTTTGTGCTGGCCTTGCCGCTTATGGTCTAGTCATCGGCAGCTCGGGAATGGCTTATATATATACATATTTCGTTCATATTTGGATGCAGCCCTCACTCACTCAGCGTCCAATCGAAGCGCAAACGATGCGCTCAAACAGGTTTTTTAGCCCCCGGAGAAGGGGATGATGTAGATGCCGGTCTGACGCTTAGCGGCTTGCTTCGCTACTTCTTCGTCTAGCGTTCGTGGCATTGTGGGGATATTTCGCTCAACACAACACGCGCGCTTAGCTACACTTGATCTTGAACCGTTTTGCCGGCGCCCGGTGACGTAATCGAAGGAGCGTTTCCTCGCCTGTTCTGATCACGTACGAGCAACGTGTCGGAAATCTGATGGCAGGAATCAGAGTGTGCAAAGCGATTGCAACAGGAAACTGGCATGGTACATTTGCATCCTTTTTGCAACATTGAAGATGATGTAAAGTATGCAAGTCCATCACGGGAAACATTATTGCTGAGTGAGACAGTGCACTGGCAAGAGTGTTATCGCTACAATGTGAGAACGGCAAATCTCTTGCACCGCCAGCTAGTGCAGCAGACCGTAAATGTACATCCCGAACACGTTCACCCGCAGAGATCGAGGGAATTGTGGAAAGCGTCTGAATAGCATATTCGTTGGGCCACTTTTACGGTTCCCACTTGGTAATGTTTTTTCCCCCAGCCCATGCGCTAACTCTGCAAGCTCTAACTGAATATTTTGTGGGTGGGAACATTTTCACAAATTAATGTATGATACATTTAAGATTAAAAAGAAAAAAAAACATCAAAGCATAGAATAGCCCATCACACTAGTTTTCTGTACATTTTAGTTCTGTATCGAAATATTTTTTTCTCTAAAAAAACCCTTTACACAAACCGATATTATATTGTGCGTAATAAAACAAAACATTCAAGGGTTAATTCTGTTAAAGACACGCACGTGAAGCACGTTCCATGGCTCGCCCAGACTAGTCTTGATCGCTTTCCCTTTCGATCGCACTTACCACGACGCCAACGATGTGTTGGGATGCTTACTGTACGATTGCGATTGTTTATGTGCCCATAGTTCTGCAATTGGGCACAGTGCGCAAGCCGGACTCGTGCCCCCTGCATCATGTGCTGCTGGTTCGCATAATCACCAGCCGTATGGACCGTGGAACGGATTGTGGGCAGTTTTTTGTATGTAGCATAAAGCATTCCTGCTATCAAGACAAGCGTTCAGTCGTTGCTCAGTGACCAAAGCTGGCCTTAGAGGCAACCCTGACTTGATGACTCAAATGCTAAATATAGGCAAAACAGGCTTCCAAGGAAAATTAGTGCCTTTACTGTGTTGTTCTGCATTGGCTTGTCAGTGTGTACGTGTGTCCGGTGCTTCCACCGATCACGTGCCAACGCATGCCGATGAAACTTTACGCCCCTTCCTGCTGCTCCTTCCGGTACCGCTTTCCTGCGGACATCCGTAACAAGTTGGGCTTTCGATGGAGATCCTCTCGCAAACTGCTACACATCCATTTATGCACAGAGCAGCGAAAGAGCATAAGCAAAGCCACGGACTACACCAAACGTTCCGTCGGAAATTCGCGATGGGTCTCGCAGCTGCCGATAGCAGAATAATGTGTGCGTTTTATGCTGAGCCCCTTTTTTGACAGTTGATGAATGCCACCAGTCGATGTGGTTAGCATTGGCTTCAAGGAAAGCTGCCTTTAAGCGCCTTGTGTGATTGTTCTAAACGTTTTTTTTGCCACCATTTCCTGAAAGTTAATAAGTACAAGTTCTATGATGTTTGGAGCTTTGCGCAAACAAATGCTTTCTTAAATTCCTTTCTATGAAAATATTTCGTTATTTATATGTTATCTACGGTAAAAAAAACTAAAAACTAAAAAACGAAAACTAAAAACAAACCTGCTACGTTGTCAAATGTTTAAAAAATAATTTGCTAAGGAATTTAATGTTTTATCTGGCTTCGCGTTGTCGGATATAACACCATTTTTTGGGCGTGCGTGCGTATTTTTAAAACGTGCCCGAAAATTTACATAAAAATGTTATTTTGCTAATGTATAAAGTTTTGTGCAAACAAGCTTTGGTGCGGCAAAGCTCTGTCCCTATAATATTTTTTTCTAATTTACTGCTTAACATTTTTGGCTTAACTTGTTTTTGTCTGGAACAACGTTCATATTGCTGTTTTGCACGGTATTTTAATGCGTGACATGTCTCTCTCTCTCTTTCTCTCTCTTGTTGGCTTCAACGACCTCTAAGGTCACGCGGGCCATTTCTGGCTTACTAGACTTATTTTTATCGCGTAGCCGGATAGTCAGTCCTTACTATGGGGGACGGTCCGAATGGGATTTGATACCCGGTCCTGCCGTGTGGACCGTCGCCGTTTATCACATACACCACCGCCCCTTTGCATGACATGCACAAATATCTAAATATATAAAATTCTTCAACAAATTTATCCGTTCCGAACCTTCAGTATCACAGCCGCCTTAAAGTTTAGATCAATAATAGAAGTCATCAAGGACCTCAATATTAGCTACAATTTATGAAATCTTCTTCCCACAGTATTTCTTCAATCCCTTCCTGGCACTTTGAACTTTGATCATTTAGCATTGGAATCGGCAAGAGAGCAGTATCACGGGTTACTTCTCTTTTAGACGCTTGCGAAGACAACAGTGCGTTTCATTTGTTCAGGATTTTACTGAGGTGGTAAAGCTCACTAGAACTGACATCGAAAAGTTTCGCAGCGTCTGTTTCACATCCATCGACGTGATGAGCCTCGTTTGTATACTGGCAGTACGTTGGGAAATGGGGTGGAAGTTCCCGTCTCGTGCTGTGCCTTACTAGACTTATTATAGTATTCCTGAACAGGGTAATTATCAGAATAGTTGTTCCTGATCCAGCTCTGATGTATTACAACAAATAACTAAACACTATGCCATGAAGTGATACTTCACTACTACTTCTCTTGAATAACTTCATCGCAAAGACATTGTTTGTCCTGGAGAGAAAAAAACAGTTACGTCTTAGAAGTAATTTTATGACAGCCTATTATTTTTTCTTAAGTTTTATATTTGCGCTAATACTCTTCCATTCGGTCATCTTCCAGATTCTTCTGACATTGTAGACTGTAAGCTGAAGCTGATAATGGGTCTGATTTGGACATTGATTCTGCATTACTCCATCTCGCTACCAATGTGGGAAGGTGACGAAAATGGAGACAACTTGGCTAATGGAAATGGGGCCTCACCGAAGCAACGGCTAATGAACTGGATACACCGGCTGGTACCGGATCTACCCATCAATAACTTCACTTCGGACTGGACTAATGGTAAAGCTGTCGGAGCCCTCGTAGACGCGGTGGCTCCCGGCCTCTGTCCAGATTGGCCGATGTGGGATCCGAAAGACGCGGTTCAAAATGCTGCCGAAGCAATGGGTCTGGCGGACGACTGGCTAAACGTGCGTCAGCTAATTCGACCAGAGGAAATGGTGAATCCCAACATCGACGAACAGTCCATGATGACTTATCTGTCGCAGTACCCCAACGCAAAATTGAAGTCAGGAGCTCCATTAAGACCCCGCACTAATCACAGCAGGTAAGTCATGGTATCGGAGGTACACAACACGAGAATGTTATCCTTTTTAGAACGGTGCTACTTTAAAAAAACCCAAGAAAGTGATCTTCCCCTGTAGAGAGTTCCGTAGTTGCTCTTATTTGAGCTCAAAATCCTTTACTCATTTGGAATGGAATGCATTTGAACATAACTACTAGCGCTCGGATAACTCGGGTTTTGTGTCTCTTGTTGCTGACTTCATGTCGTTTCATATCGCTCCTGTCTCATGTTCCTTGTCTCAAAAGTTCAGTCTCATAGATTAGTTTCAAATTCCACTTTAATATAATCCATCAACACCCTTCAAATACATGCTAGCGCAGACACTTAGTGTCAACACAGTCCGTTCGGTTGCGGTTCTACGTCCACAATCGTGTTGTATCTATCTTTCTTCATGTTTTCTTTTTTTTTTCTTTTCTTTTTACCCTTCTTCTTTACTCGGCTATACAATTCCGATGTATTATGCACACTTACCTTTTACAATTGCAGTGTTCCACCGCCGCGGTAAGTTGTTGCTGCTGCAAAGGAATATAGAGCTAGGACTAGTGATATTTTTATTGATTTTAGTTGATATTACCATCTGTATGTTCCGCTGCTCGTTGCCCATGATGCTAAGCACATATATGTTCTGCCGCGTTATACCTTCCGGAACCCTTTTTTTGCCAACAGTAAAATTTCCACACAGAGCAAAAAGCAAACACACTTATTCAACATTCCTTCAAAAGCACATTCGCCACCAAGCGCCTGTTTGTGTGCTAGCTTTACGTGCCACTCTCGATCGTCCTGTGCAAAAAAAAACATTTGTTTTTCATTGTGACTATATCGGTTCAATTTGTTACTAAAAACCTACCTTCGCCAATTCCATATGTTATTCGTGTAAGCAAGTGATTTATGTACGCTTACTGATTTGCTAGTGTTAAATCGCTTCTTCCGTTTCTTTACTTATACTTTGCTTGAGGGGAAACGTTGAAGATTGCTGGAATTTGGATAAGAAAACATCATATCGGAACAATTGCAAAATTGATTTTGTATACAAAAAGTTTCTAAGAAGTTTTTATCGAACAAACTCTCTCTCTGCGCAGTCGTCTTCTTTGTTTCCTTTATGGACGCTTGTACCAGTGTGTTTGTGTGATATTTTTGTTAATACATGACGCAACACGTGCGAATGCGAAAACGTGCAAAAATCGTGAGACTTAGTAAACTTAATGTACAACAAATATTTCGTTCCGTGTTACTCATATATACCTAATATCACTAATGAAGAACTTTCCGTTGTTTGGCTCTGCTTTATCATCCCTGTCTTGTAGGGTGCGCGCATATGGTCCAGGAATCGAACCAACTGGCCCAACGGTGGGAGCTCCAGCTAATTTTACCGTTGAAACGTTTTCCGCTGGCAAAGGCAACGTTGATGTAGCCGTACATAATCCCAACGGCAATCCGGAAAAGGTAGACTGCCGCTTTAACAACGATAAGAACCTAACGTACTCGGTTTCTTATATCCCGAAGCTGGAGGGACCGCACAAGGTGTACGTAAAGTTCAACGGACGCGACATCCCGAAGAGTCCTTACGAAGTGCAAGTGGAAAGTCAAGCTGGCGATGCGTCGAAGGTGACAGCAAGTGGGCCCGGTCTGCTACCGGATGGTGTTGTGGTCGGCAAACAAACGTACTTCGACATCACGACGAAAGACGCCGGAAAGGGTACCCCTGAGGTGATCATTCTTGATCCCGCAAACCACAAAACATCGGTAGCGGCAAAGCTGCGTCAGCTCGGCACAGACCAATGGCGTTGCGAGTACACAGCAAAGCAAGTCGGACTGCATTCAGTCAACGTGTTCTTCTGCGGGCAACAGATTCGCGGAAGTCCGTACGGAGTGCGTGTCGCTCCGGTATGTGATTCGCGAAAGGTTCGTGCGAGCGGTCGAGGTCTGCAGCCGGTTGGTGTTCGCGTAAACGATGACGATGTCACCTTCCGCATATTTACCGAGGGTGCCGGAGAAGGTGTACCAGAGGTGAAGATATTTGGCCCGGGAGGAGTCGTACCGGAGCATAACATCCGCAAGCTCGATGCCACCACGTACGAAGCACAATACATTCCACTGAAGGAGGGTCGTTACAAAATTCTGGTACTGTACGGTGGCCAGGAGATCCCGAAGTCTCCATTCGAGGTAACGGTCGGGCCACAGAAGCACACTTCAATTGTGGCATATGGGCCAGGACTGAAGTCGGGCATGGTAGGTCAACCTGCCTGTTTTGTCGTTGAGACGAATGGCGAAACTGGAAATCTTGGATTCAGTATTGCTGGACCCTCGCAAGCTGAAATCGAGTGTCATGATAATGGGGACGGATCTGCACTAGTCAAGTATCATCCGACCGCACCGGGAGAGTACGCCGTGCATATACTTTGCGACAACGAGGACATCCCGAAGAGCCCACATATCGCCCAAGTGCTCCCAAAGGCAGACGACTTCCATCCGGAGCTGGTAAAGGTAACCGGACCGGGTGTAGAGAAGAATGGAGGTGTGATCGTGGGTAAACCAACTGAATTTACCGTAGACGCGACTCGGGCCGGTTCGGCACCGCTGGAGGTGAAAATTAACGACGTTTTCTCCAACACCATTGCGCACAAGATCACACAAACGGAGAGCGGGACGAAGAAGATCTCGTACACCGCACCTACAGCTGAACCGGTCACGGTAGAGGTGAACTACGGTGGCGTTGCCGTACCGCAGTCACCTTTCCGTGTGAACGTTTCCACTCCACTGGACGCATCGAAGGTGCAGTTCTTCGGGCCTTGGTTGGAGCCAGGTGTCAAACCGAATGCTGCTACCCATTTCAACGTGGATGCTAGGTAACGGAAGTAAAACGAATTGTTATTTAAAGGCCCTAAAATTAACGATATCTTTTTTTTTATTTCTCTCTCTCTCTCTCTTTTTATATTGTTTGGTGATCGGTATTCCATAAAGGGCTGCCGGTAATGGACTGCTGGAGGTGAATTTAATTCATGAAGAATCCAAACAGAAGGTTTCGGTACGCATCATCGACAACAACGATAACACGTACGCTGTGGAAGTGATTCCGCCACTAGCGGGCACCTATTCCACGAACTTGCTGTACGGTGGACTGAAAGTGCCACTGTCTCCGAAAGTCACTGTCTCGCCACCAGTAGATGTGTCAAAGATAAAGGTGGACGGACTAGAACCGAGTAAGTATTTTTAGTAGGAACAATCCAGGCTTCCTAAATTATCTACATGTTCAAACAAACCATTCTCAAATTGACCGAAACAAAAACAAATTGCCAGCTGCACCATTGAACAGCCTGCAACAGTTCCGCGTTATTACCAATGGCATCGGGAAGGCGGACCTGGCCGTTACCATCACAAGCCCCTCGGGAAATCGCGTAAAGGCACACGTTATACCGACCGCTGAAGGTTTTCTGGTGAACTTTACACCAACCCAGTTGGGCGAATACTTGCTAAGCGTAAGTTTTGGCGGAACTCCCATTACACCACAGCCGTTCCGATTGCAGTGTCTGGTCGGTTCCGATTCGCGAAAGGTACAGGCTACCGGTCCGGGATTGGTGCGTGGAATCATTAACCGACCGGCTGAGTTTATGATCGATACGCGCGGCGCTGGTCAGGGCGGACTGGGCGTAACAGTTGAAGGTCCCTGTGAAGCGGCAATCAACTGCCGCGATAACGGTGATGGAACGTGCAATGTGGCCTACCTACCGACGGAGATCGGTGACTATACGATAAACATCACGTTCAACGATGACCATATCGCCGGTTCGCCATATCAGGCTATCATTGTGCCGGAACCGAATCTAAACAAGATACGCGTCTCTGGCATGGGCATACAGCCACACGGTATTGTGTGCATGCATTCGGTTTGCTGTTTTGCTGACTGTCGTTATACGTTGTTCGCCTAACTTTGTTTGGTCTAAACCAGATCTTACATATGTATATGCTGCTCATTCTTCAAGACGCATGAAGAAGCTCTTTCAGCGTGCTGTTTTTTTTTAATTTGATTGCATGTTTGTTATATTTTTTTTTGTTTTGCCTATTACTATACAGCAATATGTGATTTTTTTTTATTTTGAGTGTTTCTGTGGTTTATTGCTGCATCATTTGTCCACCGAACTAATTAAGCTTCTATTGCGTACTTTTAGGTGTAGTCATGAACTCTCCCACTGATTTCCTGGTCGACATGAGCAAAGTTGGTGATGACGTAGACCGGTCCAAGCTGTCATGCAATATCTTCGATCCGAGGGGCAACGAAATACCCAGCAAATTGGTACCTAGTGACTCAGCCGATGATGTGTTCCGCATCATGTACACACCTTTCGAGGCAGGCAGACACACAATTGAGCTGCTGTACGATAACGTCCCCGTACCAGGATCACCGTTCGTTGTGAATGTCAAATCGGGTTGTGATCCGAGCCGATGTCGCGCATATGGACCAGGGCTGGAAGGTGCACTGACCGATAAAATGGCCACGTTTACGGTGGAAACACGTGGTGCCGGTGCCGGTGGATTGTCGCTGGCGATCGAGGGCCCGTCCGAAGCTAAAATGAGCTGCACCGATAATCGTGATGGTTCGTGCGATGTTGAATATTTACCTACGGAGCCGGGCGAGTATGACGTCACAATACGCTTTGCGGAGAAGCACATCCCCGGATCGCCGTTCAGAGTCGTCGTAAATGAATCGACCCGTCCAGAGAAGGTAAAGGTGTACGGTCCTGGCATAGAGCATGGACAGGTGTACGATGGAATACCGGCACAGTTTTTCATCGATTGTGGTGCCGCTGGTCCGGGAAAAATCGCCGTTAAGCTGAGCTCATCCGAGGGCAAACCTATCACGGCTCAAGTACAGGATAAGGGCGAGGGCGTGTACGGTGTCACGTACGTTCCACCTAAGGAAGGTTCGTCTATTACAGCCAACGTGCGTTTCGCCGATCAGGATGTCAGCTGCAGTCCGTTCGTAATGATCGTTTCACCGGCACCTAATGATGCTCCCGTCAAAGTGTATGGTGATGCGACGACAAAGAAATCGTTGCCCGCTTCCTTACCGGCCAAGTTCCAGATCGATGCTCCCAAGGCCAAAGCTAAGGAGGACATCAATGTCAGTATCAAGGGACCGGATGGAAAACCTCTGGTACCGAAAATGGAACAGGAACCCGATGGTACCTATGCCGTTTCGTTCGTGCCGGATGAATGTGGTCCGTACAATGTCAGTATTAAATGCGGTGGAAAAGACGTACTAGGTTCGCCCTTCTTACTGCAAGCCATACCTACGGGAGAGGTGAGTTGAATGGTTTTGGCAAACTTATTCAAATTTGTTTTAAAAGATCGTTATATTAAACCATCAAACCTGTTATCTATCCGACAGGCCGATAAGTGCAAAATGGTACAAGCCGTTCCGGTCAACCAAGAGTACGGTAAAAAGAATCACTTTGCCGTCGATGCCAGGGAAGCAGGAACAGGCGCAGTAACGTGTAAAATTGTTTCTCACTCTGAAGCGAGGTTAGTAAAGCTTGATTTTTTAAATGAATGAATTGTTAAACATTTTCGATACAGTTTTAACGTATACTTTCTATCATTTCTACATTTAGTGACGTGGACATCGATATCATCGAGAAAGATGGATTCTTCGATATATTCTACGTCCTGAAGGATCCTGGAGATTACGATCTGGACATTAAATTTGGCGGTCAAAACATCCCGAATGGAACGTTTACGATCAAGGTAGATTAAACCCATCCTTTATTTACATTATCTTATATTATATAACTACATCTCTTTATTTAAGGCATCTGCCATAGTCACAACAACGCTACAAATGATTACTAGTCATATTTATTGAACTGTTATTATGTGGTTTATTTAGGTGTTTTTAAACAATTTCGAGTGAATTTTAGCCGTGTGTGATGATTCATTTTTAACAAACTGTTTTTATCTTTAAAAATCGAAAAGATTTCTCTATTTATCGCTACGGTACGTTTGATAAAGGGGTTTGAAAACTTTTTTTTGCAATTGGAAAGTCATTTTACGATAATTTCTTGCAATAATCGTTCAAGTGTGGTTCTACATCGTTTTATGAAACAGAAAAGTGTGCAAAGTACAACTAAATCATACAACAAAAAAATCATTTTTCATTTTACATTCATGACCAAGCGTTTCGTTTGAGCTTTGTTAGCGACTCATAGAGTTTATTGTAATTTTGTATCTTGAATGAACTTATGGAATGTAATGCTTTTTCATGGGGAAAAATCTTTTAAAACAGGTTTAATTTTGTAATACAGCACTACACCATTGTAATGAAAATGGGAACCTTATAACTACAAAACAACGAAAACTTTTCCAAATGTTTGTTATATTCCTTGATGGCAGTAGTGATGGATACAAATAAATCAAAATTCAAAACAAAACATTAAACGACGCAACACGCAAACATACACACTTTTCCTTATTGTTCCTTCTAGTTGAATACAAAGGGTTTGGTCACGCTGTTATTTACACGTGAAAAATACTGACCTGGAAAGAAACATTGCATTGCACTTTAACGCCTTGCTTTGCTAAAGCCTTTGCTACCGCTGTTAACCATTGGATATTGCATGCAATTCGTTGAAACGAAGCAAAATATTTCAACATACAGTAGTTTATGTGTTTGAATGTATGTTTGTAACGAAAAATTATTCATCTGAATAAATAAATATTTTATTAAAAACAAGAGTTCGCTCTTCACGTACCTAAGACGAACCAGTGTAATGTGTTGTGCCTAAGCAAATCATCCCTTCCATTGGAATTTCACTTTCGCCCAGCACAAAGCGATGACTACGATTTCCAACGCCATGTGACACTCTCTTTCGTCAAACATCACGCTGCTTGCATACTCTGCTCGTCCACCATTTCCGTCGCAACGCTAACAATTTGACCGCTACCGCCATACGCTGTTCGCCGGTCATGATTCGCGTGCGTCAAGAAGAAATATCTTCTGAATGAAAATAAATCATGAAATGTATAAATTTTTTTTTTGCCATATATCTCCAATATCATGCGGCAACCCGCGCTCACCACCACCTTGCGGAACGGTGGTTGGTGGCACCAGTTGGTGTGCCATTCTTCTACAAATTTGCATCCCTAACCACCGTTGACGGCGGCACCCTCCCTTAGGTCGTAGTGTCAAAAATAGCATTTCTTTCGCGTGGAAATGCCCGCAACTTGCAACCTGTAAACTGCCAGCTTGTCGTATCAGACGGCCGACAAGTGGCAAGTGTCTCTTTTCATTGATGTTGCATCTTCCTGAGGGCTAAAACGATGATTTGCACAACATGTAAGAGCATGAACCGTTTGAACCTTGTCCACCATTTCCTGCTGCTGCTGCTGCTGGTTTAAGGCACCCATGCTAGAATGTCCTATGTCACTGTAATATCGAAACAGTTTTAGATGCTTTGCCATTTCCACACACAAAAAAGCAAATTGAAATTTATAATGAATAATACAAATATTTACACTTTAATTTGCTTTGAAATGGCACACAATTAACACGAAAACTGTGTGACCAGTATTGCGCAAAGCTAAAGCAGCCATTAAAAAAGTCCATCCATCTCCCTCTTGTTTCACTCGATAAGGAAACGTGATGTGTTTGTTTGTTTGTTTATTTGCTTTTCTGTCCAATCCATGTGACGGTCGCAATTCATTCTGTCTATCCATCGAAAACAAGATTCATCTAAATGAGCTACTGTTCCGTTAACAAAGTGGCGCCATTTTATCGAACAATACCCACACTCCTGACCATTACCTCTGGCTGACCATCAAACCGAGATCATCCCTTGCCGTAGAATAGTTTACACCCGACTGCACGCACCGTTTGCACGATCGCTTCTCTGTTTCATAAAAGACTGCGAACCCTCGCCTGCTCGGCCGCATGTGCCACTATGTTGCTGCCGTATTATAAGCTGCTAGATTTGTGAGGTGTGTAGAGAAAAGAAAAACATTTGGCTAATCATAAACGAATGCTGCACGCTAATCTCTCAGCATTTTTGGCTACACGGCACACGCAAACAGCGCCGCTATTCTCGAAAGAAAATGATCGGCATCGATTTCATCTTCTATCTCTACCCTTGCAAGTCGGCAGCATTATGTCGGCTAGTTTGCACGAGCAGGTAGGTGTTCTACGATTATGGTTGAGAAAATTCTTGACTTCATAATACTTTTCTGGCACCGTAATGTTTCTACTTAATACTTTTAATACTAAGCTTTTTGAGAAAATTGTAAGATAGGATGTGGCATGTACAAACAAAGCGTCAGCGTGGATTATTCGTCAGTTATGTTCATTTGATTGTTATTGCCACACAAAGAATTTGTGTAAAAAACTTTTCTTTTCAAGCAGAAAATGTTTACTTTTGGCTTGGATATCACGCAATCGGTGTCTCCAATAATGATTGATTTTCTCTATCTTAAGGAGCTAGATGAAACAAAAAGACAATTTTGTCACACTTTACTCAACATTTACAAAAGAAATGGACTGCAAAGTTAATGCGAGACCTGTCAGAGTAAGGGACATAAATCTTTATGGCTCTTGTTTTTTGAAAGCAGTGCTAAAACGTTGTTACGATCTTAAAGTGAACAATTAAACTGCCAAGCCGAATTTTAACGATCATCTTCCAAACGGTAAAGTGAGTCTTAGTTTGACGACATACTTTCCACGTTCTTCGGTAGTACAACATAATTTGCTAGTACAAGTTAATCCTTACCGCCAGATGTGACCGTCGAACGAGGCTGTGCGGATCGCGATCGTACCGACTTCATACATATCAAGCAAATATTGCGACAATTAGTGCAGAGTGCCTGTTCCTGTTCGGGCGTGCTGCCACCAGACGGGAACGAAAATGCGCCAACTATGCTTCGCCTCTCGTAATTAATGTACTGCTGGGCGTGGACTTCCTTAAAACGATTTCGGACAGCCGAATAGAAGAAACGATTGCAGTTCAGCGGTCGGTGTGTCAAACAGAGCGGCTCTATAACGCATCGAATGCCGGTTGACTGTACATCTTTTTGAAATACGTTAAACGTTTGCTGCGTGTTGCTGAAACTAATCCTCAAATTTGTAAACGTCTGCCTACGTCGTCCATGAGATTGGGTAGATAATGTTAATCATTTTGAGGATGGCTTTAGACAAGCGCGTACAGCTGAACAATTAGTACAAAACTTTCAGCTCTGTCACTTTTAGATTCGAAGTAAATTACCTGTGGCAATGTTTTTTACCTGTAAGGTATTCTTCTTTTTGTGAACCGTGCATATAGCAAGAGAACTGTAGATTAGTTTACATATACCTATAAATAAATTATTATTCATCGTTTTGGCACTGGCAAGTCGCACCAGTTTCGAATCTGTCATTTGTGAAGGCGTAGATAACACATTAAGTTTTTGAGTTACATGCAGCAACTATTTGGTTGCAATAACTAACGCGTACAATATATCTCAACTGTATACATATACATACATATTCTTCGGTCTTTGCAAACACCATGCGTCTCCATCAATGGACGTTGCTAGAAAAGGTCGTTTATTGATTTTACTGTAAGCACACAAAGCCTGGCAAAACAATATGTAGTTTGCAGAGCAGATTTTGCTTTGTTTTTCTTCTCACTCATGCAAAACAGTGTACGATCATGGCATGGTTTCAAATAGCGGTGGAAATGTTAAGCATTTCTTTTCACAACATTTTAAAACATTCAAAACAAAAATTCAATATTATAAAAAATGTATTTTCTCTCCAGTTTTTCTGTTAAAACAATGACTTACATATTTATTCTTAATGTTTAGTGTTTTTTCTTAACTCCAGAGTCATTCGTATCATTTTAAATGATCTATCATAGTTAAGAAACAAGAATTTTCACAAGGTCCTTCAACTCAAACCGTTATTCGCATCATTTTAAATGTTCCCGATAAAAAACATGTATTTCCCACAAGGTCCTTCAGCAATAGCGGTCTCATCCAATGAACCTGATCCGTAAAGACCGCAAAGTTTATTATTTTACATACTTTCGCCTCTCTCAAACTTCCCTTGAATATTCGGTTCAAGGTTTCGCATACCAGCAAGATTCATTTTGCAAAATTGGACTCTTTATTTGCTTCATTTTAATTGAATGACCTAGTAACGTTGGCGAGAAACCACACACAGAGATCGGTTTGCTACGAGTAAACTCATCAACTAATACTCTGCGTAGATTGTTAGCGCATTTCCACCAAGTACCTCCGTTTACTGACAACATCGCTATCCATCTTCCATGCAATTGAGCTTCGTGTCACTGTGGAGCGGACTCCTACACACTTACACACGGGTGCGGCTTTGATGTGTTCATGTCCACCATCCCATGACGATGTCCAATTGCTTGGTCGCTACCGGGCACGCGCTCTCCGGTAGATATGTTTTGAACGATTGAAGGAATTCGTACGGCAAGCGTAAAGAGTAAGATTTGACGTGGAAATGGTGTCCTCTGGGCCGGCACCCGAACATACCCGAAGTGGCCAAACTAACACCAAACGCACGAACGAACGAACGTTTGTGTCGTGCGACGTACGAAACGTTTATTTTTCCACCCTTACGAATGGTCACGATCGTCGACCGGTCGGGGCAAACTATTTCGACCGCATGTAAATTTCCCCGCGATCAGCAACCCGAATGCTGCGGCCCCACCCCCGTTTATTTCGTCGCATCCCATCCTGCCAAACAATAGCGATCAGCACCGTCCAGCAGTGGTGTTGTTGTTGCGAAGATACGCCGCTCTTGATCGCAGCTCTAAAACATCGACCACACTTCTGTTTGGACGCTTCAGAGGAAAAGTCACACAACCAGGAATCGGTACGCACGGGGTTTTTTTTTCTTCTACATTGTGTTATATAGCGAGTAGCGCGTCAGTTCTTATCGTGAATGATAACGTGTTTGTGAGCGTGTATGTGTGTACTTCTATTGATTCAGTTGTGCCCTTGGGAATCGCTAAAGGTGTTAAATTATTCCAGTCGTTGTTGAAAACATTAATTCGTCCTATTGCGTGCGATCGTGTGCTTCAAGGATATAAAACATTTTGGTAAATGAATTTTGATCTATTTCAGTTAGTGTAATAGAAGAACACTTTTATCAGGTTTTTAATTAAATATCTAAAAACCCGAACAGTGCATAAATGCTGTTCATATAATTAAGTTTAATTCCTCACATATCGTATGAGATTCCAACTCCAACATATTCCACGTTTTTAACTGATTGCTATTAGAAATGAAGTTAAATATAGATACCTATCTTTTTATTGGAATACGATTTCATCATATTTTGTGGTGTAAAATATCGCGGTGATACTTGTACAACGACTCTGAAAGCATAACATTCGTGTTCACCATTTTTGCCTGCATCCAACACCATCGAAGAAAAAAGATCTACAGCTGTGGCTGGTTCTGCTTTTTTGGTGGTTCATTTGTGCTACCTAAGCGTGGCCGGTTCTTCCAGCAAGTGAGTGAAATGCGAGCATGGTCCAATTTAGCCGTCGGTCACGTTTGGGGTCCTCCGGCTTGAGACGCGATGAAAAACGAACCGTTACGAATGGACATTTCTTTTCCGCTCAAACGAACCGAATGGATTGAAGAATTTTCGAGACCATGAAACCGCTGTCCCTACGAAAATGCTTACGTTTGACGTACAGGACAACATGTAGTAGTGGCGAGAAGGAAATGTTCGGTTTGATTTTGGGATGGAGTTTAATCATTTCGAAACATTCCTTACGCTTCGGTCGTCAAGCTGCAGCAATCGTAAAAGCAAATCCAAAATGTCGTAAATGAAAATTGTTACATTGCTCTTTTCATAACTTGTTATTCACAAAAAACAACTACATGGAAAAATGGCAAGATATCATCATAAAACGTTTGCTTTTCACGTTGCGTTTGTATGCTAAATATTATCGCAAAGTCTGTTATAGCTTTGTTCTATTTTTAATTCTCAACATTACATAAGCAGTTCTTGGTTATTTGTGCTTAAGTTCCGAAACAACTTAAGAAGAATTCGTTTTATTACGGATTTTGATTATTACGCAACAAGTTATATAGTTTTTATAAAATTTTCTTGGGATGACGTAGAAAATTCTATTATTTTATTTCAATTTTTTAAATAAATGATCGTAAACATAGAAAAAAACAAAGTTATCACTAGATAAAATTTATGAACTAACTATTATTATGCTCTCTACCGCATCAAGAACAATAGCATCATTCAATATGAAGGTGCAACTTCATGCTTTCAACATGTTTCTTGTTAGTGTTACTGAGCTTATCACAAAAACATGCATGAAAACAAATTTTCAATAATCCAATCACCTATAAATCTACTGTGATAAATGTCTGAAATATTTGTCGGCAATTTGTTCTTTGCCTGCTACCATATTATCCTCATCAGCAACTCATCTTCAAATCCACCGGTCTGACGAAACATTGCAGCACGTCCAATGCGGCTCTATGAATAATTAATCGCAAGTCGGCACGGTATGCTTGCTTAATTGCTTGTTTTTCTCCCTGCCCGGCTACAGTCAAATGCCCGGTTTTCCGATTGTCCCATTCTTGGCCTTTCATCCGTCGAACGGACTAAATGAGCTATCACCCAATGGTGCCATTTTGTTTCACTCTGTAGCTGTTGTCGTCGAGTAAGATGAACGCTCCTTGATTCTATCACAGGCCAGCACATACATATTGCCAGCTCGGCGGCTATCTCTACCGACGATACCGGGAACTGTGATCGGATCACGGCTGTTGTTTTTTCTTGCCCTCACGTTCGCACAGGTGGTCACATTTGGGGCCAGCAAATTTTGCGCATTTTGCCAGGGTTTCAATGAGCGAAGAAAATTCTGGCATGCGGATCACATATCCTTGTAAATTGTTCGCACTGTTGCACGACCTGTTGTGTGTAGCAGAGGCGTACGATGTTTACGGCATGATAATCGACTGCTAGCTGATTGAGTGCACTTGGACATTGCTTAGATGGTTTTTGTTTCAAATGCTATCCTAGATTCTAAACGATTTGCTAAACGCTCTACTAATATCAATTCCTGTTTTGATGTACACTTTTTGAAAACAAAGCCACGTAATAATTAATATGGATTTCACCATCTTACCGTATACAAAAACGCTTATCCTTACCGCCAACCGGGAGCGTCTATACTAATGAGCAAACGTAGAAGTTTCATCAACATCTCGTACCAATAAAGCATTGCGCATCTAGCGAGAAACACACCACCAAGAACTACTACGAACTGCTGATTCTGTCTATCCATAAGTACGCCGAAGATCGCATCAACGTTTGTCCCGTGTGGAGGCGGCGTTTGGATCGAATGGGGCAACCGAATCACATTAATTTTATGCCACAGATTCACATGTAACGTGTCTTGCGCCAGTTCGTTAGTCCCAGGCACATGGGGTCATGCGTGAAAGATTTAGAATCTTGACGCGACGCCACATCCCCGGACTACAAACTTGTTTTGCCGGAGAAAAATAGAATTTTCATCTAAATATAACAAATATAATGCGTTCCATTCTCGCATCATAAGAATGAATATAATAGCTATTGCGACACCGACAAGAGCGTTCGCTTGACACACGTGAAAATGTGTGGCAGAATGTCAATGTGTTTATCAACTTGCTGATTGATGTAAGTAGGTGAATTAGCTTGGAAGGAATGAAGCGTCAGCAACAAACTTTGCTATAAATCAAGAATAGTTTTTGCTTCCAATTGTTCGTCCGTTCGTTGTTAAAAGAAAATCAACTTTTAATAGGCACGAATCACAAACACTGCAGACAACCCATCGTTATTGAGCACAAGAAGTTTTTATTATATGTAATAAAATTTAAATGTGATCATTCCGTTAAGTGAACACGTAAAAGAGTGCCAGACGCTTATCACGAAAATCCATCATTTGAGTGACCTTGACCTAGTTCTATGGAGGACGCCTCGAACAGGTGGTGTCGATCGAGAAGCGCCAATGTATGTAACGCTATCAAAATGGAGCCAATTAAATTAATTGCAATTGTTTATGCAACTCCCGAATCCGCCTGTACCGCTAAGTACAATTAGTGACGCACAATTTGGAGTGCATTGCAAGGTGTAGCGTTACCCTAAAATTCATTGCAGCTTGCCTACCTTCAGGCGGTTTTCATAAAATGCTACCTCGAGAGCTTGCTGGCTCGATCGTCGCACCGTTTGTGCTCTTCTCGTTTCGTGTGTGCGTGTGTCAACTAGTAAATTCGATGGCGAAGGCGTAGGCGAGCTTCGAAATTTTATTTTTTGATGAACGAAAATTCGTTGCCCGTTATTCACCGTTTCTAAGGTGGTTCTTAAATTAGCCCAGTTGGCTGGGCCAGCCATAGAGCCGTTCGGGGACATCTGTGCACCCGTAACAAGCGGGTATCGTGCGAGCATAGCGACTAGCGTCGTGCACTTTTCTCCATCGCTTCACCGTAGAGTGGAGAATGTGTACCGCGATCTCCGGCTGACCCCGGTGTGACACCTGTCTCCGATACGTCTTATTAATATGTGGCGAGTATGCGCCCGGCAGGCGTATACGTAGCTGCTCGCCAAACAGACGACACAGCAGCACTGGCTGCCTTTGAAATCGGTTTTCGTTGTTAATCGTGCTGTTCAACAGCGCGTTATTTCAAAGCTAATCCATCCGAACCGGGACGGGCTGGGGTGACAGATTTCTAGCGTCTCAAACCCATACGCGCCGCCACAAACGGAAATGGAGGAGCCGAAGATGTGGGCGACGTGCCAAAGCAGTCCACCGTTCGTATGGCAGGTTCGCGTGTCTGCACACGTCTAACACCGGTCCTTCGGCGTGGTGGTTGTGGCGTACTGGCTTACCTAAAATATAGAACGACAGATGCTAGGAGCACTCCCCCTGGACCGTATGCCCCTTTTATAGGAGGACTGTGTCAATGTAGCGAGAGAATGCGACGGTTTGCATTCGAAAGGAATGACCCCATTTGCTTGTACGCTTGTACATATCACGATTTCCGTCTTCGCTTTTTTTGAAATCCCGCCTTTCCATCCACAGGCCGTCGACAACGTCGAGGAGCAGATTACGAAAAGTGCGACCAGTTCCAGCAAGACTACTTCCTCGGCTACTTCCGAAAACCATAGCTATCAGCATCAGGAGTCGTACATCGAGCAGGTTTCCTCTGTTTCTAAATCGAAACAATACATTCAACAGACTGCTAGTGAAGAGTTTCTTGTAAGTCAGCAAGTCCTCACTTCTGTGTTATCTGTCAGCGTACGATTGCTAATTTCAACATCCGTTTTTCCTCTTTGCGGCAGGTCCGGGAGCGATTGGTGAACGGTAAGCACGACAGTGTTTCAACGCTCAACAGCGTACAGCAATTGTCCACAACCACTACCAGCAGCAGTGCAACTAACGGTAACGGAACAACCGAACACGATAACCGTCCAAACGGGACAACTCAATCGGCCAACCGCTTCCACGACTTTAAGCTCGATCGTCTGAACATCCCCCAGACCGGTGGACCCGTAACAGGTAGGTGAATGATAATGGAGCACACCTCAACACTCCCAAATATTCTCGAACTGTGAAAACGCAACAACGCATATCATCTGAAATGTTGTAAAGTATGGCTTACTAGCACCTCATTTGTCGTGTATTTACGATGTCGTCAATGTCCGTCTATCGGCGGGTATTTATTTACAATCCCGTCAATATACGATAGGAGTCGAGTTAAACGCCACGTCAATCAAACCCATGACACATCGGTTTTGGTTCGTTTTTTGAATGGTGGCGGTATGCCATGCCACCAACATACGGTCGGGTGACACATTGTAAACCGGCCACTTAATGACGCTCGGATACGGCTTGGCACCGGCCGTGCTATATACCGATCCTGTCGATCATTCATCTAAACGTTCGCAGTGGGATACGGGGTTAGTTTCCGTACAAAGGGTACGCACGAAGCGTTGCACTGTTGCGGTAACGAACGATCACAGCGACACAGATGGTGCCAATCAAGAGCACGTGCCGGTCGGAAGGTGCCCATCTTGCACACATTGAATAACGATCGGACTTTAAGGAATTTAAATGGTTTCCTTCGTTTGAAACAGGAGGGATCCCCACGGTGACTGCGCGTCTTGATATATATTTCCCTTCTGATTCTGATGAGTTAGCGATAGATTTATGAACTCTGTGATTGACGGCTAGCAAGGATCGGTGTGAATGTTAATTCATGATGATAGTTCGTTTTGCTCGCATTCCATTTTCTAACCCTTAAACGATACCAATCACTATATAATTGTTGAGGGTTTTAAAGGTGGGTAAGAATTAAACTATGGATGTAAAAACATTTTTTGAAATTTCAAAATCAACGAATTTACTCCAGCTCTATCACTTTCATAAACTGTCATGTATGTTACAAGCTACCACACGCCAAACCAAGCTAAAGAGGAATTATGTACGATGGTATGCAGTAGTATTTATGATATAACAAAGTTAAAACAACGCGATCGAACAAACAACGGAGCATGGCAAACATACAAATGGAAACACTCATCCAAATCGATGTGGAAGAAAAAAAGTGTCGCTTCGCCAGCAGGCGACTCTCATCGAGCAGACCGTTCCGGTACAAACCGCTCCCGGAAACAAACATGTCACATTCCATTACCCCGAACGAACGTGTACAACGGTGTGGCGGACGCTAACATTTTACACCCACGGCACCCGTATCTTTATGATTGTTCGTTCCTTTAAGTAAACAACACACGAGCAGGGGACATCAATTCGCATAACTGTCGCCATTTGTCGTTGCAGCAGCTAGTCTAGCTCTAGTGTACGGTCGAACCGGCACTGGCCGTTTGAAACACTCGTTAAGTCGGAGGAGTGGATTATAAGCCGACAGCAGGAAACAGAGACCAGTCATCATCGTTGGCGCTATGATAGTCACCGTTACGACCGGGCGGGACCGGTTCAGATCCACGGCAACAAGCGCAAAGAAGTACAATTTATATTTCATTTTCCACGTTTTTCCTCAAGAACGGGCTGGGCGATTGAAGCAACGACATCTGCTGTTTGTCGGGACGCTTACGTAACGCCAACGGAAGGTACCCTACTGTAGATCATGGCTAAAGCGGAAGAACAAAATATGACTGCCAGTAGTTCTGCTCTGTTTGCAACGAGGGTCTATGCAAAATCTGGCCACATTTGCACGTTTCGTTGGCGGACGGATACAGATGCCGCGTCTGATCAGATATTTAACACTGCCTGGGTACCGTAATGATATAGCCGATAAAGCTAGGTTTAGTCTCCCGGTCACATCCGCTCCAGCGTATAGAGCTTGCTTTTTTCATTCCCAGATTATTTATCTAACGGCCAACTGGCAACGCGTTCCGGTCAGATCGTTTGATCAAAGATTTCCATCTAGAACTGAAAGCAAGAAACACAAAAAACCGATTCGGAAGATAATGCCACAAGCTGCACTAATGTGTTCGACGGGATGCTTTAATCGTCCCAGTTGGATCATCGTTTCCGTTCGTTTTTTTTCTATTTTCTAGTTAAAGCCGCGTTCTGTGCCGCTATTGATATGCAAGAGGATGCTTACTTAGTTGCTTTCAAATCAATGCAAAAAGAAAATCAGATACTGTACGTGAAGGAGGAGTTTCCCTTCTGCTGTTAGGTAAACATGCATCCTATTATATTGTCCGAACAGGACCGAAAGCTATTTTAAACGTGATGTTGTCGTACTATATCTCTTCACAACTGCACTTCATCTGTAATGCTTCTCCAACTAAAAAAAAACAGAACAATATCGTTTAAGTTAAACATGTGAACTTACACTACCATTCTGGTTAGTAAAATCATTAAAATTGAACGCTCTTTCTCATCAAGATTCGACGAGACATTTAAACACTCCCGACGTATGTACTGGAACGATTGTTTGGGTCACCTTCGGTACACGATCGTGCCATCGCAACAGGTGTGCACTAATAACGCTTTCCTCCACGATAGACAGCGGCATGTCCGGACGATACATTTAAATCTCTACGCTAAGGATACGTATGACACATCCGTGATCTACGGTTCCACTCCGATGAGTAAAAGCTGAAAAGAACAAGTGGACGAAAAAGTGTAATCGCAAACGATAGAAAGTACCTTTTCATTCCGCACCCTTTAGCACCCGTCGTCTCGTTCTTCGGGCGAGGCCAAGGGTCGTGTGCTATGGCGGAAGAAAAAGGCTCAACCGTGTGGGGAAGCATAGTGTGGCGCAACACAAGCATGGGCCGGGGATTTATCACGAGTTGGGGACACCGTCGTTCGGAACGGTCGAGATCGCACCGACGCCGGCGGAGATATAAATATCCGCTCCGGATACAGTCCAGCAGTGTTTTGGTTGGCCGTTTTGAGTTGCCTGGGGCTATAAAAGTTTGTCTGCAGCTGCCATGAAAAGAGTTAGCACTGTGTGTGTGTTTTTTCCTTTTTTTTCGTTGGTAAAAAAAACGGGACCCATGAACGATCAGCATCACCGGTAGCTACCATATCAACGGTAGCATCTTCATTCACCGTTTGGGCACAATACACGACCGGGGTCTCTAAAGCGCTATAGCACGCTGACGCTGAGCCGGACATTTCTCGAATCGCAGAAATTATGACACGCACTGATGGTAGATGATGGAAGATCGTAGATGTTTGCAATGGATGAGGTGAAATATATGTGGAAACGGCATGTTTTACTCGTCATGCTCGATTGTGCTGATACATTTTCTTGCTGTCGAGGGCACCCATGTTGGCGAAATGTTTTGTATAAAACGATTTTTTAACACTTATCTAGTGTGTATTTTAATCGTTTTTTTTTTAAATATTAAAAAAAAATTACATTCACAAGCAGTGTAAGAAGAATGATAAATATTAGCGCAAGTATGTATGTAATTAAATCCATCAACTGAATGCCTCATTCATCTCCAACCACCGAGTGAGAATTAAAATCGCTCCTTCCTTTGTTTTCGTGTCTCTTGCAATGCTGATATAACACGATAAAAATAACACCTATAATAATTAAGCATCTTGTCAGTGGAAATATAAAAACCTATTAAATCAACACATTTTATTATTTCACACACGAGCCCCGCTTTAAACAGCTGTATGAAAATCAACCACAACGTTCACATCTTATAATACACTTTGCGATAATCTTACTGGTATTATATGTAAGAGATAAATAACGCCCGTAATGGGTATCGTAATAAAGAATTAATTCCATTACAAAACGGACGGGAAAGTAAAGGTACGATTCGTTCGAGCCATTTGAAGTGAAAACAGCTTTATAGGAAAAGCATGAATGTTACAAAACTGACCTTGAACACATTCGGAATGACCATTTATCAGGCAGCCATTCGCCGTCCAAAACAGATTGTTAACTATGATGTCCCGGATTTCGGCTCACAGCGCAACAGGTAACGTTGATGGAGACGCCTGGTTGCTGTCAAAGCTGTTGATTATTACGTTCGTATCTTTCGCTTGGTCTGTCACCAACGATGGATACCGTGATGCATCGAGACAGCTGTGAAGGTCATTGGTTCGGTAATAAATCATCGTCGCAGCGACGGTACGCCAAAAAGGAAGCAAAGCGTCGTGGACCATTTTGTTTTTTAATTTAAATTTAAGCAATAGGTTCATTGTTTATTTTTTTCAACCGTCAACGTTGCCTGATTAAATATATGAAATATTTAGATATTATTTTTATATTAAAGTGATGCGAACAAACAAAATTGAAGGCAATTTTATTTAAACTTATATTCTGAATGATTATCAATCGAAAAAAAAAATAAACTTTTAAAAATCCTTGATCCTCGGAATGATTAAGGATAAATTAGTATACTTTAATGTAAATGTGATAAATTCAGGAAATGCAACATATCGAACTAAGTTCGATGAAACTATTATTAGTCGTCCACGAGTAGCTTATCCTGCTGTATTCATTCTTCATTATGTCTTCCGTCGATGTTTAGTACATGGTCCAATATGTTTGCAGTCTATTCAAGAAACCCATCTGTCTGTTTGGCGAATGTGACAGAGGATATATGTTTCGTTTTTGCCTATCTACACTTCACTCCCTTATGTTTTCGATGCTAGTGAAATGAACCAGTGAACCAGTGAAATGAGCGTGTTAAAATCGTCAATAGTGTGATGATTTCCGTGAACCAAGAACAAATTCTTATATTCTTTGTTTTTCTACCAAACCCTTTGTAGGAAAACAATTTTTAGAAAAAAGCGATTTTAATAATTATGAACACAATCGTATTACGTTTAAAAAGATCTTATGAAGGTTTTATTTTTCACCAGATCAGTTTAAACGTTTCATCAAGATATGCACACACAGATTAACTACTAGTCCAATTTTAGCTTAGCTTACGTCAACCAAATTGCACAAAATCATTCATTGCAACCCGATGTAATGTTGATAAAGATGTTACTTTAACGAATTAGTGGTCACTCCCTAAAGTATGCATCTGCCCGACGGAAGATAATCCTCTTCATCCTCAGATCACTATCGTGGAAGTGACCGTCTGCCTGCCTGCCTGATAGATACCTTCAACGCCATCGCTTTTATTATCCAAACGCCAAACGAACGAATGACGTTCGCTGGATGACGTGTGGTGGGTTGCCACCGATCGCCACGCACGGGTAAACGGAAAATGTTAATTAAATCACCAGCAAATAGTATTTTAATTAAAGCTACTAATTTGTGCCGACCGCCAACGAAGGGTCCCGGTGCATCCTTTCCTGCTAGTTCTTTTTTTGTCAGCTCTTGCTGGAGAGTAACCGGCTGTCGCCATCGTCGTTTGCATTTATTTATGCCGACCTGGTACGAAACAAAATACAGAATGCATCCGAGGGATGGATTAACGATGCTAACATGCACTGTGCGATGTTTTGTGCGAATGTAATACTTTAGATCGGAGTATTTCGCTTAATGATTTAATAATATGATAATTTCACTATTTTCTAATGAACACCAAAACTACTGAACCAATCATGGTGACTTCAATCTAATCATTGTTTTATTGAGATTATACAATTCGTCCATGATTTTCATTCAAAACATTTGTAAAGTAAGAAAACCAAAAATTATTTACTGTATTTTACAAAAAACCTGATTTAAATACTTTAGCGAATCGGATATATTTTGATAAAGGATCGCGAGCAATTGATATGGAACGTCAGTTTCATACGATTGCTGTTATGTTTTTTGTTCGTTAAGTAGATAATGTTAACATTTTTGAGCTCAAACTTGATAAAATCTATTATTTTTGTTAATAACAGTTTTTAGTTTCCTATGTTGCACAACATTTGTTCAACATTTCGCAAAAAAAATATCTTAACTCTTCAAACCGCACATATGTAAACAGCATGTTCATTTGACGTTCCATATCAATTCCACGCGATTGTATGGCTAACATATTTGGTGTTTCGATATTAACTGCCGCGTATTTTATATTCGTTTGAGCAATTCTCTATAATGGCCTAACGCCCTATTATCTTCGTTATTTTGCTGTTAAAGTTGGATTATCCACTCATCAGGTTTTTCTTATAAAAGAACCATCAATATAAAACACCTAAAATGCCTAGTGGATTGGTATTAAATTTCATCGAGTTTGAACATTTCCATGTTCAAGAGATATCCCATTAAAACATTATGCTATCGATTACAAGTGCAGCATCTTGTGTATATGAGTTCGGCATTGTTTCTAATTTCACTTCTTTTATTTATTATGTATATAAACTAAATATTATGTATCGTTATAAACGTAAATCTTTTCATTGAACCGAAGGAAAAACGATTAAACCTTTTAACGTTTTTAAATAAGCTTAATTTGTTATTCATTCATAAACTCGCATTGTTTAAGATGAGCACGGATTGTAAAATCGGTTCATTCGTTTCGGGTTAGTAACATGTACCTTCGTTTCAGCATACATACATTTCCCTATATTTGTATTTGTGGCACATTTTTCGGTTTTCACCTTTTGCGTGCTCCGGTCGCATTCTTTCGGAAGTTCTCGCTCACTCCACCCAGAGCACGATAGCCTTAAACACTTCCCCCGCCGGACACTATATAGATCGTGTAGCATAGGGCGAGAAAAAATTTAAACGATCGACTCGGTGTCCCGGAGCACTGGCGCACGGTGGTGACCATGCTGTGGAACGGATGCGGATTGCGCAGTTGTCACCCGTTTCATCGGCTCCAAAAATATACCGTCAACCACTGGCGCGCGCGGTGATGGTCACGATACGTGACCAACCGTCGGAACTGTCGTTTTACCTTCCCGCTACCAATTCCAAACCCATTCAGCCCTGTTGCGGGTGAAGTCAATATAAACGAGTGGTGGTTTGCTACACTGTATAGCGCGTTACACACCACGAACGCGCTCATGGACAGCGCACGCACCCGTCTTGTTATAAAAATGCATAAATTTATGATCCACCAGTTCACGAGCTACGAGCTGGGAGTAGCAAATCTGTCCCGATCGCGGACAAAATGTAAGTGGTGATATAAAAAAAACCGTTCTACCATAAGTTTCCGCCATCCCTACAGCGGACGCAGCTCACCATTGAAGAATGTCGATGTTTCCGTTTAAATGAGGTGAAGTTGAATGTAAAAAGGACAGTCAACGCAACAGGCGCCAATGAATATGATTTTTTTAGTCACTCTCTGAATGTGTTGAATCAAAGCAAACGGAAAATATCGGCTTAAGTCATCGCAGCAAAAAAAATCGTTCCATTCTGGTTCGAATATCCGATTAACGCATATGGCTGATGCTACGCGAGTTGACAAATTTGCTACACGTGCCACATGGACACGTGGTATGGTGAGCGGGTTTTGTTAACCGCTGGAAAAAAAGGTTGTGAATCATTTCCCTTTTACCATAACCGCTTCGACGGGTAAATTCTGTCTTTTACATAAAATTGCAACACATTACACCAGTAAGCATCACGATCACTGCCAAAAACTGTCAACCCCCGAAACCCATGTTTCTTGATCCAAATTCATTCGTTGCGCTTGCTTTCCGATCGATGGCGTCATTGAGTGGGGCGAGTGAAGTGGAAACACCACGGAAGAGTCTTTTTTAACGCTTATTCCGGTGTTGAAATAGATACTACCCAGTATTCGGAGTCGGATACCGTTGTCACGTACACTTAAACTACAATCCGTCGTACGAAATTCACGAACCAAATGTCCGGCTTTTCCATCTGCAAGGAAAAATTCTTGTTGCGTTATTTCGTGAAAGTTTTTGAACCGATTGCTGGTGACAAAATTTGCACGATCATTCCGAAGGCAATGTCACACTTTTACGATCGGCCATTATTTTTTTTTTTTTCGTTTTCTCCGGGAAAGCGATTGAATACAACAACAAAAAATGTTTGAGATTGAAAAAACGAAGTAGCTATTTAACACTTGAGAAAATTTGGAACATGCAGGAAACATTTTTGCGTTTGTAAGTGTAAGCTGTCGACCTAACGACAGTATGGTAAAGTAAATGTTTTGTGTTAGTTCCATCGTTTTGAGCTACCACGAACCGACGATCATCGTGTCGATCCATGTCGGGTCCTGCAATGCCTTTAACAGCGATGATCATTTCTGTCTATCTCTCTTCTTCGCTTTCCTTTTATTTCCTGCTTATGTTATGTTCTCTAGTCGTCTCATTTTATAATACCTTCAAAAATTGTTCGTGTCGCGATGTGTAGGAGAAAATTTACACACTTTCCTTTTTTTCCCCATATACCCCACACGGTACACTTTTCCATCGATTCACACCATTCCGAGGGGGAGGATGGCTTGGGCAAAAGCAGGATCCGAGAGGGGCATAAAAGGGGGATTTGGAAAAAAAGAGCAAATCATAGCCGATTGCGCTCAAAAATACCGAATCCGCTCGCACGAACACACTGGCTGGTGTGCTGGCGCCTGGGCGCTGGGCGAATATTTCGGCCCGGTTCGGTGCGCGCTCCACTGGAAGCTGAAGACCGTGCGCTCGGGATATGCTGCTGCAAAAATGCTTCAGAATCTCGTGTCCGGCCGCCCGTTTATCAGTTGACGTTCAGTATTCAGCTCAGAAGCACGCTTTCGGCGGAAGCGCTCAGGTTGCGTTTTTTTTATTTTAGTTTGGCGAATGCTACACACTCCCGTACCGATCGTCGATCGAACCGTATTTAGTAACCATCCCGCGCATCAGCAACCAGCATTTGTGCTTGAGTGAGTGCGTATTCGTAAAACCCGTCCCCTCTAGCCACCACTACCACCATCCATCTATAACCTTTCTTCTTCCTTTGTGTCGGTGTGTGTGTGCGAGGGCTTTGTGCTTTGCGAGCAAGGTGCATGCCACCCTTCTCGATCACTGGAAGGTTTGAAGTTAAAGGATAAGCTTTAATTTCGTGTTTCGTTTTGTGAGTGCCAATACAAAAGGAGCGAAATTATGTGGCCGCTCACTATGAGCGAGTGAAGTTGTGTATGTGCGTGTTTGTGAATGTGTGTGAATTAAATACCGGAAGTGCTGCTGAGGCTTTTTCCTTCCTTTAAAAATGCGCCTTCCAGTTATTCTTCTTCGAAAGAATCGATCCAAATGTGTCTTTCTTTGTTATGTCCCACCCAAAAGAAGCTGTCCTTCTGGGACATTATGGCAGGACAGCAGTGATCGTTTGTTGTGGGGTGTAAAATGGCTAGAAACTATTGCGTTCTGATGGTTCAATCGCATTGTGTGGTTTGTGTTTATACCTCCTACAGAGCCGAAAGTGACTTAGTATCTATTCATCGTGCAAGTCAAGTGCATTCACCTCTTTTCCCCTTTTGTACCGCCAACCTGCTTGATCATGCTGCCAGGATACTGTATAGCCCCGTGTGTGGTTGCAGCTGTTCGCTTAAATTACGCTGCACTGTCACAGTTACATAACTGAAAGTAAAGCGGAACGGAACAATTTTGCTTGTTCTGCGTTGTGCCTAAACCTCCAGCATAAGACCCAGCAAAAACACATTTAATTGTTGGTTATACATTTTTTCAAGTCGTCATACAAGTCGTCTAAACTAAAAACTAGGAAATAGAAATTGATTCCCCATGCGTTTGTCCTTCTTTAACTTTGAAAAAAAAAGGATATTTTAAGAACGTTGTGCTTTCTTTTGTTATTTTTTCCAATTTAAATTTTCGCATTCAATTCGGTTCGGGTATCGATGATTCAGAGTCGTAATAAATTCGACAGCTGCTCCGCACTCCACATGAGATCGCTTCACCTATCCTCGATATATAACGGCTTCACGATATATCGCTCTCTTTCTTAAGCACATATCTCACACGAACACACATACATCCACATCTTCGTGAAAATGATTTTGACACCAAAATAGGGTCGATGCGTTTCACAACGGTTACAGCATCCTGGACGCATGCTGGCGGGTTGTTTTTTTTCCTTCTTTCTGGTGGTACAATTTAACCATTATCAGCTGTTGCTGTATGTTTCGTTTACTTTCTCACCTGTGCTCTGAATTGTAGCGGAAAGTGGAAAATGAACGTATCCCTTTTACTAGCCTAGTGAACGTTTTAAAGCCTGGATCGGTTACAAACGGGTCGCCGCGCGGTACAGCAAGCATTAGCAGAGTATCCTCTCACGACCAGTACAGCCGCGAAAAAAATACCCGTACACGGGACACGTGTGTCCTTTCCGCCGCGATCGTTTTTGTTTCCTTTGCCTACCCCACCCTCCCATCCGTCTCCGCCTAATTCGCAATCGCACCGATCCCGCTAGATACCGCGCACAATCATGTGGAGTGACGAGGAGGATCAGGGTTCCGAACCGGTTGAGGCGACATGGGAAGAGCACAGTCAGTTCTATCGAAGCTTTTCGCGCTTCATGTCCGTGTCCGAGCACGATCGGCGCGAAACGGTGCGGGTGTTCTTCATCGAGCAGGACGTGCCGGTGTTGGAATCCCCGGACATCGACTTCGTCCCAACCAACATGCTGAGTGGATTCTTTCTCCAAACGCATAAAGGTAATGCACATTGGTGACAGGCGTTTCGGATAGCATGGAAGCATTAACGCGCCACATAGCAATTTATTTTTACATTGGATCTCACACAAACACAAATGCACACGCACAACACTTTAACAAAAGCACCAAATACCAGAATTATTGAGGGTTAAAATTACATTTTTTTATTAAAAAAAATCTGTACTTAACCGTTCTATTGCACCTAAAATTACAATTTAAATACGAACAAAACAAAAATCGCCATCAATCGTTGGCGTTGAACTCTACCGTGTACGATCTTTCAAACATGTTCTGCTTCCTCGCACACTCGGCCACCGGACGTCCCTACGAAACACGGGAAATTTATTATGATTGCAGTACGGCCGAAAGGGAACTCTCTTGATCGACGATTAAGTTTCATTTGAGCAATAAAACACATTCCCTGCTACGACTCATTCGGCGTCGATGGTGCAAGCGAACCTCAACCAGTGCCAGTTGCGTGTGCCAAACCCCGATGGGAACAATTTGTTGTGTGCCACGCGCCTTCCCAAAACAACCAACCACGTCCATTGCGGTTGGAACTAGCATATGTCAACACTTGCCGTTCGTCGAGACGGGCTTACTTGAAGACTCTGGCACGAGTTTCTAAGCCGTAGTACGGTGGGATATTAAGCGACTTGTTGATTTTTCAAGTGGGAACACTTGAAAGTAATCCCTCATAATGTGCTGGCACTCATCAACGTGAGCACCAACACACGAAACATCCGGAAAACGCCTGTTTAACGTTTTCGGCAATTTCTCAGCACTTAAGTCTTGGGCCGCTTACGAGACGCCAGTCTGTTGGACTAGTCTTTTTGTCGGTGCTAACCACGGGTGAGAAAACCGAGCAAACACAGATGAGAAGCCGAAGAATCACACACACATTAGGGACTAAAATAAACAACACTTTTACGGTGTTTAATGTTTGAGGGCTTGAGGATCTTTAATGAGCAGGTTAGATAGCGCAAAAGTATGTAGAAATGTGTAACAAACACACCACATCAGAGATTTCGATCGACAGACTTTAATTCTCTTGCAAGCGAGCGTCCGTGAATGAATTCAAGATGCTTGTTTTATTTTACACCCTTTTAAAGTGTTGTGGATTTACTGAAAAAAGTACGATAATAATAAAAATTCTTTGTAGCACAATTTTAAATTAACTTTACGATCTAACTAAATGGAAGTTGATAATTTGGAGAATGCAGTAAATCCTTGAAGAATATGTGCATTCCGGAATCCCATCGTCACATGTTTTCGTCAAGCTTATTTTTCAAAACTCCGTTGTTTCACAACTCTTCTCAACGTTCTCACGGGCTGGGAAATCATAATTTATGGGAAGCTTTTACACAGCAGCAAAACGCCTCTCCCCTTTTCACACAAGTTGCACATGATCATAGTACCGCTCCTAGCGCTTGCACACTTTCCGGTCCCATCGCACCTACTAAATGATCCAAACGCGCACAGATGATGGAAGACCTCGCTTTTTGGTGAACCCGTGCGACCTTACGAGCAGTTGAAATAATAAATTTTAACTTCCATCAACCAGTGTTTTCGTTCACAAATTCCACTCAGAGTTAAATAAGGGGTTGTTCCCTTTTTTACACTAATAACTGCTAGGAATCCAAGGTTTGAATAGAATGTGAAAAAAAATTTATATGCTTGATTTGTGCAACAGACAAAACGTTTATATTGTATACACATTTTTTAAAGCGGGCGCCCAGTACTTTGTACTTGCACATTACGGTTATAATAAAAATAGCTGTAAACGCTAAATATCTTGCAATAAATATTAACGTTTCTACACTTTTTTACAGATATTGAATCAAAAACACCCTTTTTACACTAATACCTGATAGGTATCCAAGGTTTCAATAGAATGTGAAATAAATTTTATATGCTTGATTTGTGCAACAGATAAAATGTTTATATTGTATACACATTTTTTAAAGCGGGCGCCCAGTGCTTTGTACTTGCACATTAGGGTTATAATAAAAATAACTGTAAACGCTAAATATGTTGCAATAAATATTAACGTTTCTACACTTTTTTACAGATATTGAATCAAATACATTGTTGGGCGTTCAACAATGGTTAAAACCATTTTAAATATCTTAAAAACAGCGCCATAATCTTCACTCCCGGAATATTTTTTACATCCGATCGAACATTTATTCGATCGAAATTAAACAAGCCAATAAAACCTCATCGGAAGCACAAACTAGCGTAAACAAATCGGTGTGTTTACTCGGTTCGCTTCATCTTTATACAATCGGGTTATGATTGCCGATGGAGCAACCGGCGGAAGTGACAACAGGTGGATTGCTCCGCATTTAAGTAGAATGTACATAAATGCGCCAAAATTCACCCCGGGGCAGGCTGAATGGTTGGTGAAGTGAATAAACATTCGCGTTTGATTCCATACAACCGCACAAAGTTATGCTGTCACATGGTTGTACTAGCGCACAGACACACACACATTGTAGTTAAAGCGTGCGCCATCATCTCGAGTTGAATTGCTCCGCATTATTTTCCGAATGATTTTTTTTTTGTTTTGCTTCGTCTCTTGTGTTCTACGGCTGCTTCATAAATCTTCACGATGCCCACCCACCCGAACGACAGATTACCCGTGTCCGTAAGCAACATTTCTTCCGATTGTTTCCGACATCGAACAACAACGACAACGGCTACAAAGATGGAAACCGTTTCCGGGCGGAATGATGGGACAAACGGTATATTCTACGACCCTGATGCGTCACGGACAAACAGCGACGATGAGCAAACGATTTTCTACAAATAAACAAACAACCGGTCAAGCAAAACAATACTGCAAGTGTGTACTGCCGGCACACGCGGAGTGTGCACACGCGTTCCCGCTGGATAGGATTATTTTGCGTCCTCCAATAATTCCAACCGGCGATCAACGATACCAAATGGATGACCGTTGATTTTAACCCCTAATGCAATTCAACGAAGCGAACTGATGGATAGATGAGCAAATCAAATGAGAAGTTGGGGATTTTTTTTTAAAGCAAAGTCCTTCTTTTCGTGCTGGATGGAATTGATGAGCAAAAAAACACAAAAATAAACTATGATCGAGGAGAGATCACCAACTTGAATACGAAGTGATGTGTGATTGTAGGTGTGGGTATTTTTTCTCCCTTTCTCTCTCTCTTACATACACACACACATTGTTAGTCATCCATCGATGGTTTTCTGGAGGACGAATCAGGGGATGGTGCAAAACGTACGAAGGCCAGGCCAATTTTGTCGTTTAGCTTTCGACACTGTGTATCGCGCCAAAGTGTATTGGTGTGCACGCACAACCTGGCCCAGATGATGCTACCAGGGAGGGTGTCCAACATTTCGTAGATCCATCCAAATAAATTGTGCCAAAAAAACAACAGGTGTACCCAATATGTATCTCCAATGTTCGCTTCGGACCACCTCCTTTATGGGTATGGGGCAAAGAAAGACTAGCAACGAGCGAGAACGCGCCCGATTCCGATTGCACGTACTAACGAACCGGGTGTAGATGACGTCGTCGGATCCGCGACTAAGCGCGAAGGAATTTTTATAAAAATACCCCTGGAATGGATCACACTTTTGAACGTCCATTATGAGATGTGATGGCTGGCGATGAAGCAGATGATCATGATGATGATGAGGACGATGATCGTCTTGAAAAAAAAGCGAAAACACACGGTTGTGTAACTTGTTGTTGTTTCCTAAGCCGTCCCAACTAACGGTGGTGATTGTGGCGACATCCTTTTGATACGCGTAGGATGATAAATGTTCCGGCAGCGGTAATCGTCACGGTGCTTCTGTCAAGCACCGTACGATCGTGCGACATTCAGTGTACCATCTTGAGGAATACAGTGAAAGATGTGTCTTTCTTTCCTGCAAATGTTGATTTTTTTAAATTGGAATTCAAGCAATACGGCCAGGCTGTTTTTCTAGAAGAAAAAAAAATAGGAATTCAACATTCCTTTAGTTTTCTTCGTTTTACTTAATATCTCTGATGCATATTTTTGGATCGCTATCGTTTTTTACACATTGCTGCTTCACCTGACGGAGAAGATGTTGTTGAAATCATTCTGATGAAAGTATTACGATGAATGACTTTGTCGGGCAACTGGTTATTTAAAATTCAAACATTTCTTTTATGGCTATTGTTTCTTACATTCTGTTAGCGATATAAAATTAGAAATAATCATAAATTGAACAACAAGAGAAGTTTGTAACATATTTTTGTTACTTGTTTGTTATCATGTGTTGGGAACCGGCATATGGTCTTGCAATGATTGATTTTAGTATAAAATTCACAAAAATTTCGTGAGATTCATGTCTGGAACCGAATCTTCAAAAGTTTTCACACAAATTTTAATTTTTGATCAGTTATCTGATTTTATCGGACCCAAGAAAAATATTTTTAAAGGACTCACATGCCTACAACACCAGAAAAATCTCTCTCTTTTCTTGGCTTTTAACGACCTTACACAGGTCACGCCGGCCATTTCTGGCTTACTAGACTTATTTTTACCGCGTAGCCGGATAATCAGTCCTTGCTACGGGGGGACGGTCCAGATGGGATTTGAACCCGGTCCTGCTGTGTGGACCGGCGTCGTTTATCACATGCACCACTGGGCTGCCCCACCAGAAAAATATTTCCCGTAAATCAGCGTCAAAATCAACTATGTCATGACTTCAAGATTGCTCGAAAATTTCTCACCAGCTATTTTGATTCTGAGTTTGTTTGAATATTTACTAAGGTTGCTGTCTCACAAAGTCCAGAATACATGCGATAGTGAGTGTTTTACATTTTACTAATTATAATACCAATTACCATCTTACAGTAAACGATTTCAGAATTCTGTACAGCACTGTTATTTTTGCAATTCTATAAGATACTACTTGAATAATTTATAAGCACTGTGTGTCATATTCTATGAGTAAAACCAGGTGTCGGGTTATGCGTGCAATTCGGAAATGACAGTTCCAAATGCTATTTGACATAATGACTGCAAAATCGATTATGGCAAATATTAAGAGTATCAATTGTGATTGATACAATATGCCGAGTGACAAGAAGAAAAATCATGCACATAAACATCTATCATACATTAAACACTAATATTTATCAATCAAACGAGATGTGTCTATTATCCGTGTTATTATCCGATGAGCACGGATAATCGCCCTTCCACTATAATATGTTTCTGTTATGTTTTAACATACGATTGAGGGTATGTGGCTCGAAAATTCAGGATTTTGGTTTACTACGTTCTACACTTTCGTGAAATGTGTGCCGACCCCGACCATTCCGTTGAAATAATACTGCATTGTCCTAAAATGGACAAAAAGCACATGGTTTGGCCGATATTTAAAACTAAAACGAAAGTCTAATAGAGTTCTGCGAGATCAAATATACTATCTGAATAGCAATACAATTGGAAGTCAATTTTGCAATTGGAATATAGTTAGAGCAAATCAGTGCTAGTCCGCTAATAAAGATGGTGAAGCATTTTTCCAATATACAAATATCTTTCCACAGGCTATGACCATAAATTGTTTAATCAACAAATCCATGATGAGGGCAATGCCTCATTATATGTTACTAAGTATATTTGCTACTGTGCGACTGAAGTGACTCGATGATGTATATGCCGGTCTTACACCACAAGACCGAATGTCAAAACCCACCCCTGACTATTCTACAGCAGCAAGAACAGACTATTCGGCTTCATGACATTCTGGATGACATTAAATATCGTTATGCGAAGAGAGCGATAAAGACATTCTAATAAAGTTCAACAAACTAATTTAATTTAAGTCTTAACCGTATTCAACGAGATTGAATTATGCGTAAAGAAGACTAAATAATCCGTTTTACACTAGACTATACACTAACCGTGATGATTTTTTTTTTCATATCCACAGCCGAAGTCAAGATGCCCAGCGGACAAGTAGACAAACCGTTTATCGATGACAATCACGATGGAACCGTGTCGATCCGTTATGAACCGAAGGAGGAAGGTATTCACGAGCTCGCGGTCAAGTACAACGGTGAGCACGTGCAGGGTTCACCGTTCAAATTCCACGTCGATTCGATCTCGTCCGGCTACGTGACGGCGTACGGACCGGGTCTAGTGCATGGAGTCACTGGCGAACCGGCCCAGTTCATCATCTCCACCAAGGGTGCCGGTGCCGGTGGTCTGCAAATGGCCGTGGAAGGACCCAGCAAAGCTGATGTAAGTTACTTATGGCACACTCCATTTCTTAAAAAATAACCCCCAAATTTCCATTCCCAACCATTCCCGATTTCATTCACAGATTACCTACCACGATAACAAGGATGGTACGGTGTCTGTATCGTACCTACCGACCGCTCCTGGTGAATATAAAATTTCGGTCCGCTTTGGTGATAAGCACATCAAGGGCTCACCATACTTCGCGAAAATCACCGGTGAAGGCCGCAAGCGTAATCAAATTTCGGTCGGTTCCTGCTCCGAGGTAACGCTTCCCGGTGTCATCAGCGATAACGATCTGCGTTCGCTGAATGCCTCTATTCAGGCACCGTCCGGGCTGGAGGAGCCCTGCTTCTTGAAGCGCATGCCCACTGGTAACATTGGCATCTCCTTTACTCCTCGTGAAATCGGTGAGCATACGGTGTCGGTGAAGCGACTGGGCAAGCACATTGCCAATTCACCCTTCAAGGTAAACGTATGCGAACGTGAGGTGGGCGATGCAAAAAAGGTGCTCGTAACTGGTAATGCCCTAAAGGAGGGTAAAACGCACCAGGACAACGTGTTCTCGATCGATACGCGCAACGCCGGGTACGGTGGATTGTCACTCTCGATCGAGGGACCCAGCAAGGCGGAGATCCAATGCACGGACAAAGACGATGGCACGCTCAACATCGCCTACAAACCGACTGAGCCGGGCTACTACATCGTCAATCTCAAGTTTGCGGACCATCACGTGACCGGATCACCGTTTACAGTGAAAGTTTCGGGTGAGGGAACCAACCGGCAGCGTGAAAAGATCCAGCGCCAGCGCGAAGCCGTGCCAATCACCGAGGTTGGCAGCCAGTGCAAGCTGACGTTCAAGATGCCTGGCATTACGTCGTTCGATCTGTCTGCTACGGTCACGTCACCCGGCGGCGTCAGCGAGGATGCCGAGATCCAGGAGATCGAAGATGGGCTATATGCAGTGCACTTCATCCCGAAGGAACTGGGCGTGCACACGGTTTCCGTCAAGTACAAGCAGATCCATATTCCTGGTAAGTTACTCTTTCGCACAGCTTCCCCGAAAACCTTTGCTGTAATTGAAATTCGTTTCGCTTTGTTACCTTCCCTAGGATCGCCATTCCAGTTCACTGTTGGCCCGCTTAAGGATACTGGTGCACATCTGGTGAAGGCTGGCGGTCCGGGTCTGGAACACGGCGAACAGGGTGTGGCGTCCGAATTTAACGTGTGGACTCGCGAAGCTGGTGGTGGCACTCTTGCCATCTCCGTCGAAGGCCCCAGCAAGGCGGAGATCGAGTTCAAGGATCGCAAGGATGGCTCTTGCGATGTTTCGTACGTCGTCAGTGAACCAGGTAGAGATATCGATAAGCTGCTGCATTAAATCGCATTCGTTTGATGAGCTTCATGTTTTTTTTTCCTTTAGGCGACTATCGTATCGGCTTGAAGTTCAACGATCGCCATATTCCTGACTCTCCGTTCAAGGTTTATGTCTCGCCTGCTATGGGTGAGGCGCACAAGCTGGAAGTGGCTCAGTTCCCGACTGGGTGCGTGCAAGCGGACAAGCCGGCCCAGTTTATGGTGCGCAAGAACGGTGCCAAGGGTGAACTGGACGCAAAGGTTGGTATTGTAGAAGGTTCTCCAGATGGGAAGAAACCAATATTTTATCTTCTATTAGCTTACCCTGCAAACTTAGCATGGTCTCTAAAAACATGTCTTGTAACCAGCACCGCACCCACACCCACAAATAAAACGTCATCCGTTTCAGCAGTGTTCAACATTAATCGTGTTGCCAAAATGGCTATGCCTACTTGATATACTAATAACTGTGAAAACCCCGGTAGAAAAAGCAGAAAAGAACGAATAACATTGACCATAGGGCAACTAGCGAAACGAAAAGTCTTTAAAGTCCTATAATCTCCTTCTTCATTCTCTCGTTCTCTCGTTCTCTCTTCATCAGGTCGTTGCACCATCGAACAACGAGGATGATTGTTTCATTCAGTTGATCGATCAGGATCAGTATTCGGTGCGATTCTACCCGCGCGAGAACGGTATCCATGCGATCCACGTCAAGTTCAACGGTGTGCACATACCCGGCTCCCCATACCGAATTAAGGTGGGCAAGGACGATGTCGATCCGGCGGCCGTACATGCCTCGGGCAAGGGTCTCGGAGATGTCAAGACGGGCGAGAAGACCGATCTGATCATAGACACGTGCAATGCTGGCGCCGGCACGCTCGCGGTTACCGTTGACGGACCGGCCAAGGTGGCGATGGACTGTACGGAAGTGGAAGAGGGATATAAGGTGCGCTACACGCCACTTTTACCGGGCCACTACTACATGACGATCAAGTACAACCAGATGCACATCGTCGGTTCACCGTTTAAGATCAACTGCACCGGTGAGAGTCTTGCCGAAGCGGGCGGTCAGGAAACATCATCGGTTATTGTGGAAACTGTGGCAAAGGTATCGAAAGGCGGTAACCGAACTGGTGTCATTTTACCAATCTTCAAATCGGACGCAAGCAAAATTCAATCGAAGGGAATGGGTCTCAAGAAGGCGTACATGGGCAAGCAGAACCAGTTCACGGTCAATGCCGGCGATGCGGGTAAGTAGAAACGAAAAAAAAACATAATTGTTTCGGTTTTGTTGTTCGACTACAACGAGTATCATTTCTTATTTCCCAACACAGGCAACAACATCCTTTTCGTTGGCATTTACGGACCGAAAGGCCCGTGCGATGAGGTCTTCATAAAGCATACAGGACGCAACCAGTACACGGTCAACTATCTGGTTCGTGAGCGGGGCGACTACATTCTGCTCGTCAAATGGGGTGATGACCACATCCCTGGCTCACCGTTTAAGGTTGAAGTTTAAAGACCGTACAGCCCGTACCTCACAGACGCCATAACCATCCCCTGCCAAGCGACACTCGAAAGCACTCTCAAGTCCAACGGTTTGTTCTATCCGTTCAATCTGCGTTAAGCATACCGTGTCCTCTGTATGCCGCTGTTCATTTTCTTGCACAAAAATCCATCTCGATGGCTTCCAGTCAAGTTCTCCATTGTAGTCTCTAAACAAAAATCCAACAACACACACACATACACGCGAAACGTAGAATAACCTTGCAACTGTGGCGGAAACCTCAATGTTGTCCGCTGTAGTCCTTATTACCGCGCATGCTTTTTACAGTGTGTTTAATTTAAAAAATTGAATTTTTTTAATCCATCTTGCTATCATTTTATCACATAGCTCCAAAAAGGTTCTAATACTATCCAAAAATCCTGTTATACTGCATCATTCGTTTAGGAAAGTCGGTATTAAGACACGCATGCGCGCCTCGTTCGTAAGGTGAAGCTAATCGTTATTTTATCGTTCATTTTAATTATGATTATCCGGTTTGTGATTCATTTCCATTTCCCGTCTGTCGTGCAGTGTATGTTTAACTTTGTTGTTTTCCTTATATTTCCGTCTTCCGTAGTTGCGCATACCTTTAAGTTACTCGCTTTTAAGAAACGCTAATTTTGTTTTTTCAAACAGCAAATTTCACGAAGCCGATGGCACAAAAAAAACCCGTCACCATGTTAAGTGTTTATGTTTGTGTCCATTTTTATTATTCCTACAAGATAGCGCAGTATTTGGACTCTACTCCACTGTTCGGCGCTTTTCATTTCTATTTATTACGGTTACGTTCTTACATTTTGTTTTTATACGTATATATATTTTTTTTCATTTGTACCCTAAAGCCTACTTCCTTGTGGAATCGACGATCACAGTCTAAATAAGGTTTAAGTAAAAGTTGTCAAATCGAAATATCAAAAAAGAGACAAAAAAATAAATAAAGCGATTGTGTAAACGATGGTCTTTTAGTTATGTTATGGTTTTAGTCTACAGGTTGAATATTTACTCAAAGCAACGCGTATCAAAAGAAAATTCGCGAATTTATAATTTTCCACCTGAGAACTGAGATGTATGGGATTTACATCTGGCAACGATCGCGCGATCAAATTCCCTTATCATAATACTATTTCTTTTCGCGGCAGGACCGGGAATCAAATCCCATCCGGACCTTCCTCCGTAGCAAGGACTGACTATCCGACTACGCGGTAAAAATAAGTCTCGTAAGCCAGAAATGGCCGGCATAATCTCAGAGGTCGTTACGCCAAGAAGAAAAAGAAGATTCACCAAAACTGGCGACATTGGCAACACTCCAGATACAGCACCATTTAGTCATGAGTTCGTATCATTTCGAACAAGGGTCAGAATTTTGACCGATAGTATCGAAAGTGTCATTTTCTTTTCCTGAAGTTTGTAACGCAGATGGACGGTACAGTGCTACGAAGAATTTACGTTCAACGAATCTGGGAAGGAGCTTCAGAATCTGTTCATAATTCCAGTACCGGGACCGGCCTGATGGTTAAGCCAAGAAGAGAAAGAAATTCCGACACCCCTCTTTGGAAAATGTCGAAATATGAAAGTTCAAGATGGAGCTCAAGTTAACGAAATCGAAGTGATTAAAATCGAGATGTGGAACCCGAGCCAAAACTGAGGATACTTGTTGCATATGGACAGACGGAATAAGCAAGAGATTAGATAGGTGCATTCCAACAGTGTCGTCTAGTGAGATGGCGACCTGGATCGAAAAAGGTGAATCGGCATAAGCCCGTGGAAAACGAACAATTGGTTCATATATATGCAGGAAGTTGACAGCTAAGGAAATACTCTCCTTGGTATCCATGAAGTTCAATCCATGAAAACTACGAATGATAGATGTGTTCTCTAAAGATGCCAGGAAATGACAACTTACCTGAACACCTGCAGCAATTAACGGTGATACATTATTCCGATGTCCTATTGCACCGTGGTTAAAGTAATTGATAGCCACTCAAAAGACTTTACCAAAAGTAAGTTAAATGAGGAGTGACGTCCTCGGCAAGAACGTCAAAAAATCCAAAGTAGCTCAACTGATGAAACAGTTCTAAATATCAGTACGTAGGATTGGAAAATCAATGAAACGACTAAGACACGAGATTCTCGAAAGAAGATTACGAAATGTATTTGGCATTTTTGCCAAGAATTCCCATTTTATTCGTAACTGCCCACTGATGGGCGAAAAGCGGAAGAAAGTTTTGAAAAATAATTTCATGAAAAGTAATGCAAAAATGAATCTGGTAACGGAAGTACAGTTTTCATTCTGGAAGAATACACAAGAAATGTGCTTGATGGCAAGGACGGTTTGCGAAGCGAACTGATGGTAACATACACATGATATCGCATATGCAGAGCGATAAGAAGGTGTTGAGTGATTAGAATCCCTACAGACAACCGGAGATTAGTAAAGCGGACGGAACAAAAATGGTATGTACAGGAATCGGAAGTGGGCAACTCTTGTTGCTTACAGAGGATAGTGCTACAGTATGCTCAAATATGTCAGCTAGGTTCTTTCCCCAATAGGGAATTTACGATCGGTGAGTAAAATTTACGATCTCGGGTATGATATTTTATTCACCATAGACGGATTCAAAATCCAGCAAAGAATAGGAAGCGATTTTGATGGAAGCAATAGAACATTTTTACGTTTACCATTAACAAAAAGCCTTTGAACTGTAACTCTCCTTAAAACATACACCTTATTTGTCATCAGATTTGGATTTTTTAAACATTTATAGTCTGACTAGCATAAAGATGCCGTAAATCTAACATTTTGTCGTCTAACATATTCGTACTAATAATTTAATATTTACTTACCTTTATGATCCTTAAACCGCCTTTGGATCATATCGATACCTGGTACAGCTGCGATAAACGTGGGGCAGCTGACGAAATCAATCAAACATTCTAAAATCACAAAAACTCAAAGGTTTAGGTTGGACTTCAGCATATACACACGCTTGTTGGTCACTTGTTTTTAATAGTTACACTACCAAAATTATTATTTTAATTGCCACCACTAATATGCGAACTTCTATTTGTTACTTCTCGAAGTTTGTTCCGTTGGTTCTAAGTTGCACACAAATCGATTAAACCAAACATTTAAACTGAGATATGACGAGCTTCATAACTAAGAAAACTTGAGGAACTTAATTCCAATAGTATTTACACACTTGTTGGGCTTGTTTTAAACAGTTTAAAACGATATTGCATCGTTGTATAACCATCAAAAGAAGAAATTTGTTCCGTTTCCCGGCCGTTCAAAAACCGCGTTGTTTGTTTGCAATCAAAGTGGTTATAGATATCAGGTGGGCTTATCCCTAACGATTTGACAGCTGCGCTGTAGAAAAATGAATTAAAATTTGACGTTTATGGGTTCGATTTTTTGTCAATGTATGTGAGCGAATCCTTCGGAATGTGCTATGTGTGTGAGTGAAAATATATGTATCACAATCGAACCCACAAACTTCTAATTGGTTTTCAATATGTCTACCGCGCCTTCTTCTTCTTCTTCTTCTTCTTCGTCGAGGTACTGCCACGGTACCACCTAGGGATCCAGCTTCCTGGGCCTTCCCTTGTTACTCCGTGGTTATGGACTGATACCACTACCTCTATTTTTTTGTGGACCGGCTACTCAGGCCATATGTCCTCACTTTCTACGATTGGTACAGTTGCTTCTTGTAGTCTGCTGTTTATGGATTGGTGTGTTGTTTATGAATTTCTCTCTGACTTTTCGTGAATGTGATTGTCGTTCTGTTTATGGTGTTGGGTTTAAAGCTCGAGGTTGCTATTTCTGTTCTTGAATCATGGTGTCTCAGAATTTCATTCTGTTTTCTTTGATGAACTTTAATACTTTTATCAGTCCCAGTGAGTCTTTCCTCTGCCAGGTTCTCTTGAACCTTTCTTCGTTAACGAAGTTTAATTTTTCCCGTTCTGATGCATACTTTATGCAGTGGAAGACTTTATGCCTAGCCGTGTCAGGCTCGTTGCATGTATCACAGAGGCCGTTATCCACTAATCTCATTTTATGTAGCCAATAATTACTGTGGTCGTGGCCCGAAATCAGCCTATTCAGTATTTTGATGCCATTAGCTGGCAGTTTTAATCTGTGATGCCACATTTTTTTCCCCATACGGGCTTGGTATTCCGCAAAAGTTTTGCCTTTATGCTGGCACATTTCAGCATACCACGTGTCCGCTTCATCTTTTGCCTTGTTTTGAAATCTCGTTAGAGCATCTTGAAGGAGTATCTTGTTGTTTATGAGGTTGTCGCAGTTGGTACCCTCTTTAGCAAGGCTGTCGGCTATTTCATTCCCTTCAATGCCAACATGGCTGGGGATCCACTGTATGCACACGTTCACTTGTGCTCCATTATTTAGGATTTCTGATACTATTTCATTCGTGTATAATTCCTTCGCGGCGCTTTCGATGATTAGACAAGCCGCTCGGCTGTCGGTATATATAGCCGGTTTGTGTATTCGTTCTTGAACTGCAAATTTGAGTGCTAATTTTATGGCATATAGTTCTGTTGAGCATATGGATACGGGATTTTTCAGTTTGTAGGACTTTTTAAGCAGTACTTCATTGTTACTAACAATGTATAAACCTATCCCGCAGTTATCGTCTATCTTACTTCCGTCTGTGAAGATTTTTGTGGCAGTAGGGGGGTTGGTAGTGGAGTTAATCAAGTCTAGACTTAATTGTCGTGCTATTTTGGGGTTATATTGTTGTTTGTTATTGTTTAGTCCGGGTACTGTAGTACGGATCGTTATGTTGGAACTGCTGTTGATGGAATCATTGAAATGATATGTGGCTATGGATTGTAGGGTGTCCTTGTTGTTTAAGTAATTTTGTTCTGTTGCTGCTAGTTTGACGGACCGACGATGGTTTAATTTCGAAAATAAGGCAATGCTGGGAGCGGAATAAGCTATTGTTTTGGCAATTTGTTTTGATATGAGGTACTTGCCTCTAATGGAGAACGGTCTTTCCGCCGCTATGGCGTGAAGGGTGTTGAGAGGTGTTGTTCCGGTGCATCCTGTAACCCTTCTCAGGGATTGGTTCAGAATCGCATCCACTTTGCGCAGTTTTCCTTTGTTTCCGTTGAGGCTAAATCCTATTCCGTATTCTATTGTGCCTCTTATAATGGCTCGATGAACTTGTATGGCTTTTTCTGGGTCAATGTGGTTGGAATTGTTACAGATTGTTTTAATTGGGTTAAATCGGTTCACCGTTTTAGCAATCTGGTTGTCTAGATGGGTATTAAATTTTAGCCGATTATCTATTGTTATGCCCAGGAACTTGTGCTCTTTGGTTTGCTCTATTATATCGTCATCAACTTTTACCCTTAGTTTGATCTTGTTGTTTGGGAAGGTCATTAATTTAGATTTGGCACTGTTAATTTCTAAGTTTAGCTGGGCAAGTCTTCCCTTTAGCCATACTACTGATCTTTGTAGCGCAAATTCCACCGCTTTTGGAGTTAGCCCAGTCTCCATTATTGCGAAGTCATCCGCATACTGTAGTATTCTAATATTATTGTCATTTAGGTCATGGCAGCTGCTCGTGTAGACGTTAAAGAGTGTGGGTGAAAGAACATCTCCTTGTGGAAGGCCGTTACTAACTATTCGTTTTATAGTTTCCTTCCCCACTGATATTTCTAAACTCCTGTTGTTTAAAAAACTCGCAATCCATGCGATATCTTCTTCGGATATCATACTTTGCCTAAGGGTGCCCAGGAGCTCTTTGGTGAGTACGCTGTTATAAGCGTTTTTAATATCTATAAAAACCACCCCAGTGTACTTTTTCTTTGCGTTGTTGTGTAATATTTTATGAACCAGGAGATTTACAACTGTAATGGTGGATTTGTGTCTTCGGAACCCAAAACTGGTTTCCGGAAGGAGATTGTACTTCTCCAGGTGCTCGGTAATCCTACTCAGTACTGCTGTATTGATTATTTTGGTAAGTGTACACAGCAGGGCTATAGGTCTATAGTTTTCTACACATTTTATATCCTTGCCTATTTTTGCAATTGCCACTATCTTTATCTTTTTTAATTTTTTTGGTACCCTTCCTTCTTGGTACATCTTGTTAAGTTCTTTAATCAAAACAAGGGCAACTTCATCATCTAGTAGCTTCAAAGCTTTGTAGGAAATGCCATCTATACCGGGTGTGGTGTTTTTTTTATTGTTTAGTATGTCTTTCCATTTCTCCAAGTTCAGGATTTCTATATCTGTAATGAAACGTGGAGTGTACAGGCACCTTGATGTTTTAGGACTGCTGAAGTTCAGTTTGAGGAACTTTTTCGCATTGTCCTTATTTTCGGCTATAATATTAGTACTATTATAGTGATGTTGTTTCCCATGGCATTTATTGACTAGGTCCCATAGTTCTTTACTCGTACTGTCCGAGTTTACTTTGTCTAGCCAGGCCTCAAAGTTGGTCCTTTTTTCATTTTTTTTCAGGTACTTGAATTTTGCCAGGTCCTTTTTAAATTGGATGGAGTTTTCTATGGTTCGGTTTCTATTAAAATTCCTCCGGGATATGTTTTTCCTCTCCCAGGCATTTTGCAGCTGTTCATTCCACCAGCTTTTAGGTGTGTACGCGATGGTTTTGGTGTTTTCCTTTACAATGCTTTGAAGTGTATTCTTAATGCTATTAATACTGGTATTTTCCTTACATCTAATATCACGAATTTGCTTGTCAATTCTAGTAGTATTTATCACAGATCTTGTATGCGGTTTGGCAGGTTTTTTAATAAATACTTCAATTATTCTATGTCCACTGTTACCCACGTGTTGATTAGTGACCTTTCGCTCGATGTCTATGACCATGTTCGGTGACACTATGGTGAGGTCAATGGCGGTATTTTGTTTGGTCACATCTGGGCTTATAAATGTATATTCTTTGTTATGCACCATTATCATATCACAGCTGTTTATCTGCTCCAGGGTTATTCTTCCCCTCATATCACAGAGGTGGTTGCCCCACGCTGTGTGATGAGCGTTGAAGTCGCCTGTTAATATGGTTTTTTTATTGTCAGCCGCTTGCAGTATTAATTTAAGGTATTTCGAATAAATATTTTTTGTTGTAGTGGGTTTAACGTAGGTGCTTATGACAGTTACATTCAACCTTTTCAATAAAATGCCGATGGTTTGTATGAATTTGTTTTTTCGGTGTACTTGTACGCCTACTGCCTGGTATTTTTTATGTACAAAGATGCTACTGCCACCGTAGCCATCGTCTCTGTTTTGGTAGAAGTGGTTGTATTGTGGTATTCTTATTTTGCAGGCAGTATGGTCCACTAGCCAGGTTTCTTGTAGGCATACCACATCTGCCTTGTCGCTGCTTAAAATGTGCTTCAATTCATCTATATTGTTTGTCAGACCCTGTATATTTAGTTGTATGATTTTAACGTTATTATTTGCAGCCATTTCAGCTGTTACGTTTTATAGCATTTCTAAAAACCGTTTGGTTGTGGCTGCTTTTTTTTCTTCTTGCGTTAGTTGCTTGTACGGTAGTGTTTCTCCGTTCTCTAAGGTAAATATTTCATTTTCGATATCCACATCGACTTTTTCCCCTGGGCATGGCGAGGGGGCTGTGATTGTGGAGGGAATACTTCCCTCCTCATCCGATGAAATCATCTCAATGCTCTTGTGGGTAGGTGTATTTATACTTTTGATTTGTGTTACTTTGTTTGTTTCTTTTGATAAGTTATTATTTTCTGTATCTTTTGTAGTTGGTTCTGTGTTTGTGTATGTTTGTTCTGTGTTTTTTTGATTATTATTTTCTTGTTTGTCTAGTCTTTCTTGGTTGTTTTCGTTTTCTTTTTGTGGAGTTTGGGTGTTTTGCCCGTTATTATTTGCTGTGATTGTTGCATAATCTAGGGATGTGTATTTTCTCGGAATCACAGGAGCTATAGCTCTGCGCATCCTTCTTGCTTCACGCATCGTCACTCTCTTTTCGGTTTGAATCTTTTTGATCTCACATTCGTCCTTGTAGATAGGACATTCTTTGTCTAGCGTACTATGAGCCTCTCCGCATTCTGCACACTTTACCACGTTCTCACACTTTTCGTGGAATGATTGGCTGCATTTCGCACATTTCTTTTCCTTATAGCATACTTTTTTCGTGTGCCCGATTCGCATACAATTCATGCAGCGAGTGGGTTTCGGAATGTATAATTCAACCCTTTCAGTGAAATAACCAATATCCACTTTTCTGGGTAGGACCGTGCTGTTAAAGGTTAAAATGACCGACCTGGTGTTAATGATTTGCCCCTTGTCATTTTTCCTCTTCATGATTTCGACCTTGGTTACCTTTTGGTCCTTTAACCCGTCTAAAAGTTCTTCCTCACTGAGGAACATGCATGCATCGCATCTAGCAATTCCTCGGGTGTGGTTAAGCGTTTCATGCTCGTACACTTTTACATTAATTGACGCGTTTGGATGGTTAAGGTTCAACTTCAATAGCTTTTTAGCGTCGCTCCTGTTTCTCATCTTCATTAGTATCTTTCCATCTCGTAGCAACGTGGTATGAATAGGTTTGCCGTTGATTGCCAGTTCGACGGCCTTTTGGAATAAGAATGGGTTGTATGTGGCAAGTGATTTACCGATTGTGGTACTCTCCACTACCATAAAGATTTCTTCCGTGTCACGTGTTTCTTCCATTATCATTCGATCCCCTTTCATTTTTCTTCTTCTTTTCCCCATTATTCTGTGATCCTCCCCAAGGATCTCATAGTATGACCCGGGGGAACTGCCCCCCCCAGGGTCCACGACCCCCATCTTAAGTACTTAGCCTATCCGTGTGTCCTTTTTTTTCCTTTGTCCAAAATTCGTGCGTTTGTCTTAGTATCCGTGTGTCCTTGATGTTGTGAGTTTGTGTATAACTGCTGCTTCAAATTAAACCGATTAGCTGTTCACTTGTCAATAGTTCACAGACGAATGTGGTCTACCGCGCCAAAGCTATAAGCCCACCTAGTCTCTTTACCCACTTTGGTTTGCAATGTTTGCAAGGTGCTGTCATGAGCAAGGAATCGATTTGACGTTTTGTCAAATGTCAAAAAACCCAACACCAAATCATGCTTTCATTGTTTACTTTTGCTCGCGGCAATATTGTTGAGCGCAGTTTGGGTGTCTCTTTTCCTAACCGTTTTTAGTTTGTATCAACATGTCCAGCTGGAAGAAAGCAGCAAAATCGAACCAGAAAGTGCACCGGGAGCGTGCCCAGCCCTCTGCTCGCCAGCATCTTGGGCTGCTCGAGAAAAAGAAGGATTACAAGCAACGTGCGCGGGATCACAATGAGAAGGAAGCCACGCTGAAGTTGTTACGGAAGCGAGCACTGAACAAGAATCCCGATGAATTCTATCACCACATGATCAACTCGAAGATACATCGAGGCGAACATCGTGAAATTGAAAAGGGCGACGAGTTTACGAAAGATCAGATCAAACTAATGCAAACGCAGGATCTGAAGTATGTCACAATGAAGCGCACGATGGAGGCAAACAAAATTCGTCGCTTGCAAGGACAGCTGCACATGACCGACGTGGTAAACGAAACACCCAGTAAGCACATTTTCTTCGTGGAGGACGAACAGGAAGCGAACGAGTTTGATCTTGCCAAACGGCTCGACACTCATCCGGATTTAATCGGGCGCCGCTCAAACCGACCCCGTCTAAAGGATTTGGAAAAACTGAAACTGGCCACCGTCAGTGCGGCAAAAATTGAAAGCATCAACCACGAACGTAAACTATCGTACGCAGAGTTGATGCGACGCATAGACCGTGAAAAGGATCTAACGGTTGTACAGAAAACGTTCGAAATTAAGCGTATATTGAAGCAGAAGCGAGCTTTGAAGCCAAAATTGGTTGCTAAGGGCACGCCTCATCAGGCACCACAGTTCAAGTTTAAGTTTGAAAGAAAACGGTGAAATGGAGTTGTCATCAATGGTACTATAATAAAACCGTAAGCTATTTTCCAATCTTTATATAAAACAAAAAAATGCACAAAATAGAATAATTGTTAGAAACCTCATCCCTAATTCAATTAAAAAAAGTATAACTGTAAGGCTACTATCATTATTCAGCTGCTTTCGCGCAGCCCAAACTTGATTATCAAAAGGAAATTGTTAACAGTTGTCCCATTACTAAGAAAAACCCTGTCAGTAAGTAAAACACAATCCTCTGCAAAATCGATCAATCGAAATCAACATCATAATTATGGTTCTCGTACTGGATATTGGTACTAACTGGGGAGCCTTCGTTGACGAGTGCCGCAAGTTCGGACGCATCGTACCCGAGCAGCTCGCGCAAATCGCACACGAATTTATACACGAACCTCTTCCCGTGCACCTTCGAAATCATATCTCCGTCGTAATAGTAGCGCAAAGCGCGGGACAGCTTCTCGTAGTTCATCGTCGGTTTGTTCTTACGTTCGCCCCACAGCTGTGCCACTAGTTCCGGATTGCACAACTTGAACTCCCCGTCGGTACCTGCGTGAATAGAACAGACAAATGGTTTAAAAAAAATCAAGAACGAGAGTTTAAACGGCTATAAGCACATACCCATCCATTGAATAATCGCACGGTGTTCCCGGTCTGTAAGAATTTCCAGTAAAAACTGCCACAGCTGGATCTGTCCGTTATTCCCAGTTCGATTGCCACAGTAGCTAAAGTCATCTGTAAGCGAAAGAAAAGAATTTCCTGTTAGTATCGATTCGTTTTTCTGCAGACGCAAACTATTGTTTACAACCGTTTTTGCTGCCTATATTAACTTTCGGTATTTTCCTGCGAATGGTCATTTCAACGAGCTTTTCGCCTTCGATTGGTTTCTGTAGCGCGGCAACAATCTTGTGACGTCGAAGCAGCTCTAAATGCATCCAGAACAAACCGCCCGGATCGTTCGGCGCTTTCAGCTTGAACTCGTCCGAATCCAACTCGCACAACTCTTTGCCGCTGATGCTCCAGTCCTGTAGCTTAATGCCATTCAGATTAAACGTCCGTACCGCCCATTGGATCCAGTGCTTCACCTGGGCCACCGTCCACTCTAACGGATCGTCCGGAATGTTTAAACGCTGCTGGTCACGTTTAAACGCACTGTCGTAAACCCATGGCAGGGCGGCCAACGGTTCATCGCCGATCTCTCCATCTGATTCATCACAATCATCCATTGAATGGTCCGCGAAACCATGAACTTCTTCCTTGATTGCAGGTATAAGCTTCCCGACCATTTCGTTTGCCTGACGCTCCCTTTCGTTCCGGCGCTCTTTTTCGCGTTCCTTTTCGCGCTCCTCCACACTAACCGAGTCTATGATGGCAGCAACGGCAATGGCCGTTTCGTGTGATTCATTTGTCTGGTTCGTCTTAGAGGATGCATCCGTTCCGTTGAGACTGTCCGCAACAGTGCGCTTGTCTAATTCCGCTTCCGCCGCGGCGATAGCTTCAGCTGCAGCCGCTTCCTCTTCCGCCGCTCGCTTGGCCGCTGCAGCAGCTTCCGCTTCCTTGGCCGCTTGTTCGATTTCGCGCTGGTACGTTTCAAGTACCTCGTCCGTCGGTTTTAATACATCCGCAATGTTTATGCGTCGCTTGTTCGGTTGCACCTGGACGTTGATCTGCACCAGCCCTTCGCCCTGCACACACTGGTCGACCAGGTTCTTGTGTGATTCGAGCATCGTGGAACCTTGCAGCCAGAACTCGTAGTGTCTCAGCGAAAGACCAATCCGCCGTTCGACCAGCCCCCGTAGGGTGGACAGATTTTCGCGCAAATCCATATGCACCACGATCACGTCGTCGTCATCATCGCCCAGAAACAGGTCATTTTCGGTCGGCAGGAAATCTGCACTGGACATCATCAAGCCATCGTCCCCGAGAGGAAGTGGCAAATCCGGCACTTCCAGCTTTATGTTGAGCGGATCCATCGAACGAAGCAACCAACTATACACTAATATAACAACTATACACTTCTGTACTGCAATAAATGTGCTTTCTTTACGAGCCGATTGTTTTCATTTGTGACACCAAACAAAAAAACCTGTTTTGCGTGAACTGTCAGCCGGAACTGCCAAACGTCAAGCGATCATATCAACAAAATGTTGGATCGTTCCGTTTGTTTTGTGTCGTCTTTAGAGAGCTAAGTTTTTGTAAAGTAAACCCTTCGATTAAGCCTTGTCCATTTAGGTATGGTAATCGTGTACTGCTTTGTCGTTATAAAATGTCCACCGGTGTAAAGGCAACCAACGTCGGGGAAGTTCTACCGAACGACGAAGATTTAGGACGGCGAAACTGCCGTTGGAGAGAGCTCGTACAGGTGCGTAAACCGTAACAATGTACCGTGTCGAATATTGATTAATTGTGCATTTCATTTCCTTCGTAGAAATATGAAAATTCAACCCAACACCAGTCGGATCACAGTATGGACATCGACACGGCCATGGTGATGCTCGATCAGGAAATGAGCGACGAAAGCTCGGTCAGTGATGTTATTGAGGCTTCGTCCGAGGAGCAAAGCACCGAAGAGAACCCAGAGGAAATTAAGCGACAGCTCAAAGTGGCGGTTCCATTGCGCAAACAAGCGTGGGAAGCGAATGGATTGAAAGAAATTCTAGACGATAACGAGTTCCGTATGCTAAGCCACGAGAAGGTAGAGAACTGGCTGCGAAATCACATGCACAGCATCACCGGCCACTACAATGTACATTACCAAACGGAGCAGGTTACTACGGTAACGGAAACGCAAATGGATGCGGACGCAGATTCACTCTATTCCGTCGACACGGCACAATACATCCGTTCGAATAAGCAGATTAGCAATAAGCTCAAAGTGACCACCATGATCAAACAGTACTCGGTAACGAGTTCCGTGCGCCGTCTTACCAGCCTAGGGCTCATACACGATGAACAAAAAGCCGATACGGAATTCCCATGTTTGTCTCTCCCACTGCCTCGAACCCTTACCAAATCGGACAGTGCGTGTGATGTTCAGAAGGCATTACCACAGTATACCTACGCGCAAAGGTGGACGATCGCTGCCGATAAACACCAGCGTCAGTCCGTGGAGCCGTCGAAAGAGCCAACAACGGGCCGTCGCAACAGACGCAAAGTGTTCAAAAAAACTAATCCCCGCAAGAAACCAATATCGGTGGCTGACCGTCCTCTCGGTCCTAGTCCAACATCGGCAAAGCCGCGGTACGATCAGGAACAGGTATACGCCAAAGCGTTGGAGCAATGCGCACGGATGAAAAAAACCAAACCAATCGCTCAACGGAAGATGTCCAAACGGTTCGCCAACCGGATGCAAAACACTTCCACCTCGTGCTCATCCGACAGTGACAGTGATGAAGTATTTTTTGCCCCAGTATCATCTCGCGAACGACCACCAACCAGTTCACGTGTAAAGCCTGTTCCTCAAGCATCCAACACAGCCAATGCACGGCCATCAATGGTTGTGACACCTCAAGAAACTCTTACCCCAAGCAAAACGTCTCCAACGGAACGAGAGATTGTCGAACCGTTCGAGTCGATCACGCTTACCGCTTCCAAACGACAGCGAGCTCTACCGGCGGGTCCGGTTCCTGCAGCGCCCTGTCCCTCGGAACCGGCGAAGAAACGCGTCGGCATACAATCTGACGGTTGCTACCACGAGGAAGGGTTGGTAATTTATCGACCAAAATCAATTCTGCCAGATATTCCCGCCACCGAGCGGATTAATCTGCGCATGGAACATCTCACGCTGACGGGCGTCACAAAGAAGCGCCATTTGGAGAAGTTTCAGGATTTCAACTATCGCGTCCATCCGAACTCTACCGTTTGCTTCTATCCGAGCGATTCGTCCGACAGTGCCGAGGAGCAAAATAACACGCAGGAACAAAGTGATAACTCGTACGACGATGACGATCCCATACTCACATTCCGTCCGCGCAATACCAAGCGGTTGAATGTGGTAGAGATTCCCCAACGTCGGCCTATTGCTTGATGTACATTGAGAGCGGACTTGCTCAAGTTACATTACCAACTACATTTGCTACGCAACCTTGAACAAGACTTAAGCTGCTGAATCTCTATAATCCACTTAAATCCATCGATACTTAGCGGCATTTGATTTTTTTTATGTTCAGACAAACTCGAAAATAGTTGAGACAAATCAGCGTGTGTAATTGTAATTTAAAATAAATAAAAACTTTTTATATTACTTGTTTTCTATTTATATGTATGTATATATTGTGAATCTTTCGGACTTCTTCATGTGAATAATTGTCAAAAACGAACGTAAAACTAATTAAAGTCTCTTAACTGTATTCGAAGGAAAAAACTAAAAAAATATCTGGACCGGCCTGGCCAAAAATTTTTGGAACGATAATAGAGCACCAGTTACAAAGAAAAGCTCAATTTACAATCAAGCTGTACGAGGACGAAGACCTCGCATCTAACAACCAGAGCTACTAATTTCGGCGGTATTTTTGAACCGAGCTTTTGAAGATAGAGAATGAAGCACGAGTAAAACTTTTTAGTAGGAGAAGACGTCCTAACGAGGCCGTTTGCTGCATAAATTGAAACTCGATCTGTCGGAGATCGCAAGCCACTACGAGTGGAGTGAAGAATTGCCTTTATGGAATGTCCTAGAAACGGACTAATGTTCTGATTGTATCAGCACCACGTGTTAAACTAGGATCGGATCAAAAACAAAAAAAAAGGAGGAAAAGTGGTGGTGTGATGTTGATACCCAAGGACCCAGTTCACGTATTACCCGTGTCCGATTTAAAGAACTTCGAAAACAATAGATCACCGAGCCGTTATATCACTCGAGTAAATCCAGCAAAATTACCGACCATATCGGCATGTCACCATGATTGATTGAAAAAGATACCCAAAAAACATTGATATAAACCTATCGTAGCTTTGTTGTCAGAGCGTTTTAAAAAAAACACAGTAGAAAGTAGAAAACCTTTAGAAAGATTACAATCACGGTGCCTCTTCGTACAGTTGCGCCATTAAAATGTGCGCCCTAATGTTAACACTACACACTAAAATCCTCCTGCCGTTGTCCCCTAATCACCTGCTTTGTTTGCCGTGTACATATATTTATAACTTCAGGTTCAATCTACTTCCAGCTTCCGGAAACTGCCGGCCAACCCGTACGTGGAATTATCGCTTGCTCCGGTGCACCCATTCAGCGGCTGCTTTAGTGCACCGACCGAACCTTCCTTTGCTGCGTCCGAGTACATGTTCAGATTGACCGCCATCTCATCGTCCGCCAGCAGGCGGGTACGGTACGCTTCGAGTTCCTGCTTCCACAACCGAATCATCTCCGCCATCGGCATCTCCCCGCCGTACTCCTTTGGCAGCAGGCGTTTCTCCAACTCGATGTCCTTAATGTCCGTGTACAGCCGGATACGGTCGCGCAGTTTCTGCGAAATCAACGACATGCCAAAGTCGACCGCCATCTTCATTGCCGGATTAATGTTGCATCCGTACATTTCCCGATGCCGCATCGGCAGGATCTTTTCGCCATTTTTCGCAATCCTAACCGCTTCCTTGATTGTGAACAGCGTTAGATAGGGCAATCCAATACCGGTACCAACGCCAGCATGGATGAAGCCCCGTATCTGATTCTCCTCATCGGCCATTAGCGTTTCGTAACAGATGCCGTGAAGCTTCAGCATGTCTGCATTGGTGTACTCGCGCAAATCAAACACACCCGGACGGTAGAAGATCACACGGCGACCTTCACGATCGCGCTCGGGCAGTGCAAACATGTATCTGTAACGATTCGAACAAGAAGCTGCCATTCACGGTACTTCCATCCCTTCAGCAACATCCTTACCCATCATCAATTAGCTTCGCCATTTTGGGCAGCCGGCAGTCGAGCTTTTTAAACGCACCCTCGAACGCATTCTTCAGCAGCACGTACCGTTCGATGTTTTCCTGTACGACCGGAATTTGGAACTTTTTGGCGCGCAGAAACTTTAGGAAAAAGTTTGCATCTGTTGAAGGCAAACGGCGACATTAGCACACACGGCACTGAAACTTGTAATATAAGCGCGCCCCCCAAGCAACCTACCCATCCGGATCTTAACGATGCGAGGATTCTTTTCCGCCCATTCGCGCAACATCTGCAGCGCATGGTCCCGTGTGGCTTGCGTTTCACGTAGCTCCTCCTTGGCGATCAGTAGCAACTCGTCCGAAAGTTTGAAGCGATACTCGTCCGCCTTCGTGATGGCTTTCGTGTTCTTCATTCTGTGTGTGCTGTAAAGTGGGGGAGAATAATGCATTGTAATTAGTAAAATGATGTTTGAACAATATTCCAAACAAATGTTGATAACATTTAAAAGTTGCTTTAACCTATTTTAACACACCAAACACTTCAGTTCGTAACCACAAGCGCTTTGATTATGAAATGCGTCCGTTTCAGGTCAGTAGCTTACAAAACAATAGGAAGCTGCTGGCATTAAGCAGAAAGCCAATTTTAACATGACGCTTTTTGGACGTTAGAAAACAAGATCTACTTTCGATAGTATTTCTTTTTTTTTTTTGGGGTTTGCCTGTGGGCGACCTATTAGCCCGCGTATTAGCTGACACCGTTGTATAATCGTTGTTCATCGTGTCTTTTGTGCCGGTGTTTGTGATTAAAAGAAGGAACTGGCGAAAATAAGACACGATCCAAGCTAGTGCAGATACCTTTACCACAAACTTTTTCTTCTATATTCATCAACTTAATTGTTCGTTTTAGTTTGTCTACTAACTATAGATTTTATATGTATTCAAACTTGTCTATTACACATTCCCAAGAGGAAAACTATTTTTCTATTTATATTTTAAACACAATAACATTACTCTGTACGCACATTTCGACCCAATCCATCTCGCCCGACTTAAACGAACCGACTAATCTGCACGATCATGCTGGCGATCATGATCAGACAGATGAATTCCACCTCCCGATTTTAGCTTCTCTTCAGCCAATGCTGAAGCCAGTTCAATGTCACCGGGAGACTAGTTTCGCTTGGCTCAAACCCCCCCCACCCCCACTAGTGCCCAAACGAACTTATACAATCTGGAACCCTTCCAGTTTTCTAGACGCTATGCTCCCGATATTCAAAAGCGAATGCGAATGTACGAAGCAGCAACGAAGCGTGACGATCACACGTGTCTTCATAGTAAAGGACTTCAGCTTAAAACAGGTTTAACATAGCGACGATAAGAGCTACGGCCATCGTTGATCCATGGGTAGCATTAAAAGGATCCTCCAAAAGCAATTTGCTGTAGTACACGGTCACGATCACTACGGCAGTGTTTTGTATCCTTCTGGCTATCCGGTGTACCAAATTTAGGTCACTCAGGCCCGATTCTGCGATCGTGTGTCATGATTTGCCATCCTGCCCTACTCCGTGCATTATTCTCTCCCACAATAAAACCGATCGAGGCGAATGCTCGATTACGTAAACCCACTAGGGTGTGTGTGTGTGTGCGAGTCACAAATCAATCTGTGGCAGTTCGGTTCGGTTCGCGATCAGCATATGATTCGATGATATGCCACTTATTGTCTCTTTTCCTATTTGCAAACACTTGCAAACAAACTTACTTTGCTCGCTGATCGATCGGTTTTAACTCCACGTTTGGCGTACAGTGGTGGCTTTGTAGCAAGCCAAAGTGGTGTGGCGATGCACTTTTGCAACGCGTCCGTCTCTGGTATCTGACGGCCAGAAGAACTCTACACCACGGTGACCACGTGCATACAGTGCAACGGCAGGTTGCTTAACAGCTGAACACAAACAAAAGCTGCACTTGAAATTGCAAAACCCGAGTCGAACAGATTTGATCTGGGGTTTTAGTGGTTGCTAAACTGTGGCCCGGACAAAGAAACCACAGGCACAAGCTGCTTGCAGGAGCATTCAAAGTTAGTGTGTGCCGGGGGGTATCATACTTTCAATAATTTCAATTATAAACCAAAATCCCTAGAAGGCTTGCGACAGTACGATTGAAACAACAAAAATCATATTAAAATTGGCCTCGGTTTGGTTGCGGTGCATTTTATCTTCTGCATGACTAGTTTTACGATAAGTTTCACATTTTCCTATCTTTTCTTTGAATACTTTTTTGACGATTTTATTTGCTTCTATAGCCATTATCGTTCTTAACCTGCCCGGTTGATTATTAATGACTTATTAATTACTTCAATTAATCATAGCCAGTTCTGTGCAAAAGGAGGCCCAAACACACGGTAGCTAGTTGATCAATTTTAAGGACATCAAAGCGTTCAAAATAGAGCGAGAGCGCTGCGCGTGACATTTCGCGTCTATAGGAAACAAAAGACTTCAACGGCATTACAGAAAAGGAACGCTCGATCACACTTTAACATTTTGTAGTAGATGCCATCTTATCAATCGAAACCAGTTAACCGCTACAAAGCAGATAATGGCCCAAAAGCCTATCAAACAAAAAAGATTATAAAACGCAATACATTGTTTCACTTCCGGGGGGGGCGGGAGTGAATGAAATTTGTCGACTATAAATTTGTAAAGGTAAAACTACGTGACCCCGCAATCCCAAGGATCGCCCGTTTTCATCGATGTTTGATGTATACGACGTTGTATAGCTGCGTCAAATTATCAAACAGAGAAAAAAATGTCATTCAACAAATCCGATCCGTTTTTTATTCTTCAAACATATTTCTACCCCCAAAAACTGATGCGCAGGTTTCGGTAACATGTTTCACGAACCGGTTCTAAGGCGATTCTTTGTTACCATCCTTGAGCGGTTAAGCTGTTGTAGCATTTGGAACTCGTGTTACGAAAAGATAAAAGTAAAGTTCCGGAATCTCAAAGTTTATGAATAATCAATATGGATATTTTATTTCAAGTTGTTAAAAAATGCCACAATAATTCAGAGCTGTGGCCATAAATGGTTGGAATGGAAACGCTTCGCAAAAATTGCTTTTTTTTAAACCTAATATAGAAACCATCACTTTCTCTCGTTAGTAATGCATGTACCTACGTTAAGTTGCTTTTACGTGAAGAAACATAATCCAAGATTTTGTTTTTTTTTTGGTTAAAAAGGATGCACAAAACATCTCCAATGTGTCATGCCAGAAACCATATACCAAACTCGCATTCTGAGACTGCTTTGACCCTTAAAGCCAACACGGCCTGGGGCGGGTGCGGATGAGCAACACGATCAAGCTGATTAATTTATAGCTGCCATCCCCTCCGGTCAAGCGATCAAGCCTTGCTCCGGGTACATCAGCATGTGCACTTGGTACGAGAGGTGACACAGTCCCACTGCCACTCGTTTCCCGTTGAAGCAATATTGCCCAATATGGCACAATGCAGTTTTCATCCCGCAACCAACCTTAACAACAACAACAACAGCAACAAAAAACCTGATCGACCAGATGCAACCGGATGGTTTCTTTGTGTGTCTCTTTCACCTTCTTTCCCCGCGAGGATTCGCACTTTTGCACTCGTTTCAAGGTTGCTGCTTTCCAGCCACGTCCAAAGGGCAAATAACCGTTGTTGGTTGGTGCAAAACTTGCGCAATCCCTACTCCGCGCCCTCCAGATGCTGAGTGCAACAAAAAAAAAACGCTGGCATGAAAGCGCAAGTATTGCATGGCCTGCATTTTGCGATGCACTTGACGAGTGTACCGCCACCAACCGGTCCTAAAACGCCTACCAAGGGGCAGGGGGGCCAGCATCCCAACAGCCCCAACAATGCCCTGTGTACGGAATCAACAGGTTAGGAATTACCCTTCAGCGCAGGCTGTAATCAACGCCACCCGACATGCATTAGAATGAAATGTGTTCCGGGGGGCCAAGAGAAACCAGTCCTTGGCGTATGTAGCAGTACGTGCCAGTGCTACGTGAGGGACAAACAAATGCTACTAATCTCTAATGGTGATAGCGCTAGAAGCCTTCCGTAAAAGTGGGTAGGGATGCTGGTCTTTTGTAAACCATCATAACCGCAAGTTGATCATACTCTGTCGCTCATGATAGATTGATCGCGCAAAAAAAAAGGTGAACATAGGCTTCTTTTTGTTCTCTACACCATCATGCACACGATTATTGGCCCAGGTCTATGTAGAATAGGATAAAAAACGGCTAATTGCTGCTGAATGAAGCTTTTTCCTGGGTAATCAACCACCAAGAAGTGGTTAAGAGATGGAAATAGAAAAGCAACTTCTTCATACTGTGCAATCAGTACCCTCAGTACTGCCTTGCAAGCGATTTTTATCTAACAGCTCTATTTTTAAAAATATCATCTTCTGCTCCGCTTTCTTCACCACGAAATATCAATTCTAAAAGTGGATTTAATTTACAAAATTTAAATGTTAAGATCAAGACCCACCCGAACCGCCTCCGCGGTAGCAAGGACTGACTATCCGGTTACGTGGTAAAAATAGGTCTAGTATGCCCGGCAATGGTCGGCATGACCTTCGAGATCGTTAAGCCAAAAAGAAGAAGATGTTAAAATATGGTTTAAGATAAATTATAAGTTTGTTATAAGTTTGTTGTAATCGGTTTGAATTATGAACAAAAAAAACTAAGGAACGTAATCATAGCTCATAAAGATCCATCTTAATGCTTCATACAAGAAATACCGGCGATCCTTGGCGAGATGGAAGCGAAATGAGACACGTGTTTGAATAATAGTTATTATCTTTGAGCAACACCCCTACGCTCCGATGCCGTATACCTTTCTGGGAAGTTCAAGAACTGTGACCACAAGCAGTATACGATGTGCGATTAAAGTACTTCCCGCTTGGCCCGCACCCTCAACGTACATACAATTATTATTAACGTTAGTTGCTAGATAAACTTACCGCCTGTTGTCTTAACCTTCAGCGACTGTCCAAGAGAGGATACGGCGAATGCTATTGGGAAGAATTGTGTGACGTCGTATTATTTATTCACCATACAATATTCGCAGCAGAACGAGATGCTGTTAGTTAGCAACAAAAACTGAACCAAAACGCGGCTTTTTAAGAAGCTAAGCTTTCAACTCATCTACGCCCGTTTAAGTCACCGGTCACACTCACGAAAAGGGTTGGGCTGGTGTGATGGGGAATTATGCACACTATTATGACGCCCGTTCACTACCGTATCCGCTGTACAGGAACAAGTTCTTCTCTCTGTCACGAGCAGCTGCGACGACGATCAGACGATCACTTCTGCCCGGTTTGTCGGTTAAACAGCGAATGAGCGATTCCGTGCGATCACACCGGTTTCGCGCGACAAATGACGACTGCCGAGCAGTTTGCTGGTGGCTTGTGGTGTATTGAGGTACAACAAAAACACACACACACACACTTGAGCTATGCGAGAAACACAAACAGCGGGAACCATCACCCGGTAGTTTACGTTCTGCGCGCGAGTTTGCTGAGCTAGCCATTGTTTCATGCTTCGTGACGCAAGGTTTTCCGATGAGGTATTTACTTATCACACTGTCCGAAATGTGCTTTTCTAATCACATTTTTCGTTAGTAAACGGTTACCTTCTGCTTTACAGCCGCTCGGCACATTTGTAGGAGAAAGTTGAACATATCACTAAATTTGAGCAAAAAAAAACTAAAACTAAGGACTATTTTTTTCTTCTTCATGTAGGAGCGAATGGTCCAATTGTTTTGGTAAGCACATTGTTTTCAAGATTTTTTACATGAAATGTACGACGATAGTTCTTCATCATTTAAATAAAACTCCTTCAATTGTATTGCCATCAAGCCACGGAAATTTTATTACTCACCACTAATTTTCAAAATAGTTGGTCGAATAACGAAATTGCATATAATTGGCCGTTTAAAATAAATCAAACCAAGACCCCTGATGAATCTTGCAATAATTCTCTCGTTCTTTCGCTCTCTCTGTCTCTATCTATCTCTCTTTCTCCGGCCCGAAAGGGATTTTGTACCGGTCCTGCCGTGTTAAACCTGCGTCACCATCATCCACACTGCCGTTATAATTTATTGCAATAAACAAAATAAAAAACAAATTAATTTAGTAACGCACGATTCAAACTCATTTGCATCGTGCTAATTTTGCGCTAAAAATGCGAAACGCACGTGCTCTGATCGTTCTGGCAACACTGCCCCGACTAATGTCAAACAACGAAGAACATTTGCAAAAACAACACAAACTTTGACAGCCACAGCGTTTGGCCTGTTTACGAAAACGTGCTACAAGTCCGGTCGCATCATGTATTCTGCTGCGGGGAGAAAAAGCAAGCAGGGTGATTTTTCCATCAAAATAGGTAATCTGGAAGGACACAACGGTTCGCGATCTGTCGCTACAAATGTTAAAATTTAAATTTTAGAAGCAACTTGGGAACCTGATGTTTGCGTTCCGCCAGTCGTAGACGAGGACGATGGAGATGGCGATCTGGAGCATAACGTAGGAGAAAAGTCCAGCCAATCGAAAGATATTCTAGCGGAACTATGTAAGCAGCGGGCTATACCCAGTAGTTTGGAATTACAACTACAAGAGTACTTTCGGCAACATCCACACATCCAACCACTTCCGCCATCGCAATCGAATGCCGTCGACATTGATCTGGCCGACACGGATGAAGAAACTTGGATCATACAGTGTCCCAGCACCATCGACGTTAAAGCTGAACTCTTGAATAAGAAAATTAACCTTGCAGCACCCCATTCAATGATCAAACACTGTTCCGTACCACTCGAAGCTCACGTCCAGATCAATACTGAGGAACGGGTGATTGGGTTGCAGTCAGGATCGCGCGTAAAATCATTCGTGCCTGCCGGATTTGTGCGCATTAACCAAGCGCTAACTGCACTGGAGGTACCGGTACCATCAAACACGAGCAATGCTAACCACATTACTGTACCATATCCGGAGGAAATACGCGTACGCCATCCTCTGCTCGGGTACGATTTTAACGAACATATGAGGTTACCAAAGCGCGTGCGGAAGCAGCTATCGTTTGCTCAGCAAAAAGCTGCATTAATGTATCAAAACGCTGGCAAGACTAAGACATCAAAGAAGAAATCCAATACTGCTGCAGAATCAACATCGGATGATCAGCAAACCGTGTCAACTAAAACGAGAAAACGAAAACAGCCGTCCGACGAGGACGATGTGATTCCGCGAACAGTTAAGCAGGAACCACTGTCACCGAAGCAGAAGAAAAGTAAAAGTACTGACGAAGTACAAACAGTAAACATTAAAAAGGAAGTAACGATGGAGGATGATATTTCCTGGCTGCTTAACATCTAGCACGCATATACATCCAATAAATGTAATATTCATACAAGCCTTTATGAAAAGAATGTCTTTCATTCACAACCTGTGTGGAATCGAAATAATACATCTTGCATTTCCTAGCTTACTGCGGAGAACTTTAGTTTTATTTCCCGACGCATTTGTCGCGGGCACCCGTGTTAGATTGTGCTTCGTTCTGGTTTGAATTCCTTGGAATGCTGACAAAAACGGTACCGTACGGTATGTTGGTGCATTGTAACGAGAGGAAACATTAACGCATTCTTCTATTTCCCACACCATAGTCGCGTGCGATCCTACGCTTACTTTGATTAATATGTATGTATATGTTTTGATTACGACAGTCGTTTCTTTTCCGTCCTATCGGTAGGCAACTCACGAGAACGAACGTGAGGTTCTAGCATTAAACAACGTTCTAAACGCGCAATATCGGTCGAATGTATGTTATGTGTGCGTTGCAAAATCAAAGCAAAATTCGCTCCAATCGTGGCCGAGCGTACCGGAACACACCATAAGCAGCAAGCCCAAGCAAACCATACTTAACGGTGTACTTCACCATGCGATGGCCAAAGCTGGCTGGAGGAATTGTAACGATCGATCCGATTTGGCTTGTATCGACTTTCCCCCAGTGCTTAGAGATACCGGCCGCATGCCCAATTCCTACTACACCAACCACCCGGACCGGTTCGGAACGGCCATCCACAGGGTTAATATGTGGCAATGCCGCCATCTGCAGCGAATGGCACAGGTAGAGATCCCGCTCGTCGATGAACACGCGCCCGAAAGCTGGAAACTCGTCGGCCATTTCAAGCATTATCTCTTCCAACAAATCCTTCCGCTTGCATTGTTCCACCTCCTCGATGCTGATGTCATCGTCTATGAACAGCAGCTTCGGTATCAGTTTGATCGTTTGCCACAGGGAAAGTCCACGCAGAGCCCGGTGCAGTGTTACATTGATTTGCCGATCGCCGAGCTGTATTACGCAGTTCGGAATCTGTTGCGCTTCTTTGACCGCGCACCGGAACTCACCACCCGGTGCCATGCCGAGCTTTTTCGTGAACTTTGCGTTCATGCTTAGAAGCAGTATATAGAACAGTCCATTGATCGATCCATTTGTTCGAATGATGGCACGCATTTTGGCCAGGTTCATCTCCTTCGCTTCCTCTAGAAGCGTTTTCTCGTCATACTTTAGAATATGCACACGCGATGTGCACAGTTCCAGCATAACTACCTGTGGGCGCACGTTCCTCATCACTAGCGAAACGTCCCGCTGTGAACTTTCACTGAAGTGAGCCGTCCCAACCAGATACACCTTCGTACCGTCCGGCTTAGTTAGCAGCGTCACCGTTTCCGGCAGATTTCGATCAAACTCTTCGAGCGTTGCATAGAGCGGAATGGCCGAATCGCTACCACTTTCGGCTGGCAGCTGGGACACATTGGCCGTAGTGTCATGCGAATCCTTCTCACCCTGGGTCGTGTTGGTGGACGTGTCGGACTGCGACATATTAACACTGACATCGGGAGCGCGAGGCGTGCTGGCCGTCAACAGCTCGCCGTCCTCCTCCGATGAACTCACGAACGAAAGTGTCACGTTGTTGATCGTATCAGACAACTCGCCGGCAGCGCTCAGATCTAAGCTGAGCGTGCTGGCCGTGCTGTTGAGAGCGCTCGCATCGCCTATCGTGTCACCTGCCTGGTCAAAGTTGTTGTTCCGCAAACTGTCCAGAAGCTGCTGAGTGGAATCCTTTGCATTTTTCTTCTGTTTCGCACGGAGCGTTTCGTTCCAATCGCCAGTAAGGTTCACATTCTCAATATCTACGAAGAACAAACCAACCAAGCAAAGAAAAAATAAGCCGAATGTAAGCTAAGCAAGTGCTACGACCTACATACCACTGTTGCTCAAATCGGAATTGTTCATCGCATCTGAACCGAGGGTGGAATTCAACGTTTGATCTAGCGCGCTGTTGTATTCCGAAGACGAACTAATCGGGGAAGACATTTCGACCTTTTCGAGGTATCACGGAGGCCAAAACAGGCACAAGCACCACGTAACCACTTTTCCACACCGTATCGTTATGCGTTGTTGCACGCTAGACAAGGTCGTTGCACGTACGTAGATATCTTCCAAATAGAGCCACGCACCTAGACGCGTTGTTATTATTCACCTGGAATTTTGTTACTGAACGTCAGTGACAAATGACAAACGAACGGTGGTTGCTTGATAAGGCAAACGTAAACATCAGCTAAAGTTGAATCAGCTTCGTGTGCGGAAATCAATTCCGCAGCGAATCCTTCCGCCGTTCAACTGATAACGTTCTAGCTGTAAACACGGTCAAGAACTTGCATTTGATCAGATATTTAGAAGATTTTGTACTTTGGCTCGTACAGACTGGTGAACTGGTGAATTTGTTTGTATAATTCGCTGTCATTGAATCCATTTATAGTTTGTCGTTCAAAACTCAGAAGCTGGTGCTCTTACGATACCAAGGTTCTTATAGCTTCGTTTTCGAATGTCGGATATTAACCGTTGTGTCAATGGCCAAATTTACACCTTCAACTCTACGACCGGCATTCCTGGGTATCCCATACATTTTGTATGGGGAATGAAACATTTTAATGATAAAACTTTAATAATTTTCTAGCAGTGTTTTTTGGATGAAATTTGTAGAGCAAGTCAATACATCATTATTCTATACCACCGTATAATTAGTAGAATTTTAAAAATTCATTTTATATTTTTTATTCAATTTTCAACTAATGATTACTCACTCACTTAAAGAACTTCAACACTCGTAAGCTCACTCGGGCAGATCGATGACGATCACTTTTCCATCCATTCCATTCGTTATCTCTCGAATATAACGTCTGACGAGTGCCCGTAATCCATCGTCCTGCCATATCTACAAACAGCAATAGAATGTGATTTCCATTTTCGGTTGGTTTCTGCTCCCACCTACAAAACATGATGGTCACAGGTTATTAAAATATAACAAAGAATATATAATATTAATTACTAATATACTTTTCTCAACAATGTTCTCAAAATACCACTATGAAATAATTGCAAGTTATATTTTCTTTTTATCATGTAGGGAAAAAGAGTTTGTTATGCACCTTCGAACAAATTTGACGATCGACGGTTCATCCCGAGCTTTACAACAGATGCCAGAAAGAATTACTGATCCTTTGTGTGTTTTCTCTCTCATCTCACAAAGTGTTTCGCTTTCTACTACCGTGTTCAAATGTTTGCGAATTGAACCGACTCCAAACTTTACCTTGGTACATTATTTTTATTCCTTTTCTATTCTGTTCACCGCAGTAGGAACAGATAATCACGTGCGCATATCTTTCTGCTAAATGTGATTCGCATTAGCTCTAAAACCTATACCGAGTTTGTTTAAATCTGTCCACAAAATTTACTCATCCTCTAACACAAAAATCGCCTAGTTGGCTATCCTATACAGTAGAAAAAAAACCTTTTTCTAAGGGATCGGTACTGCATTTAATATTAAATTATTTTTGTCAACGTATTAAAATCTCTTTCTTTTACTGCTCCATTTATGTTTGTTTTCTATTTACTCCTTTGCCCTTACATCTCAATATGAGGGACATTGTTTCGAAATTTGTGTAGTAAAACGTCATTAAAGTAAAAATCGAACGGATTTACCACTTGGCATGGTAAAGTCATCAGGTGTAATTCAAATTTAATTGGCTTTTAATCTTTCAAGAGCTTCCTTTAATCCTTTTTCCTGTTTCTGTTGGTTCGCTTTATTGCATTGCTTTTTTGTAGAAGCAAATGAGCGCTTGAAGAAAAAAAAAAACAACTCCACAGTTAAGTATTGTTTCGATGTGCTACCTATATACGGACAACAGTCAAGTTAGTAACTAAGTTTGATTTTAAAGCATATATTATCCAACGGCGCAAGATACATGATTAGCTTACGGATCGAACAGAAACGGACACAAAACCAATAAACGAAACTATTAAAACACATTATGTTCGCTTCTTCCTCTAGTACATTCGGCATTTCGCATTCGGCACACATTCTTATTACACGCTTCTCTCTACTTGTATTCTCTTATCTTCTCGTTTTGCTACTCAGTCTTTGTTCGGCATGGTAATTCAAGTACTGGAAATAAAAACAGGACAAAAATATCGATAAATGAACCACATTCGCTGTGTGGGTAGGTTCTGCAAGTTTGCTAACTTAACTACAGGTGAGCACTTCGTTTGAAATAGCCCCAAAGTGCGTGAATGAAGGTGAAAGAGAAAGCACCGCAATCAAGCCGCCAACTACAGTATTTTGACCTGCCTGGTAATATGTCTTTTCCTTTTGTTTTCGCATAAAGTGGACGTTGAATTAATGTTTCTATTTTGTGAATCTTTCATCCTATTCCGAAAGTGTGTGAGACAAACATTACAAGACAGTTTCCCACAATTCAAATTTTAAAAGCGAAAGTACATGAATCATTGTAATGCTCCCTTATTCCGATTGCCAGCAGGTGGGCGAATACGGGAGGAGGATCAAGATCAGATGCTGTTTGTTCATCCTGAATTCATCCCATCAAAATAGACAGAGATGTACAAAAAAAAAATCAACAATCCTTCCTGGCTGTGGCTTTGTTTCACACATGCACGTTCCATGCAATGTTACATCTGTAATTGGTGTTTCAAAGCTGTTTTCTACGTCACAAAAAAGGTTTAAATGATGACGACCTTCACCCGATAATGGTGAATTGGATTGCTCGGTCCAAAGAGGAAGGTCAGCTTGCACGTTTAGTTACGCTAGTTACACGTTAATTACGCAATCTGCGAGCGCAGCGTTTATTTGTTTCTTTACACTCTACATCCCATTGTTTTACCTTATCAATCTATCTTTTCGACAATATGCGGTGTCTTCTCTCACTCACTTATTTCTCCAGCAATCTTTCATGTACACATTCGCCCTCTTAACGAAGGATAGGTCATATATAGCTCGGCTTTCTATAGTGTTTCTTTCATTCGTCGACCATTCACTTCGTCACCGTTAGATAGTGTTCTACTGTGCAAAGGTGTGTTATGTGTGTGTATGTATTTCGAGACATTAACCCAATTGTATGTATTACGTACGTTCATGTTCGTCACTAGTTGTAATAATATTGTGTTTCATATTTTGTTACCGCTTTGTCTCTTCTATCATCCTTGCGCATGAGTATGCTATTACAATTTTAGACCACATCGTTCCATGTCCTTCCTTTGTTTTCAGTCCTCTCTCCCAACTACTTGATCTAAACACATCTACTAGAAAAAGTAAATGGATGAGGACCTGAGGGGGGCAGGGCTCAATAGGTCCATTTTAATTCATTCTTCTCTTTCATTCTCTCACACACTTTCTATTTCCCATTCTCTCTCTTTCTCTTTTACAGTTCTTTCTTACGCCTTTTAAACATTTTTTTTACTTCTAAGATCGTTCATCTAATTTAGATCATTAATGTTATCAACTAAAATTCAGGGCATCGTCGTAGTGCCCCCTTCTCCGTACATCATCAATTACACAAACCATTCATTCATTCCCTTCGTGACCGGGTTTCTTTTAGCGCCATCATTTTTTTTCGTTCTAACTAATGCTTACTCTTCTGTCGTGGCTTCTATTCGCTTTGCTACTATGCTTATGTGTATGATCCCTTCCATTACGTTTGTTGCGTGTGTGTGTGTGTTTTTTTGTTTGTTTGTTTGTTTTGTTTGTTTGCTTGTTTGAAGTCGCTAATTTGTAGCTGTCAGTATCCTTAGTCTTTTTAGGTTTTAAAAACTAAACCTACTACTCAAAGATGCAGCTTTTACTCACGGTGCAATGGAAAGAAAATCGACGATCAGTCACTATATTATCCAACCAGTGGGGTGATTATTTTCTGTTTGTACAATACAACTGATTCTTTCAAAACTTGCAGAGCTACACAGCTGATATCTGCTAGCCCCCACAAACTTTGGATCACATGCGAAAGGATTCTAAGGATCCAAAAGAGCTGGTTTTGCTTCCCTGTTAACAGCATTCATCATTGCCATCGTTTTGTGATTTTCTTCTCTTGTTTGTTTGTTTGTTTGTGTTTGCTTGTGTTGCATTAGCATATTAATTGAGCAGTGCTTCCATGGTGTAGGGATGTGGTGGTTGTTGCTGAGATTGGTTCTGTTGTCGATGTAGCAGGTGACTGTGTTGATGATAGCTGTTGTGGTGTGTTATCGGTGGCGCCAGTTGCGTAGGATGTTGCTGCTGGTGCTGCTGGTATTGTTGCTGGAGCAGCAACTGTTGTTGTTGCTGCTGCTGTTGCTGGTGTAACTGATGTTGCTGTAAGTGTGAGTTATTGTAGTGTCGCATGTTATGTTGTTGCTGTTGCTGTTGCTGCTGCTGCTGTTGATGATGAATACCTTGCTGCGTGTTGTGGTGATGAGATAGATGAAGATGGGAATGGTATTGCTGATGCTGATGTCTATGCGAATTCGTCAAATTGGATTGTTGCTGGCGGTGGTGCTGTTGCTGATGATGTTGATGGTGGTGCTGCTGTTGGGAAAAGTGCATGTTCTTCGGCGGTTCGGGTCAGTCTAGGATTACAACCTGTAGATCACTTTTATTGCTGTCGGTAGCGACCGCACCACTACCACCTCCGCTACTGCTGCTGTTGTTGACGACACTGCTGTTACTACCGCTGTTGTTGTTATTACTGCTGCTATTCGTCAAAGCAGTCGCCCCGGAAGACACTATCGATGCTCCGGTAGATCCACCACCAGACAGCGAAGTTACTCCACCGACTGGTGATATAACAGGACCGCCTCCACCACCGCCTAACGTTCCGCTAAGGGCAAGTGTCGAGGCTGCTGATAGTGGATGAACACCAGCTAAAGCTGCCGCCGCAGCAGCCACAGCCGCTGAATTGAGATTAAGATTTAGGTTAGCCGAAGTGGGATGCTGCACCGCATTGGCCGCTAGTTGTGCTGCATGTCCCAACTGGGCTGTAAGCTGTGCTGGTAGACTAGGTGTCGTAGATGCCACTGGCAAAAGGGCGGCCACGATCGCCGAGTACTTAGGATGCAAATTTCGCCAAGGTTTCCGCGCAGCTCGGCGTAACTCTACTATAGGAATTTCTCGCCGCAGTTTACTGGTGAATATAGGAAAAAAAAACACATATTTTTGTTGATCTTTTCTTCCACTTGTTCGTATGATAACTTACCGGCCAGCTTTGGTGGAACGGTAAAAAACATCATCCGGCGCATCGTTCCAGCTGATCACCTGTTTTCGTCCAGAACCAGTTCGAGCCATTTGGGCAATTTTTGGTTTTCCATTCATCTGCAATTTTTATAAAGTAATGTTTAGTTTGACCATCTTATATCGATTGCATTGCACAATGCATTTGCTCTTACATGGTGTCGGGGAAGCGGCTGTCCAGCGGATTGCGCCGCTGCAATCATTGCCGCATATTGCTCAGGTGTAGGCCGATGCGATGGCCTGGGATCCTTATTCGGTCGCTTGGCCGGTGGTGCTATAGTAGCTGTAAAAAGTAAGTAAAAAATATACATATTCTACACCAAATATGCTTAAAGCCTTCGCCCATACGCTTACCATCGATTCCATTTGCATCTTCGTACGGTCGACGCTTCAATGACGTCGCCCCAGAGGAAGCTAAGCTACTACCAGTAGTAGAACCCTGGCCACTCGGTGAACTATTAGATGACAAAGTACTTGCATGCAGATTGATCGCTGGCATACCGCTACTGCCAACTCCACCAGAAGTGGATCCAGTACTGCCGGCACTTCCACCCACCGCAGAACAAGTTGATGCTGTTGTGGAACTGCTGTTACTGCCGCCGACCACAATCGGTGTTACAGCTAGACCGCCAGAACCGACCAACGGTGCTAGCTTACCACTGAGAGCACCACCGACCGTTCCCGGCAGTGCTGCTGCTCCACCGAGCACTCCTGTCGTTGGTGTAGTGGTGACCACATTTGGCGGTTTGGCGCCAGCCTCTTCACCCTTATTTGGTATCCGATCGTACAACAGCGTGCCGTCGGGAGCTTTCGGTGGTTTCGGAAACGCTACCACGTCGGGTTTCGGCATGTTCTCCTTTGGCGTTAGTACCAACCATTCGTTAACACTGACACCCGGATTGCCGAGGCGGTTTGCGATTTGCGTAACGCTGCCACGATCTTTCTTCCGGAACGTGAGCAACCGTCGGATCTCCGTTATACTTTTTCCAGCTTCCGCGTTTGCAACTGCAAATATATAATACGAGAGCATGAATACATTTAATACATACTGTAGTTATGTGACGCATGTTGCGCATACTTACACTCTTGCTTAACACTGGCAATGTTAATCGCGTAAGAGGGTTGACGAGCGGCCTTTTTCGATCGTATTATCTGTCGACATAACCGGCGGGACAGTCGTGTCGTTAAGGTCGTGTGCAGATAGAATGCGGTGCGCGTTTTCATGATGGGTCGTGGCGAGCCGGATCGTATCTGTATGCCGTGGGCTTGTGCGTAGTGCCTAGCCAGGTGAGCCTTCAGCTTGAATTCCTTACCACAGTTCACAATGGAACATTTAAATGAAGGACTAAAATTGCATGGGCAACAACACATATTAAACAACATCAGATAACACAAACACTCTGGGCGAAGCTGCATACCTGTGTGGTCGGTGATTACTTAAACCACCGCCAGGAGACCCAGTGACAGTGGTTACCCCGCTGAGGCCACCCGCGATTGGACCGGTACTAGCGACAATTGTAAGATCATCATCGATATCGCTGCCGGGGTTTCGTTTCTTCAGCGAAACCGGCGACGCATTGCTGCTACTGGTGTTGATCGTGGCCACCGGATCGACCTCCCCGTTGTCCGCTAGTCTAGATGCAACTTTAAGGCCTCCGTAACGCTTCCAATAGTTCCAACAGTTCTGACACAGCCGATTGTTTAGGTGCACTGGACCCCACGAGTACCACTGCAATGCAGGAGACGGTAATAGAACGGTATTATCACAATTAATACAAATGCTTATAACTTATAAACTTATAAACATATTATATGTTTAACGTTGAACCTTACCTGCTGCGAAGCCATTGTAGTACAAGATTCACATGCCTTGGTGCTGCTATACATCATCATGTCCACGCTGCCTCCATTTGAATTTCCGTTCAATATGCCCTTGTTATTGTTCGTTATCAATGCCGGGCTCGGTTTGGTGTAGTTCGGAATGTAGACCTGTTTCAACTTGGATTCCGCCTCGACCGCTTTCACACGCTTCTGCTGCACGTAGCGATCTGTCGTTTTCCACATATAGTAGTACTCCACTATGCTTTTCAGCGTTTTCCACGGAAGCTGAAATGACAAAGGGCAAACGATTATGTTATTTTTTCCCCAGCATTACTGATTTAATATATTGAATCAAATTTCCTTTAGCTGCCGGTGTTGTAACCAACAACATAGACTAGACTGTCCTGCTTTCCCCCCTGACTCAGTCAGATAAACAAAGAGTGAGAGAGATAGAAAATCCTCGAAAGGTACTTTACTGCCGTTTACTCACAAAGTCGTTTCTGATATCGTTGAAGTCCTTGCCGTACTTATCGAGCGCATCTTCAAACAGATTCGCTTCCGAGGCGCTCCATTCCTCCATCTCGTCCCGGCAAAGAACTGGCCCGCTCGATGGAACCAGCGAACACATTGCAGTCTCTATCGAATAGTTGTGTTTATGGAGCGTATCCATAGCATGAAACTGTGCGGCGGGGAGAAAAATGTCAATCAACAAACAGTTACGGATTTAAATAATTTCACTCAGCTCGCTAAGAATATATATATATATATATATTACGTACTAAGGTAATATCACGGCTTGCAGCTGCTGCAGACATATGTAGGGACGGTTGCTTGACAGAGCTGGTACAGTCGAGTGCCCTCGCAAAGGTGCCAACCGATCGAGACACTACCAAAAACTGATCGATCTTCTTATCGGTAAGCGAATGTTGCGGCGTCCACACAAGCGTCTCTAGCTCCTCTATGTTGCGATCGTCCTTTTCGCCCGGTTTCAGCATTTGCTGCAGATCCGTCTGATAGCGAGCACCCACTCGAATCTCACCCTTGTCCGCGAGCAACGTTTTCTGCGTTGGATCGAACACGAGACAGTAAAAAAATGTGTCCTGCAAAGAGAGAAGAACAAAAATTGCCATGTTCATTCAAAAAATAAAAACAAATGCTACGAAATGATTGAGGGGGGAGGGATGGCGAACAGGAATGACGATAAATGGTAGTAACCAAAATGGTGCTATTAATTAACATATTACGAGAGCACGATTGTAACGACTGGTGTAACCGGATTCAATGACGCCGATTTGGAAATCGATCCTTTACTACTACTCACGTCTTTGTTCAAGTAACTGAGCAATGATTCCTCTTCGTTTAGCAGCGTTACGGAGCATTTGCCCCGTATCTGGGTGGCAGGGAGTGTTTCGACTTGGCGCGACAGGAACAGTTCCCGCTGCTTCATCTGATGCCGTTGCTTCGGATTAAGATGCTCCCCACGTTCGCCACTACCAGCGCCACTGTTGGGACTGTTGTTACGCTCCTCTTCCAAAGCAACTGTAAGTTAATCAAAGAAGAAGAAAAACGATCATTAGTTAAAATCAGAAAAAAAAATTTCGTTTTCACAAGGAGATTATAAAACAATTGACTGTATAAAGACAAACAAAACTCGAATAACTGCATTTTATATCCAGAATATATATGTATATAAGTTTCTCCGCTCCACAAAAAACGATAAACGATAAAAACGAAACGATTCTAGGACAGATACTGTCTATCGGATTATTTTCTAAAAACATGTTTTTATTTATCCTTATCATTTGTTGTGTGTTCGTCGGCGAAACTTCACATAAATCAATCCACAACATCACGCGCAGTTGCGTGCTTTTAGCGTAGACATGGAACACCGACAGATCATGTACCTATAAGTTGTGTACAACGCGGTCCTGGACACAATCGCGGACGTAAGCGAGGTTTTAGGGCGATGCACATCCACAGTAAGGAGGAAAATGTAGCATCACCCGCGCATCTCACCCACGACGACCTCAGAAGATATCGTCCGCTTGACTATTTCACTATGGTTGGCCATCAACATCGTGCGAAACAACAACCGGAAGGCGACCGTATTAATTAAGCATGCATGCAATCAATTTCATGCATGTCCGCGTCATCGTCGTTTTAGCGTCCGTTTGATATGAGAAGCATCGTCTACGCATCCGATGCACCGTCCCAAGTGCGTGTCATTGCAAAACGGTCATAGAAGTTAGCATATGTATACTAAACTATATATGTAGCAAAGCCCCATGTTCTTTGTGCTCTTTTACGAATCGTCATATATAAATCGCTTTTTAATTTTTCTTTCGTATTTCAACTTTTTTCTTTTTTTTTCAATAATTTTTGTTCAGTTTAATAACATTACCAAACGCTAAATGTACGGTAAGGGTGAAATGCTTTTTCCAGACAAAAAATTTAAATTTTATCTTTGATTTAAATATTTTCCCAAAAAGCTCCTATTCATGCTACAAACTCTTCTCTGGCGTGTTATTATGAACAGGAAATATTCTGGTCGAATTTGCAACACAGCGTTGTGAAGGATTTTCCATTTCCAAATACATTACTTGCCCTTCTTGCCCACGCCATTATACCGCCGCCGTTCGATATAAGCAAACGTTCAATTTTCCCACAACGCTTGTCCTTTATAGAACGAATGTTCCACGGCTGCTAGTATCGTAGTGTCCACCCATTCCATCCTTCCTTTGCTATCTGTTCCACAACCCCTTCCTCAACACGCACACATAATGACGTTGTATTTGCGCTTTGTTTACGCACACCATTACGCATGCAAGTCCGTTTTCTGGTTTGCCCGATTTCAGGATTCCAGCACAACACAAATCAACGGTGTCCTTTTCTGCTCTTCCATCACCACCACCACCACCACCCAATCATCATCATCATCTTCACCTGCTTCACAATTCCGTCCCTTCAAAAACGATTCTTCGGGGGGGTTCCGATCCCTTCTTGCTTGGTTGAAAAAGCCTGGTTGGCTTTTCCTCCTATTTTCCGAGTGCAATTTAAGCGCAAGCAGGGCGCAATGTACGCAAACAAATAGGCCCATGCTGCCGCTCTCGCATACATACAAAACACACATACAGCGAAGCAGGCAAGGGATACTGCGGACGGTGGAAAAGCGTGGAAAAAACCTTTTGCCGCATTTTCTCCAACGCTTTGCTACATGTCTGCTGCTAGACAAGAGCGAAAGGTTGGAAAAAGGGATGTTGTTCCGGACGCACTCTTTCTCTCTCTCTATCTTTCTCTTTCTCCTTCTCTCTGCCCCGTCTGGGTGTAAAGGACTTTCAAGCAGAAATTTAATATACGCGGGTATATTCGTATTCAAGCGCGTTCGTACGTGTATCTGGGTTTGAGTTTCCTTTTTTTTTTCACGCAAAAGCAATGCCGCCAGTCCGCGTACGGAGGTGGCCGCCGAGGTGGTTGAGGTTAGAATTGATGAGGCTTTTTTTAGCTAACATCCCCTTTGCGTCAGTCGCATTCGGTGTAGAGAGGCGGTACTGTATTGGGGAGTGTTAGCTAGTGCCCACTTCAGTTTTTGGCGAAATTCGATTTTCGGTTCACCATCGCTCGTCCTACCTTCCTTTTCTCTTTACATCAATTGCCTTCTCCTCCCCATTTCCGTGACCGGTGAAACCGTCGAAGCGTGGAAAAGTTTGACAGACTTCCATGGTAACATGGCGGTGGGCACCACTGCGGGCAATGGCAACGTGCGTTAATCGCACAAGATCGCTACAGAACCGAATCGCCGAACGGTTGTTCTAATATCGAACGAAAGAGGTGCATTTGAAGTCGCGCTTCAAATTGAAATTGAATATGCATCGTTGTTTGTGTACTAGCTATTACACTCAAACGTGACTAACACAACATGTCGACGACACTTTGGCGTGCAGAATAAAGTTCAATTATTTCAAAGCAAAACAAAAACCAACTCTCACCGTTCGCATTACAATAATGAACTTTACAAAGAAATAGACGGAAATGTAATTACACTCGAATATATTTGTATCAAAACTATAAAATAAATCGAAAGGGACAAAAGAATTTAATAACAACTTGAAAGTTTTCATAACATCTCCATGGTAACGCGGGAGTCTTCATAGACTCCACACACATCAGCACTCTGCAGAGGCATCTTTTTCGACGCTTTTCAATCCTGCAAAAAGCCACACACACACACAACATGGACGCACCTTTCATCTTTCATTTCGGGACGAAGTGTCGCTGTTATCGCGTATCGACGACAGAAAACCACCTTTTTCATCCGTCCCTGGAGATAACATTTTTTCTTCTTTTTCTTTTTTGTATATCTCCACCAACACGGACCACCACAAACGAACGGGAAGGATAATGCAGAGGTGTACCACCGATGAGGTGGAGAACATTTTCTACAGTTGCGTTTGCGTTTTTCGCAAGTACCAAACTCGATGACGGTGGCGCTTTGACGTCGACGTTGTCGAATAAAGAAACGCAGGAGGAAGCTCGAAGCTCGATGGTGGCACCAAATTTGGGTTGCAAGGGCGCGCCGCAAAGCGAAACTTTCACCAGTGATGGTGGAAGGGGTCCAGTGGTACCGACCGGGTGCGAGAAAATGGGTGCTCAATATTTAATGAAATTTCTCCCACTTTTCTAATTGCACAGGAGAACAAACCATCCTGCCCAATGACGGACTCTTCTACTATAGGTACCCGAAAACTAGTAGAGACTGGGCCCCGGGAAAACATTGCTACATCACAAGCTGCTGCTCAAAAAGGAAAGCAACCGTGTACGGGTAGGTGGTAGGAAAGGTACGTGGATGAGAACGAACCGTGAAGGAGGGTTTTTGTGTATCGAAAATTTTCGTATAATCTTCCGCCCCCTGTCATTTCCACCCCTTGTGACTGAGGGGTGCCCTTTCTTTACGGGGAAAAAAGGCATCAAAAACACAACCGATTCCGGAATACCGAGTACTGTGGAGTTCTGACTCGGGGAGGGGAAGGGAGGCAGAGAGCATGGAAGGTTTGCGATGGTATGGTGGCCGTGAGGAGTAGCGGGAAAACCCATTTTCGCGAGTGAAGATGAAAAAAGGATCCGGGCTTTGCTTGCTCTGCTTTCGGTTTGTGGCTCTGTATCCGGTCGTCGGTCGCCCTTTTTTTGGTTGGAGGATTTACATACCCGCACACAACGCACACAGTTACACGCGATACATCCCACACATGTGTACGGCACACCAAGCGAGATGACTTGTGGTGAGGTATCCATCCAAGCAACCGAGCATAAACGGCAAACGCAACCGATCAAGCGTCCAGTTAGGGGTGGGAAAGGGGGGAAACAGTACCACGGAACGGTTATAGATGGCGCTTTGCAATCTCTCTCGAGCCATGGTACGAATGGTGTTCGGTGGAATGATATGGCGTTTGTCCACAAATCACGTTCCTTCCTTGCTCAAAGCAAACCTTAATTGGGATTGTTGCATGTTAGATATGTATTTATTTGTTAAATTTCTACTTCACATGAGATTTTTTAACTACAGTTGTACTAGCAAGTATATAGCGTAAAGACAAATACCGATATTCTTCCGCCGCGTGAATGTCGATTGCAAATGATACCTCCTAAAGTCCATTTAAAGCTCAATATAGCAATAGGTAGATGAATTTTTCAAATTATTCAACTACATTTTCAACTACACCTACTACATCTTTGGATATTTACATTAATGACCGAATATAATTCTGCAAGTGAGGAAAATCTTATTTTTTACATATATCTTGCATTCCAACAACAAGACATCTGATATATATATTTTTTTCTGTGGTAAAAGGTAAAAGCCAATTTTTTCCGAAGTAGCAGCAATCGAACTCCGGAATATTAACTTCGGAATATGAACTCCTGCTGACAACAAGGTAGACCCTGTTTAATTTACAAAAAACGGAAAAAAAATCAAAACAAAATAGTTAAATAACGAAAATCACCCTTCCTAAATTACAGGAAAAGCAACTATTGGATACTTGTGTAAAATACGAGAAAGTATATAAATAACGTCACCGACGACAACGGAGCTTTCGAAACATTGCTATCCAATATCAATACCAATTGAAAACTATTGATATTGAAAACTGTGGAAAATCCAAAAGTAACCTACTAGAAATGTTGAAGAAAAGTGCGCAACACTCATTTGTTATATTCGAAAATAATATATTTAAAAATATGTGATAGCCCCAGAATGAGTGTCAGATTATGTACAATGCCACAAAATATAAGGGAAATTACAAAAAAAAAAAACTTAGAGTTATAACTTCCCCTACCTTGAGTAGAGAGCAAACCAATGTAAAGACAATTGATTAAATATAAATCATTTCAATAAAGAAACAAACTAAAAAAACACGCAAAAAACAAGAAAACAGGAAAAACTTATTTGAAAACAGTTTGAAAACCTGTGGTATAATGCTGAAAAATTCAGCGTTCATTCCGATGTCCACTCCGGAGTTGAGATAGGAGCAAACATCGAAATCGACACATGAGTAGCTATCAAATTCAGCTACCGCTTGGATCCTGTAGTAATGCGGAGTTGACTCCGGGCTTGAATCCGAAGTTGACTATGAAGTCCAATCAGGAGTTGACTCTCAATTTGTTTGAAGTCAAATCCGTTTGTTCAATTTCGGATTAGGATTAGATTCATGATTCCATTTCGAAATTCTCAACACAAATTCTGTGTCAAGAAATAATAAATAAATTTGTAAGTTATATTGCTTTTTATAAATATGTCTTAATTTACATATTAATGGTGCATATTTCAGTGGAAAATCAATTTTAAAATGTTTAAGGTATATCAGCACAAACGTTATGCATCAAAATAAACAGGACATCCAGGATATTAATTCCGACTTCAAGCTTTTACCCGTAGTCCATTTAGTGTTCATCGCTAATTAGAAAGTAATGGATTAATAAAGCCTTGAAATTCGAAATAACAAAGTTTTTTCTCCTTCTTTCCTTTCTAACTCCAGGAACAAACAACAAAAATGAATGAAAGAATGACCCAAATTTTATCAATTGGTGATCGATGATTGCATCATATGACATTTTAAAGCAGCATTTCCGTCCGTTAAAGTTCAAAATCAATAATCAAATTCCATTCGCACCCATTTGTCTACCTCATACAGACGCAAGCGAACCAATTATCTGGCAAAAAGAAGAACTGACCGCTCGACGGTCAACCACAAAACCGCAATTTCCACCCGTGTTGCAGCGGACAATTCGCCTGTGTTCAACAAGTGATGATAAAAGCGATATTAAAAAGATGAAATAAAAACATCATCCCGGTGCACTATACCATGGCGCACCAAAACATAATTATTATGCTCCATTTCCAACCATCGCTGCACGCGCGCACACAAGGGGGTCTTCTGGCTGTCTCTCTGGCAGCTCCACACCTGGTTAGTGTGATTTATTCATCATCGCGTTTCTCTTGTGTTTCAATCGAATCGTTTCATTCGCTTTCAGTGCAACATTGAAACACTGAATTGACACTGAGGGGCAGATTGCTCATCGTAAAATGAAGCATCTGATTTCCAATGTCAGTGACACCCGAGCAGCCCCACTACACGAGTTTTTCCGTACTTACCCACATTGTTATTGCCCAATTTTCCTCACTTTAATGTGTTTGGGTGGTTTTTAATAACCAATCAAATGACCGAAAGATTTCCCATAAAGCTGACACGATGTGGTTTGGTGACTGGTTATTTTTTGAAGTGTAAGTTGTTGCCACTGCACTCTTTAAAAAGCGTTTACCATTATCTGCTTTATCGTCTTCCTACAGTGACAGTTTGTTGCCACTTTCATAGTTGTGCTGTTGATGCCTCATAGGGATGCATTTCATTATATCAATTAAACGGTTTGGAAATGTAACGAAATGATGAATAGGCTGTTTTTTGGGAACCTGGACAAAGAAGAATAACTCCTAAAAGTAAAGCACAATCATCATAAGATAGTGCTTAACGTTCTTTACAATCGTAATGATGTAACAGATATCAAAAAATGTTTTCCGATTTTTTTTTCTAAAAAACTAAACGAAAATGCCTTGTAAAAATTGTAATGAATAAAATTAACAATTGGGGTAGAAGAAGAATATTGCAAATAAACAATAAAATTAATTGACCTCTCTCCTCCTCAAGCTAATTTCAAATTATACTACAGTGTTTTCCGAGTTATGTGATAGTCGAATGATTGATCAATATTTTTTGTAGTTTTTTTATGCGAAATTCAATTCAACAGAATTTGACATTTTTATCTGCTTGTCTTAAATTATTCCCAAAAATACGTGTATAATTATTCCATAAAAATTATATAAGCATAAATATTGGTTTAGGTTAATTTTGTTTTGTGTGTCCAATTTCTCAACACGAAGTATGAACGTCGTGTTGAACGATAATCAACTTACGCAGGTTTGTCCGAAACGCATTATTTGCGTAACTCGGGAAATTATTGTATATGGTTTTATACTTCTATTTTTAATATGAAAAGAATTTTTTATTCTGATAAGGAACTATTCGAACAATCGGTGGAAACTTCATTTCCGTGGATTGGGATTTCATTTTCGTGACATTCAACTTCAACACTTACAGCCACGTACAGGAAAATAAAAAAATAAGTTTTTTTCAACTAGTTTAGATATTTATTTATGAAAATGGAACCTCTATTATCCACCGAAATGGAATGTCTATTTGTTTTATTGAGAGAGTACTTTAACGAAATCGAAAAAAATATATTATAGTGATAGGGTCCTTTAATTCATGTTAATTCATTCTTCTCGAGAGAAAGTGTTTGGTGGTGTCCGGCGTAACGATACTGGCTTTTCATACGACAGAACGGCATAAAATGACAAAATAATCAGTTTTTTCACCTAATATCAACATTGGAACATAATTTAAAAGTATTCAACTTTCGTATTGTATAAATTCATTCAAGTTTAACTGTTCACACTAACATATCATACTATTAATGAGAGGTGCGTATTGATAGGTAAATCGTCATCTGCATAACTGTTCGAGTTGAGAGTGAAGAAGACCTAACGAACAGAGTGTGTAATTTCATTTTACTTTCTGCATTTTTATCAATGATGATTTTTGTTTTGTTCTGTTATATTTATATTTGTCTGTGTTTGTTCATTTTCTTTCTATTGCTTTTGCTTGTGAGTTTTTCATTTTGTGAACGACGCCCCACAAATCAAGCTCTTTCTCCTTTACACAACCACGCTCGCTCACACAAACACGTATATACATTCACTTCCAACACCCAGTTCTTTTCACCCTGTCCACAAGAACGGAGCGTACAACAACAAAAAACCAAAAAAACGCGATACGGAAGCATTTCCGCTAACGCAAGCCACCGAGAATACACTACCAACGAGGAGAGAGAAAGCGCATTGAAGCTTTGGTGGTTTTGTGAGGAAAGAATTATTGGATGAACAGTGGTGTAAGGAAGCAGTATGATGACGTGGTTGAGCACCGAGAGGGTGGTGGTGGTTAGTACTGCCACCCTTCGAATCCATGACACCTACTCTTCCTGTGGGGTTCTCGAATGTATTGAGCCAAGTTTTGCAGCCGTCCGGAGAGCGCCTGAATAAAGTTTGCTGATGGAGTTCTGGACGGTGTACGGGTGTGGATCAGATGGACCAAAGGAAGTAAAACTGAGGTACGTGCGGGTAAATTCATTGCCGATCCTTTCGTACGGCCAGAGCGAGCAGCAAAGGAGCCGTCGAGGGAGTGCCGAAAAAGGGACCAAGAATGGAGGCTGTAAGAACGAGCCGCTGGGGGATGAGAGGAGAAGCATTGCGAGGAAAAGGGGCCGCGCTGCCGCAAAAGTGAAATTGTTAAAGCCAAAAACCCACCGATGAGCCAATGTGGGTGTCGGGTGGAGCGTTTCGGAAGAAACACAAATGGGATACTAGGAGACAGAACGACTACAAGTGGACTGGTAGCAACGGCAAGTGTACGCGAAATGTGCGAAAGAGAAAGAATTAGAGAGAGGTTTGGGTTTACATTATTTTCTGCATACATCGAACACAAAACCCAAAGGCTCAAAGAGCCCTCCCACCGTTCCATTTGTAAGATGAAGGAACGGAAAATACGCGAGAGGTCTTGAAAAACGGAACTACCCACACCACCCCATGATGTTTCCATGTTCATCCATCTCGTTTTGTGCCACCCTGTGCTGGACCAATAAAAGGGATAGAGAAATTGGTAAAATTTGTATTCGATGCTGATGATGATAGGGCAGGCCGGAGAGGGAAAAGTTCTACCCAGAAGAAACACTAGTTGGCGCTGATGGTTGTATAGAGAAATGGGAGAAATTCTACCATCATCGGGTGATGCAAAAGAGGAACCAGGGCTGAGCAAACCTTAGCGGAACACAACATGGCGTGCTGCTGCTGCTGTTGCTGGTGGTGCTGCAATACCGGTTAACTCTATTGCACTGCACCTGTACATGTATGTTTGTGTGCGTTGTAAGGGTACGTGTTTGTGAGCTGTACGTGTGCAAGAGGACACGGCGTAAAAGCTCACGGCTCCAAGAACAACAGCAACCAACAGTTTCGGTGAGAAAACGCTAAGCAACCATCGGCGACGGCCAGGATTCGATCGCGCAAAAGAAGAATACACCGACTAGAAACAGGGAAGGATACGAAAAGATTCAACGGACCGAACAGACCGAGGCGGACGGTGGAAAAGGGGCCGTAGTAGACCATCAGGAAAAGCCATCGCCGGCAATATATATTTCGTCGCATTTTCTCCTTCCTGTTCTCTTTCCGGGACTCTCGCTCGCTCGCACATAGACGGAAACAATAAGAAGGGATTGAGGGGGGGGGGGGGGACACGACCATGAAGTTCATGTGGAAGTGTTGCAACGGAAAGGAAGGATGGGGTCAATGTTTGAAGCACCGAGCCATCAACCGACGACGATGCGAATCGATGCTGCGGCCGGGTGTATGTGTGCACTGTGCGCGATCGGTGCGTTATCCTGGCAAAACATACATACACCACGCGTGCGACAAGTTAGTTGAATTGATAAGTTTGTGTAAGCATCACTGGAGAAATGCCGATTACCGTACGCACAATTTGTCACAGCTCCGTAATCGAACGAATAATTTTATTAACTTCACTAGGGTGATTTAAAATGAAAATAGAAGTACGAAATACTTTTACTCACTCTTATCCAGTGATAAGAATCCCGAAGAGAGTGAGTCGTTAGACGACGCGAGTGATTCAAAAGATAAAAGAGTGAGTTAAGCAGGGAGTGACTGAGTTGAAACACAAACAAATAACCAAAGGATTAGTATATTATATTAGTTTTTATGATTCTCAAAAGAGTAAGTACAAGTTTCGAAGCCTTATAGCCACTCTTGTACTCTGATTCAATTCACTGAGAAGATTGATTATTATCATATCTAATCGGAATTCGCATACAACGGGTAGATCAAATTTATCTCGAAGACTCTCTCTCTATCTTCTTGGCTTTTTTAACGACCTTACAGGTCACACTGGCATTTTATGGTTTGCTAGACTTATTTTTACCACGTAGCCGGATAGTCAGTCCTTGCTACGGGGGGATTGGTCCGGATGGGATTTTAACCCCATCCTGCCATGTGGACCGGCGCCGTTTATTGCATGCACTAAGCCGTTCTAAAGAAATTATTAAAAGTCATTTGATTGAGTTAGAAAACAAATCAACCAAATTTTAACTTATTTACATGAATTTTGTGCTATAAAATCACTTAGATTTCAAATTTTTAAATTCATGTATCCTGAGAATCCGCGTATCAAAGGAACCCTGTACCTCGGAGACTACCTGAATATACCAGAAATGTGAAAAAATACTGGGAAAGTTGATTCTAGATATTTAATGTTTAACTTGAAATCATCTAAATCACGTTTGGTTCTGATTTAGATTCACTGTTGACACGTAAACTTATCAATTCAGCTACCACCATTGCATGCGACTAAACGGAACACGAAACCACCGTCGTCCTTTTTGAAGAATGACGACAACGACGACGATGATGATGATGATGATGATGATGATGATGATGGTGATGATGTTGGTCCGTTGGTATTTGTGTAGCAGTTGTCGCTTGATAGAACTCATTGGAATCGTTCAACAAACTCCAAACAAGAACCAAAGCATAAAGCGTTGCATGTACCTTTGGCCCTAGGTAAGATCGTGAACTTTGTTCAATGATTGTGATTGTAAGCCGAAACTGGTTTTGCGTCAACATTGACAGCCTAACACCGGGACAAGAGATGTGGGCATGAAGGGATATTCGCACACCACAGAAGTACCTTCACGTTTTCCGGAATTGCATTCGTTACCAACGAATGTCACAGAATAAACCTGATCGACCAAACGCGTATTGCAATCATTGAATAACAGATATTCAAGTGGAAGAGAGAAAACCATGATAGATACAGAGAAAACGAACACTGCCCTACCGCCGGGATACGATTAGTTTAGGCAGTGTCACAGACAACACATGACGACACTTACCATTCTCCTCCCTGCGTACATTCCTTTCTTATCCTAATCTTTCTTTCTATCCACCCACCTACTCTGTGCTATCACATGTTTTCACATTTCCTTTCTGCTTATCCTGTTTTCCAACAAAATGCATACACACGAAACAACGCAGCCATCATCCTTTTGGAGCAACCTTCCCAACACTTTCTGCTCCACCTACGTAAGCATCGGAGTTTGGGGACAAGGCAAAGCATAGGGTGAATAAATGTGGGCAAGTATAGCCGCATTTGCGCTAACAAATCTGCCACCACCCAACCGAAGGATGGGTGCGCATGTGTGTACCTTTAATTTCGAGCTCAAATGAAAGGAACCAAAAGCCCTCTGCTTCCAGCACATTCTATTAACAGCACCGCAGATTGATTATATGTATATATAAAATATATACACACATATATTCTCTCAATTTCCGGTTCACAAGAGTTCACAACTGAAGGGAGGATGTCAGTAGCACATTGGTCATTTGGTGCCACATCGAGTACGAATCCGCGAGTATTAGCATAATCCCGATCGTATGTAAATCCAATCATTTGACCACTTGCAAAAGGGTGAAAGTAAAGCATTGCACTGCATCAACTTCTATTTGAACAAGCTCCAGAAAGTACGAAGGATTACAAGTCGACCTCGGTACATTTCAGTCCAATATGAGCAGAACCCAGACATGATTCCAATCGCGGTTGAACTCGAAAACCTTATTAAGGATTCTTGCAAATGTGTAGCCCTTACGGAAACTTTTTACAGTTACCAATTCCAATGCGGAATGTAAAATTGAAGTGTTGACTTGAAAAACTGTTACTTTATCAGCTACATAACTCAAGATTCTCTTTACTACGTTTAAGTAAATTTTCTTGAAATCATTAATATTAAGATGAATCTTTAATTTAAATTTATTCAAACAATTTAATAAGGAAGATGTCGCCCTTTTAAATTTATCCAAAATGTAGTCCACGATCCCTAGATAGCGGGGGAGATAATTTCCATTCATCTCGCTGGTCACAAATCGAGGAATATTTTCTTCCTTGTCAATCCACCGCAACATGCTGACTGAGCTCAGTAACACTTTCCTCCGACACAGGACTTTTCGTATCATTTTGTCACTTAAGTTTTTTCTCCCCGTTGAGAAAATGTAGGTACAAGAGCAAATGAGAGATAAGCAAGGATACCATCAAATGTTTTTTTTCTTTTAGTTCTTTTTCTCGTCCCCAGCGCGTGTTTTGAAATTCAATTCCTGTTGCGCCCCACAATCGACCTTTTTTAGTTTCTTTTCCTTATGTTGCATTTCTGGCCTGCCGTTGTGTAGGACAGAACCGAGTTCCTACGAAAGAAAGGATAAAAACGAACAAAACTGTGCTCCATTATACTTTGTCTAAACTTTTGATTAAGTATCAACAGCGAGACTTTACTGTATCAAGGTACTTTAGGGTTTGGCAAATATATTATCTTTTTGGTAAACATCTGTAATAAACCCCAACACACAAATGCACGAAAGCAAATCGTATCAGGTATTTTGTTTAGTTTGCTAAACACTAGATATTATTGCTCAAATTACGCATTGATCACGATAATCAATCCCCCAAGATGTAAAGCTCGATACAAGGGAAAAAGGAAAATAAGGCACGATAATTCCCTAATTACTACCTCCCGATGAACTTGAGCTGTTCGCATGCAAATTAACTAAGCAGGAGAAAAAAACGGAACGTACACACATAAATGAAAATTCCAACCACGCCCAAACTGAAAAACCAGAATTCATTCCCACCGATGCGCCGAACGAGTGGCATCGCTTTCACAGCATCGAACGAAAATGTGTTCCGCAGACTATTCATAGAGCCCGCGCGAAATGTGGCTTTTGGGCCAGTGGGAAGACTCGCAAGACGACGGCAAATTATTGCCCGTAGTCGCAGAAGGTTTCGTTCGTACAACAGAGTGGGGGTTCGATACACACGTCAAATGTTCGTTCCACGACTATACCACCTTCTCTGCTAACTGTAATTATCTTCTCGAATGAGATATTTTGGACGCGCTGACCGACCACTGGAAGGCTTCAATCAAATAACAACTTTCCTCGAGGAAGGGGTCCATCCGCTATAGTTTCGGCGTCACCATCGTCACCGTCGTCGGCGCTTGGTTAAAACAAGTAGCCTTAAAATAACGAGACTATCTTCTTCCCACTGATGGCGGTACCACCGATAAGGAGTTTCGAAGCATCTTAAAAACTTTGAATATCCTGCAGCAATATCTCTTGGTGCGCGTGTATCAACATGCACACACACACACATACACAAACACGGGGTGCTATCGCCTTCCGAGTGGCCTGGCTCATCGTCTACCGTATTTCTTAGCGTCTTTATGTTACACTTGATCTTGATGCTTAAAATGGAGAACCAACCGACCGGTAGAGCAACGCAGCATCACCCCCAGTTCAGTTCGGTGTGTTCCTTGTTTAAGATTCGAAATTGAAAATTTAGCATGCCATACTTGACTCCAACGAAAGCGAGGGCGTAAAACAAAGATATCAAATTGGGGAGAGAAAAAAAAATGAGAAAAACGAAAGCACTAACCTAGGGCAGGATCTAGCACCGCCTGGGCGGCCTGCTCTTCGCTGACGGGTGTCTTAAGCCACATCTTCTTCAGCTTCATTGCCGCCGGGGAGTCCTCGGATGTGGCCACTGTGGAAAAGAAAGAAAGAAAAGGAATGCAAAATGAAACATGAAACACAGAGCTAAGGTGAAGGATTTGTTCGTTTCGTTCGTTTTACGAACATACTGATGTGCTGTTGCATGAAAAAAGGCGTCCTTCCAGTGCTTGGGCTCTTCCTCGCGCTGCATCACCTATCCGTGAGAAGATCCTAACATTCACCATACTTCTCGTTGCCTTCTTTTCCGTATCTCCAATACGGTGCTTCCAAGTTTCCAACGGTAGATAACTAGTGCATGATTACGATTTCGCAGTTGCATGCCGAACTTTTTGCAACAATTTTCATTCTTTCAGCTTATATTAGCTTATGGAGTTTCGTGGATCTATGTAAGTAAAGTTTGATTGAAAATAACCTACCGCGTTCTTGTATTTTTTGTGTGTAACTTTCATTTCTTTTTCTTCAATTGTATAGTGACTAGTGACTCTTTCGTCTCGATCAAAACGAGCAAACACAAACACTAGTCGGATGTTTCAAATGGCATTTGATAACATTTTTTGTAAATGTATAAAATATCAGTTTTGTCATGGATCGTCTCCAGTTTTTAAAAACACGTTAGAAAAATCAGAAGGCACTTCTTCTTTGGTATATGTCCCTCCTACGTAGTGGATGCTTCCTAGAGGATCGAATAAGCGGCAGAAAACCTTGGGTTAACTATTTGGAGATGGTTGGACAAATACCAAAATGATGATGCCACCACCAGTGTCCCTAACGACAATCACGACTTATGCAGAGGTGACGTACAGGTTGGTGGTCGCTTTTATCGAAAGTCATCCAAAATATCTGCTGACTGCTAACCGGCTTCTACAGTTTGTGGAAACTTTTCCATTCAAAACACTTCTCGCGACCATCGAAACGGGGAATATGTAGAGTCTTTATAGTTCCAGCACTCGAATACGCCTCTGGGACATGGACTCTGTAAAAAAACTGATGAAATTCTTTTAACGTTTGAGAGAATGAAACTCAGAAGGATCTTTAGCCGTATGTGTGGAAAGGCAATAGAAGAGTCGCTATAGTTAAGAGTTCTATGAGCAAATTAGACTCGCCTGGCTCCAGTGATCAATGGTCATGTGATTCGAATGACACCGTACGACTCAGCCGTTTAGGTCGTTTACATGTACAGAGGAGGCGTGGTAGTTTCAAATTGAGATCGGGTTGCGTTGAATCCCGTAGCAGCCCAAGAACCTTTTTGTAGGGTGTGGATAAGACACAGCTGATAAATAAGTAAGGTGTGGAAGGATAATCTAAGAGCATTCACATTAACATAAATAAAGTTCGATACGTTAGCATCATTAAGATCATGAGAATCGTACCGGACAACCTCATTGAAGGGTTAAACCTTCGACAATAACATAACAAAAACATTGTGGTCTTATCAAATGACATCTATCCTGAAGGTTATTCATCCCTTGGTGGAAACATTTGATACCATAAGATATTGAGCAACTTCAGTTGATCGAAATGACGAACTTCACCTTCGACGAATTTCGACAAGATGACTTGTGTTAAAAAAATTCAGATTTATCTAACTATAAGACTTGTTCTGTCAAAACCGAAATTAGCGTTTCGATTACGTGCGCCAAAACATTGCTCTTTATGTATTCCATATTGGTTATTTGTCTTAAGAGATTCTGCAAGCGCATTCAGCGGTTTTTATTGTCTTGTTTCTATTTTTTACGTCCTTTTCTATGTTTTTCTCCTACAAACTGAGAGATCGTTGGGCCCTTATCAACCGACCTTTATAAGGTTCCAACTCGTTAACCAGATTTGGCCGAAATTGACTACTTCCAGTAGAAATAGGGTTATGAAAATAAAACATACCCGCTTCAACATCTCAAAGCCAACCATAAACTTATACGGCCGTATCGGGGAAATCGATCGTTCCGCAAAGGTCGTCGCGCGGTGTAACTCATTTTGTAGCACAGCTATCTGAGAGTATTTGAACAAACAGTTATGCACTGAGTTGAAAGGCAGTTTCGTTGTGAATTGATATACCTTTTGATGTCATTTGCGTACTGAAAACAATAAACCTGTTTATTGTTCTCAAGCTACATAAAATATGAAATTTAGTTTCGTGGGTTTAAGTAAAACATGTAAAAATTCGCAATTAAAACATATTTTTGCTTAATTTTGAATATCCATAAAGCTTGCAACAACATTCATGTTCTATAACATCAGTAGAAATATTTAAACACAACCATAAGCAAAATGCACCACGAATCCGCTGCTCAAAAAGTCGCGGATTTCTTTCCATGCAAATGGGAACGGTCGTCGCCGTGTATAACACTTGTTTTCAAACATATTGCGTTTGCTTCAATCTAGTAGGCGCTTTAGTTTGAATGAGTGTAATTGAGTGGTTCCGTGAGTTGAAATGAGTGTAAATGAGTGCACCGCGGCGACCTTTGCGGAACGATCGATTTCCCCGATACGGCCGATAATGTGGTACTACAAACTGGAGGGAGGTTTTCTCCTACCATGTCTATTTCTCCTTGGCGTTATTTACTCATAGCACGATATTCATTCGATCGTACGGAGGTACGATCGTACGGAGGTACGGTTCGGATGAGACTTGACAACCCGGTCCTGTCATGTAAAGACCGGGGCCACTACCACATACACTATCGGGTCGCACAAAATGAACCCGAAACAGTGATGGAAGGCTTAGTATTGAAAAAAACATACATTAATTTCCAAGTTATTTAGTTTGAACAGTCGAATCGATATTGAAAGTCGCTCTAAAATACGAAATATTAAATTCCAATGCGTTAAAATAAATGATGCTGCATTTTCAGCTATTACTACTGTAGGCCAATGTGTGTATGTGAGTCCATCATTGGTACACCTTTGTCCGAATTTTTCCACAATACACTGCATCAAGCGAGTACTACGGCTTACGTGATGTAGACAGCGGAACCCGTATTGGTGCAATTTAATCCCGCACAACTTTTCACTATGTATTTCTGTTCCCACCTTTCTGTTCCATAATTTAAAAATCAATAATCTCAACGAGCCCAAAAACTAGTATAAAATAGATTATTGTACTAAAAAAAATTGAAAACAGGGAAAGAAATATTTATAACAAAACTAACCCAAAATCGCTCATACGTTCAGACAACCAGTGCGTGCCCGTGCGTGTCCAAAGATCGTTTCGATGTACCTGGAGGACCTTTGCCGAAAGCGTAGGCTGGACCTTCATTTCAATCGCCACAGAACAACAACAGTGGTGGGGTAGATTGCATTCAGATGATATTGGAGAAATAAATGCATCCCCGTACCGCTCGTCAGCTCCAACACACACCCGCTCAAAGCCATGTCTCGCTTCAAAAGAAAAGCTCTCGCAACGGTGCCACCAATCATGCCTAGATGCGTTGCATACTGTATTGAACTGTGGTGCTTTAACGTGCAACTTTTATGTCTATGCTGCATTAACATGTATGTGTACGCGGGTTTCATTTCATACGCACGCACAATGGTCTAATCTTCTCCCTAGGTCACCGTATTTCACAAACTAGTCTCTCCTCCTTTCGAACGAGCCCGAGCAACACGGCACCAAGCAAAGCTGCTAGCTGCTCTCTGAGTTTCGAGATGCACCGATGCATCAGCAGCTTTCTCTGCATCCACCACCCTGTACCATCAGCGTAGGAGGAGGATGATGCCCGTACCTTCCGCGAAATCAATTCAAAATCAAACCCAAGCTTCCGGCAGCGGATGGAGAATGAGTGACCCAACCAATGGGTGGGACGCCACCCGTGCACCAAACCAAACCGACGGATGCGAATGCGTACAGAAGGCAAGAGTTTATGTGCACCGAATCTCACTCAATGCAACCTCATACTTTTAGCGATTTTCTATACATATGTACACGTGCGTATCTTTATAGCACACCAGTGCATTCGATGGTGATGCAGCAGCATGCACGAACGGAGGAAAGAAGAACTCGATCCTATCCTTCCCCTCAATCTCAATCCCACAAACACCGAACCGTGTGTGTTCAAATGCCCACATGGAGGAAAGTTTAGTTAGTTTCACAAGCCTCCACATTCATCCCCCAACGATGAGCAGACGGGCGGAAGATTGCGCTTTTATATAAACATATTTTGTGTGCAAAACTTCCGAATTATATGTACAAAACGGTCGGTTGTGTTCGATGCAGCGGTGAAACTTGAGCTAGAGAGGTCGGTAAAGAGAATGCCAGGACGATGCACATACGACGCCCGCGAGTGCGCTCGCACACACGCGTACGTACAACAGCAGCCCACTGCTCGCCCAGTCGATGGATGTATTTGGTCGGAAAGGGATGTTAAGGATCCCATCCTTATGCCGTATGCCATGAGGTGTATCACTAGTCACCAGCCAGCCAGGCCGTTGACGACGATGACGGTGAACGCGAGCCCCGGGAAAACTCGGAGAAAGGCACCAGCACTTCGCACAACGGTACGACGGAACCGAAGCGACGAGAGCAAATGCGAACGGGAAAAGCGACCGGTGCACATTTCGCCTGCCATCCCCCGCACACCAAACAGATGATATGGAAGGACAGATGCAATTGAAGCAACATGAAAATCGCGCAACGTTCGCGCGGATGATGACGGAGGCACCAGCGCAAAAAGAAAGGATATTTTACTTTTGGAGTGCTCCAACGTCAGAACCAACCAAACTAAAGCGAACCAACCATCCGACCAACCGAACGACCGGTTCATTGTGTGGCCGTGTTCGAGCAAAAGAGACAAGAACAGTTCAATTTGTTGCATCCTTTACTCTAAAATGGGGAGTCAGGACAAATTCACTAGGACCACTATACTATACTTTAATGATTGATTGGTACGTTTTTAGGATGAAACAATCCCGAGAAAACTTAACTTCAAATATGTTAAACCGTTCTATATGATGGTTTACTATACATTTGTCCGAATAGAAGGGAAAATTGATGAATACAGTTCCTGTCATGCTTAAGAAAGTAAAATATGTTGAAATATTCTCTATAATCCTTTCATTGTAGCAACTCATAATAGAACTCACAATAGAAAATACGCTGCTGGTCCCATTAACTATTCAGAGTGATCTTCGGGTCATGAATATTCAGTTTGGCGTTGTAGCGTCTTTTCGTTATAGCAACTCATAATAGCCAGCCACAATCCGGTTTCAAAAATACCTCTTCTTTTTACCGTTTATGCAATTGCAAATGACCACACCGGCTTTCGACATCTAACTAATTAATTGAAGGTTAGTTTGTGTTTCTAATAACAGGTTTGAGCAGATTCTTGACAAATGTCTCATTACAGCGTAAACCCCATTAATGTCGAGCTATAATGTTTCTTCTATTGCACGAAAGTTCTAAAGACTGTTCAATTCAGTGTCTCACGTACATGGACGTTGATGACACCGGAACGAACACTGGTAACCAGCTGCAAACGGTACCTCGACCGACCGACGAGACCAGCACGTGAACGCGAAAATGCAATCCTGTGGCCGGGACGCGATCGATCAAAGCACGATGGGACACCAATACTCCGCGCATTTGCCCGTGTGTAAATTGGGAGACGAGAGTTAACGAGAATTTTCGACCGTTTGTGGTTATCGAAGCCGTTAAGGAGTCATACAAAAGCGGGAACCCTTTGCCTGGCTGGCTGGCTTTGACATCCATACTCCATCCAAAGACGTAAACTACGGGAAACGAGATACGGAGGGATGGAACGGAGTAAGGCAAGCAGGAAGTAATATTTGAAACACATATTTGCACTAAATCTCGTATAATATAACGTGTGCCCTCGGGGTCCGTTTTGCTTCTTCCGGTTCGCCAACATGCCCTTCTTTCTCATTCTTCACAATGGTTGCTTGTAGGACGGTTGGACGCAGCGGAGCGTTCTTCACTGCCCAACCTTTCAGAGGTACTGACAATAGAACGGGAGAAACGGTAGGAAGAAGCCAATGCAAATGCAAGTGTGTATGTATTTGTCCATTCGGCAATGGCCGGCAGGAAGAGGCTCCAAAATCTAGGGAAAACCACGAACACAAACACGTTCGCATAACCATTCTGCTAATGGCCACCAATGTTCGCCATTCGACACAACAGAGCAACGCACGCACTTTTCGATGCAAATTCGATCCGGGGGTTTACAGCTCCAGTTATATATCCCGTCTGGTGCTGCACCACCCATTCCACTCACACAATCACACACGCATGCATACACATATGCGCCCGGTGAATAAAATCCTTAGATCCATACTGAAAATTAAGTCCTTGTCGCATGCACAAGACAACCATTGGACCAGAGGAGCACATTAGACAGGTGGAGGGGTGATCGGTGCATAAAGCTCCTGCAGGTGCACGCGGAATGCTGCATACATCACCACCCCGCACACGCACACAAACACACACGTGGCGCAGCTTTTCCCGGGGAGCAAATCAACCTAAGCAAATGCACGATACACCTGGTCTGGTCGATGGTGGCTTCACCCAGAAAGGCATTTCTGACTAAACGTGCACTTTTTGTACTGCCACCGTTGGACAAGGAGATGATGCATCGTGCCATTCACCACGATGCACGGTCGGTGCATCCTTCCAGCATCATTAAAGATCCGAAATCGGACGGTGATGCAGTTGGGAAGCAGAGAATGTGGAGCATGTTACATCGCTCGGAGAAGCGTTCGTTGGGTACAATGGAACGGACACGGAAGGAAACACGGTACAAGGCTAATAATTAATTAAAACAAACCCGACGGAAGCAGCAGCAAAGCCCACAACAATACCCCGTTGGGTGCTTGGGTTCTTCCACCAGGAAATGCACATTTTGCAAGGATAGCCGGGTACGTGCACGGACAGCATACCGTTGCTTTTCAGCTCCGCATTAGCTCTTTGAAACGGGCATGACAACGGCCAGGCTAACGTGTAACCGCTTCTCAACCAATCATCGCCATAGCAACTAAACTAAACCAAAAGTGTATGACGAGATTTTGCTGAAAAATTCGAAAACTACACCAAACGCTGTTGGTAGGCAACGACTGTTTAACGGACAAATGCAGTTCGCTCATGTAGTTCAAATATGCATGTAAATTGCATTCGCTGGAATATTTTCGATACAGTTTGTACTTTCATTATTGGATATTAGACAGGGGTTTTCAGATGAAATGGCAGATGAAGACATGTCGTTGCAAAACGTGTCGACAAATCTTTGCACAGAATCAATTTCAAATAGCGAATGCTTGAGAGAGCAAGATAGATTTCATTTTTAGATCTAAATTTTAGTTAACGTAACGTACTATGTCTGATGCTTCTTGCTTATCAATAATACGTTACATATTAACTTTTATCTTATTTAACTTATAAATGAGACATATAAATGTATATATATATACACGCTAGGCGAGTACAAAGTTGCTAACAAGAGGTAATAATCGAAAAGGTGAGACAAGGACACCAGAGTTTTTTTTTCATCAATTAAAAAAGGTTCGTGGTTGAAGGGCGCAGAATGAAACAAGTAACGGGATTGACGTAAGCGAAGCTGACATACCAATACATTCAAAAAGAATAGAAGAAGACAATTCTAAAAGGAGTAAAGGAACGATGGACACTGAAGGACACTGAACCGGCCAACCAACACAGAGACCTTGCAATATGACAGAGGTGGTGGCAGGTTATTGGTGACAATTCTAGTAAAATATCTCTGCAACAACCCAATATGGTCAATATGCATGTTGACCGAAAGAGACAGGATGGTCGGGCAGTACTCCAAGATTTTGCCAATGAACAGAAAACCTTTTTTTATTCCGATAGGCCGGCCTGGCCGTATTGATAAGAGAAACAGAAAAATGTTTAATGTTATAAGAACTCGGTTATAAAACCACACGTTTTAGTGTTAGTTTTAGTGTTAGTGTAAGAGACAAAGATTCTAAAAATGGTCTTAATTTTCTAACAAACCGGGCCTATACAAATCTTATTCCAAACCGCCCCTAAAAATGAATACAAAAATAAAAGAATGCCAGAAATGATAGCTCAAGACCTCCAAGGATGCACAGCAAAATTTAAAAATTATAAAAGTTATACAATAAGTTGTGAATGTGATTCATTGATGTAGTACAGTTTGCATATTTTAACACCGTTCTTAGAACTGAAAAGAAACAGTAATAGTGTAACATATTGTGAATCTTTTTTTTGTTCTATGTACTCCTCTAAACGCATTATACCTTAGATAGGCTTGCTAAGGGCACGCTGTCTACAGTACAAAGTGTATTTTTATTTGATTGCATATTTTCCTTATTGTTTTGTTGTTTTCCCAACGTTGTAAATACTATATCGAACACAATAACAAACAAAAGGTTGTTCACAATTTGTTAAAAGTGCTTTCACATTTCATTTTCAGCACATTTCAAGTGCTACTGCATTTCATTTCATTCATTCTCACTTATTTATCGATTGGTTTGCAATACAATGCTTTAATACAATGCATTTAAACAATATGACAAAAGCTGTGATACTGACAAAAAATCTAATTTTCTTATATTAATGCTTTAATATATATCTTCAGCATTCCCACATTTTGACATCAAAACGATGCAAAAGGTGGTGTTCTATTCTACTACACTTCCGTTCCGACTCCGCGTATGAAAAATTGATTCGGACTCCGACTGCAAATCCGGTCGAGTCCAGTCGACTCCGAGTCCGATCGATACCGGATGAGTCCGAATGGATCCGATCGATACCGGATAGGTCCAGATATGTCCGATCGATCGGATTCGACCAGATTCCATGACAAAAAAAATGGATATTCATCACTACTCCATTCAAAATAAAGATTACTTTTCAGTTTTTGATACTTTATATAAGAAAATTAAAATTTCAAGACGCTATCTGTCTAAACAATTGAGAAAATTTCGTCGATTTATTGCTACCAGGTTGTGTCGGGTGACCTGGTGATGTATGTAATAAACGGCGACAGTTCCACATGACAGAAACAGGTATCAAATCCCATCCGGAGCGTGTCCCCCCGTAGCAAGGACTGGCTATTCGGCTAGGTTGTTAAATGAAGTCTAGTAAGCCAAAAATGCTCAGCATGACCTGTAAGATGGTTAAGCCAAGAAGAATAAATTGTGTCTAAAAGATCTACTGGAAAGTTTTGATCTGCTGTTATGATAAACGATCATATCGGAGATTTGTATTGAAAAAAAAGCTCTAAAATTACATCCAAATTTTGTTAAATTTTTCATCACTGAAAATATATTATTTTTGAAACAAACGTTTAAAAAAGTTTGTTAACATTTTTCCTGCTAAACCAATTAGTTGAGCAACTGATCAATACTTTTATTGAGAAAAAAATTCTAATCTCAAATACACAGGCTAATTTTGATAGCCTGATAAGTACGGAGCTGGCCCTCCGTTGATGAGCAGCCAAACGACAAACCACGTACAGAAAAACTATTGGAATGTATGACAGACCCTATAACATAACAGTTTTCAAAATTTTTTCATTATTAATTCTTTATCATCCGAAAATATGTTAAAAGATTAGCTTTTTCGTTCGATAATCATTTCTAAAACCTTGAAACGGCCAGGCCGTTCTAATCGAGCAAAAAAACGACTTCCAAAAAGAACATTCATTAACGAATGCAACCATCAATATCTAGTGATTCATTAATTTCTAAAAAATTGTTTCGATTTTTCTATCAATTCCTTTATACCATCGTTATCATCATCGTTAGCAAATAAGAAAAGAGAAAAATGTACAACTTCGTTGTCGCATTGCAGATTATAATATCGAACGTGAGAGCATATACAGTCAAATGGCCCATTATTTGCAGATTGTTATGGTTACTTTTTTCGACATTCATTCGACATTACACCCGATTGTTGAGCAGAAGGATTCTCCAACACCAATGCATTGCTGATATTAGATGGTAAAAGTTTAACCAGTACTGCTTTAACATACGTTTATCTTACTATTATCTTATTTTTAGTGTTAAAATGTTATAGAACAGCTTCATATTTTTTTAAAGGCGTTCGTAATTCCACAATCCCTAACACGATATTTAACAATAACAGCTTCCTCATTAATTTACTATTTTGAGAAATATTCATCCACTTTGTAACACTGCTTTTGGGGACAACAACATAATTACTATTACTTACTCTGGTGCTTATCGGCTAATTGCACGAGCGGTGTCGGAAGATCCCTTCGCCTGTAGAAGCACATCACTTTCGCTTCAACATTGCCGTTCGGTGTTTTGTTCAACTCATCGATGCGCCGAATCTGGTACGGTGTCGTTGACGATGTCTCCACGTAGACATAGTCTGTAAATAATAAGAGAAAGATTTAGCATTACATACATTTAGGCTACATCTAAAATAATAAAAATCATCACGATTCTTTGCATTATATAAAAAATTAAATAATATTTACTAGATTAAACCCACATAAATTCAATCAAAAATGTGCTTGCTATACCATTTATCATAGTTTAAGAAAAGTGCAGACAAAATGTGTCCTTATAATTAAACTAAAGTCAACGTATTGTCGACTGTTATAAAAAAAACGAACTAACGAAAGTAGAAGGCGAAGTTTAATTATTCATCACCAACCAACAAATCTATGCTTACTCCATGAATGCTACCCACCGTTGGTGAATCATAATTATTCATAAACATGGCGACAAAACTGGGCGCTTTTAATGTGACAATCTCACGATAATTTTCATTTTCGAATAAACAGTACCAACGAATTTACGACTCATAACGATGCTCGGCGCTTGTTTGATAAGCTTGGTAAACTAACAAATAGCGCTAAGAATTAGTTCGTTCAGGCAAACAAGCAGCATCAGCAAAATGTTCGCTAAACAGCTTATGAAACACAACACAAACAGAACCCCATATTTGTCATAATATGCAATGGATTATCGTAATCGTAATATCGTAAGATATTAAATTAACAAATAGTATTCAAATAACATGTTTCCATGCAACATATAAAAATTTTCAAAAGTTTTGAATTATTTCTTATAGCCAATATAAACTAAGATACAATATTTCAACAGATTTATAAACCAAACCAATAATATTGTTTTACATTATTACTTTTAGATCTAATATTTAAAAAAATGATCGTCAAAACCAAAAAAGCTTTCCTTTTTCCATAGTGCATTGCATTCACGCACAACAAATAAGAACACAATTTCTTGCACATTGCGACAATAGGGCAACGTTCTTCTAATTGTTAAATTATGATAATTCACCGCCATACTCTACTCCATATACTGAGACAAACAAAAACAGGTTGATTCCATTTTTGCATATTCCTGCCATTATAGAACAATAAATAACCATGCTATGTCTAGCAAAACAAAACCACAAACAATGCGTTTATTTACGACACCGATGAAAAACTTTGCTTTTAGCTTCTTTTCACAAAGTTGTATATTTAATATAATTCATTATTAATTTCTGAAGCAACTGTTCACGCCTTGTGTTTGTTAAAACCAATATATGAGATAACGATAAAGCCAAAATATTTCACAGAATAGTATTAATGCACACGTTTGTGGCTGATTGGAAACGGCACAAGAATATTTTTTTAAAATCAAACACCACAAAAAAGCAACTCTACAATGAAGCTTTCCGCATAGACAGCATAACTGACTAGCGACAAGCGGAAAATAGAACATCGAACTTAACAGAACTGGAGCAACCATAAAACAGCCACCGCCTATCACAATATTCCGCGGCTTTTCGCCCATTTCATCAGCATTTATCGGACATGGACACTCTCCCTTTTTTTTCTTTGGCTCGTTGCTCCCTCTAAGCTGGTGGTGCAAACAAGAAAAGCCTAAAAATCATCCAATACACGCGATGGCATACGTTAGAAAGTGCAAATCAAGGCAAGTTTTGTGTTTTGCGAAAGTCAAACAACGTAAAAAAAGCGCAACGTGTATGAGAATGTACTTGCGTAATAATCAACCATTAACACACTACCACCACCACCACCACCACAAACATGGAGATCCCGCGGCCAGTCTCTTGGTGTGGTTCCTATTAGACCAACGATATGCGGTCACTATATTTTGTAAGTGGTGTAACTGTACCGTGTGAGCGTTACGTTATGTTCACCCCACCTGGCTAACGAACACAGAAACAAACAATCCCTCAACTCGCGTTTTTGACTACACCTCTCCTCTGTGCCATGATTACCGAGCAAAAAACCATTAAAAAAAAACAAGATACAAGCCTTGATGGCCACCAAAATCATGATGCGAATCGTAAATGAATTTTAAACAAGTTTAATAAAATATACTTTTAGCAATACGGCCAGGCCGTTCTTTATGAATAAAAAAATAAAAAATAAAATATACTTTTTTGAGAAAACACTACCTTTACAATCAGAAAAGACACTACAACTATTAAAATTAAATGCAAAAATGATTTCATCTCTTCGTTCGACTATGAAATCACGCATTCACCGAATTTGCGAATTTCTATTCGTCACATACCGGGACCACATTGGGAAGCGAGCACGAAGGAGAAGGAAAACGATCAAGTTCAGCTAGATTTCAAACGACTTTCTTCCCACCCCGACGGCCATATAACAGTTGGACTGGTATTGTGGAAAGGTTTTTGGGAATTCAATCACGGATGCGCTAAGAAGATGATAAAACAAGAAGCATGAAAACGAACCATTTCCCAAGATTGCCGCGGGACGATGAACTTCGGGGCCGAAACTGTTCTACTCTACGCTAATGATCATCCTTCACGATTCCGAATTACATTCTATCTATCTTATCTGACCGGGGTTTTGTGTCTGTTTGACTAAGCCGCGGCTGTTCGTCTCTGCCGGCAGTGATTACGACAAAACAGCTCAAATCTTTTCACTATGAACGATAGATAGATGTACATTAGTTTTAAACTAGCATTCTCACCGTAAATTACGTTTCCACGAACCATAACTAACATTACTCCCATGGTGACTTTACACAAAAAGGGAAAGAACAAGTTTTCCATAATTTCCGAATCAGCCAAAGAATCACCCAAAGAAATAATATTACTTCGTTTTGAACTATATTAAGGTGCATTGAGGAAGTATGGTAAGTTCCCAAAACGACTGCAATATTAGCATTTTTCCAACTCCTACATCCACACTTCGGTCTCAAAAATCGCTACTTTCTTCCTGCGGGTTTCTTTTTCCAAATCTTTTCTTTTAATGTCTCCCCTTCCTATCTTTCTCAGCTCAATGTTTCCTCCTTTTTACTCATATCAGAACCCGCTCATGGAAAGTTGTTGACCCTGAACCGAATGGGAAGCAATAGTAAGCAAGTCACGCAGGAAAAGAACATGCGGTAGAGTTCCAAAAAATCGAAAGAGGCAAAGAAGTGCAAAAAAAAACTAAACCCCAAGCGAAGATGGAAAGGCAAACAACGACGGAATAAAGTGGTCTTGCTTTTTCCCTACTTTTAGTTAGCCAGCGGGTACGGCATCTAACACGAAACCCTTCTTCTGTTACGTACACCAATGTCCATTCAAGAGCATTACCATTGACCATGCGGACATGACAGACAGCGAAAAGCAGAGATACGGATAATGTGGATAAACTCTTCCTATTTCAGGTGGCCGATCATTCGAGCGTAAATATATCGCGCGTAACGACGAGGGTTAAAGGCTAGTTCGTTGTATAGTATCTTCTTTTCGAACATCATTAATACGTTTTGAAGATCATGCTAAAAAAAGCACTACCAACGATCGATATGATCCGTTTACAATAGTTTTACTACTGACTAAATCTTCTCCAGTAACGCATATGCAGCTATGTAGTATTATCGATTTCTTGAAAT